>NC_090814.1:34889126-35493947 GCF_000390325.3 Nicotiana tomentosiformis
GCAATCATCTTCCCATGTTGCATCACAACACATCCTAACCCGACACATGAGGCATCACAATACACGGCATAACCCTTTGGACCCTCTGGAAGTGTTAGAACTAGCGCTGAGGTCAACCTGTTCTTAAGCTCTTGGAAACTCTGCTCGCAAGCCTCTATCCACTGAAACTTAGTTGCTTTCTGCGTCAACTTCGTCAATGGTGTCGAAAGGGAAGAAAAACCCTCTACGAACCTCCGATAGTATCCTGCTAAGCCTAGAAAGCTATGAACCTCTGTCGGAGTGGTAGGTCTAGGACAAGATTTCACGGCCTCAATCTTCTGAGTGTCTACCTTTATACCTTCATCGGATACAATATGCCCCAATAATTCTACAGACTTCAACCAGAACTCACATTTAGAAAACTTAGCATACAACTTACGATCACAGAGGGTTTGGAGTACCGCTCATAGGTGGTCCTCATGCTTATCCTCTGAACATGAATAAACCAGAATATCATCAATAAATACTATCACGAACATATCTAAAAATGGCCGGAATAGGTTGTTCATCAAGTCCATAAATATGGCGGGTGCATTCGTCAACTCGAAGGACATGACAAGGAACTAGAAGTGGCCTTATTGGGTCCTGTAGGCTGTCTTCAAAATATCTTTCTCCCAAACTCTGACCTGGTGGTATCCCGACCTCAAATCTATCTTTGAAAAGAATCTATCCCCCTGCAACTGATCAAACAAGTCATCGATCCTTGGAAGTAGATACTTATTCTTAATAGTGACCTTGTTCAGCTGCCTATAATCGATACACATCCTCAGCGAGCCGTCTTTCTTCCGCACAAACAGTACTGGTGCGCCCCAAGGTGAGGTACTGGGTCTGATGAAACCTTTCTCCAGCAAATCTTTTAATCGCTCCTTCAACTTCTTTAATTCGGCAGGTGCCATTCTATACGAAGGGGTAGATATTGGTTGAGTTCCCGGAAGCAAATCGATGCTAAAATCAATCTCTCGCTCCGGAGGAATAACTGGAAGCTCATCTGGAAACACATCTGCATACTCTTTAATTCCTGGAATAGACTGAAGTGTAGGTATCTCAGCATCTGCATCTCTAACTCGCACAATATGATAAATGTACCCTTTTGCGATCATTTTCCTCGCCTTCAGATACGAAATAAACCTACCTTTGGGTGTCGCTGTATTACCTACCCATTCAAGGACTGGCTCACCCGGAAAATGAAATTTGGCTGCCCTTGCTCGGCAATCAAATGTGGCATAATAAGCTGCCAACCAGTCCATGCCCATGATAACATCAAAATCTATCATCTCTAGCTCTACTAGGTCGGCTGAGGTCCGACAACTACAAACTATCACCGTACAACCTCGGTAAACCCGTCTAGCAATAATCAATTCTCCGACTGATGTAGATACCGCAAAAGGATCACTTAGTATTTCAGGCACTATACCAAACTTCCCCGCGACAAATGGAGTAATATACAATAAAGTAGATCCTGGATCTATCAAGGCATAAGCATCGTGAGAGAAAATGGTCAATATACCTATCACAACGTCTGGTGAAGACTCCTAGTCCTGTCGACCCGCTAAAGCATAGATATGGTTCTGATTACCACCTAAATTGGAACCTCTACCTCTTCCTTGACCTCTACCAGCCGAAGACTGAGACTCGCGCCCTAAAGGATGCACGGACATAGATGATCTTGTTGCTGAACTCGCTGGTTGTGCCATACCCAAGAATCTCTATTTGGACAATCTCGCATCATATGCCCCGGACGCCCACATGTATAACAAGCATCAGAACCTGCTCGGCATTGGCCTAAGTGTCCTCTACCACATATGTCACACCACGGTGGAAATGACCATGTCTGCCCTGAACCTCTCTATCGCTGCAAACCTGATGCCTGTGAGCTCTCACCTGGTCCAAACTGAGTATAGCGGTCATACCTGTAACCCTGTAACTGAGGTGGCGGAGGCCTAGGTGGGCGTCCAAAGTACTGGGGCCTATAACTACCCTGAGACTGCTCCTGAAACCTAGGAAATCTCATCCTCTTACGCCGCCCTTGCTCAGTCCTCTTTGTACCCTGATGCCGGCCTATCCCTTTCTATATTCCGGGCGAATGCCTGAATCCGAGAGATATCCATACTATCCTGCAATGCAGCAGTGGCACATGTCTCGGTCAACTCTAGGGCCAACCGTGCTATAAACCTGTGGATCCTGTCCCCCATAGTAGCAACTATAGATGGTGCATATCTGGTCAATGAGTCAAAACGGAGACTATACTCTCAAACACTCATATTGCCCTGCTTGAGGGCTAGAAACTGAATGACTCGAGCCTGTCGGATCTCCCACGGTAAGTACTGGTCAAGGAAGACATCTGAAAAATTCTCCCAAACAGCTGGAGGTGCATCACGTCCCCTGGACCTCTCCCATCCCTCGTACCAAAGGATGGCTATATCTCGGAGTCGAAAAGCTGCTAGCTCAACTGCATCTTTCTCCGTGGCATACATAACCCGAAAGATCCTGTGAAGCCGATCTATGAAATCATGCGGGTCCTCCCTCTGATCTGTCCCCGTGAACTCTAGGGGAGTCAAAGAAATAAACTCTCGAACCTTTGAACTCCCAGACCCCTCAGAAGATCCTGCACTAGCTGATGCCCAAGCCTGTTGCTGGGTAGCTACCAACTGTGTCAACAAATGCACCGCACTCCTCAAGTCCTGTTCTGATGGAAGTGGAGGGGGAACTGGATGTGCGATATGCCTAAGAATCTCCTCAGGTGGTGGAGGAGCCGGTAATGGATGAGTAGGGGTCTCGCCTTGGTCCTCAAACTGGGCCCCATCTACTGGGGGTACCCTACTGGTCCCCTCACCTGCTGTTGTATCTCTCCTCCGGATAGCTGTAGTATTCCTAGTCACCGTCATCTGTGTATGCAAACACCAACACGTAAGTTTAACTCAAATTTCCTATAACTCAGTTCTACAATACGATTTAGATTTGGAAGAAGGGTAACCAACTCATAAATGCCCTGTAGTTCCCTGCTTAAACAAGACCATACTAGATACAGCTTGTAGACTCCTTAGGACATAACTGCTATGATACCAAGTTTGTCACGCCCGAACCTGGGGGCAAGACTGGCACCCGGTGCCTCACTTAACATAGCATACCAACTTGCGACTGAGGGACTCTGAACATACAATGTCATACTTTAGCCATGGGGCCATATTGCAAGACAATTTGCGAAGCAAAATATAAAATAGAACGGAAACTAGCTTTGACTAAACATCAATATAAAGATGGGCCGACAAGGACATCATAACTACTACAGCTGACAAACCAACAAAATATACATACAAAGCCTACAAGCCCAACATGCTGCACTAACTGACAGGATATGTCTACAAGCCTCTACTGATGGATGTACTGTGATCGGAACAGGGCCCCGACTTACCCATAACATATATACACAATATGTATACAAAACCTTAGACCCGGCAACTCCGAAGGATGTGGAGCTTACCGATCAGGCTGAACTCGGGCAACACCTACTTAGAAGGTCTACCCGTCTATCTATCTGAACCTGCACGCATGAACTGCAGCGTCCCCAGAAAAGGGACGTCAGTATGAAATAATGTACCGAGTATGTAAGACAATAAAATAACTGAAAGCTGAAACTGAACTGATAATATAATAACTGAAAGTACCTGGGAGTCAAAGATGATCTAGAGATATACTTACCTACTGATACTGACTCAACTCCTTCAATATAGTAAATAAAATAAATGTCCGGCCCTATAAGGCTCGGTACGTTTAACTGCTCGACCATACTAGGCTTGCTCATAGGCTCTCGGCCATACTAGGCTCTATATCTCGGCCATCCCGGGCTCGCTCATAGGCGCTCGGCCACAGTAGGCTCGGTATATAACTTACCATCTGATTAGAGGTTGCCCAATAAGGGGCTGCCCACCGATTATAGCTCGATGGTGGTGAAAATACTGTAATACTGTATATATATAGACCCTCTGCTCTCTTGACTGGAAGAAGACAATACTCAATTGAATATAAAAGTCCCGATAAGGGAGAATAATGTAACGTATGAGACTAGGATAATGTATACAAATTCGGGAGTATGAACTTCTCTTTATGCCTCGTTATCAAACACATGTAGTTACGGGATCACGCCAAAATGAAGGAAAGGCTTAGCCTTAACATACCTTATCACAATCTTTCCAATCACCAAGTTGAACTCGCCTCTTCGCACCTTAATCTACAACAACGATAATAATGCTATCATTAAGTTACGAAAGGTACAACTATCGTATAACGAACGACAAGCTTAATTTGTATTAAAACGGGCAGCATCTCCCCTATAATCCTTACCTCATCCAAATTCAAGATAACACCAACAATACAAGAACACAATGATAACAACATATATATATATATATATATATATATATATTATTTTCCAACCTTATATACAACACAAAATACTACAAAATAGCCCAACACACCCCAATCTCTTCATACACAAAACGACCACTGTAGTAGTGTCAAACAGCCCGAAAATGTTACGATGAACGACCAGCCCACCACCCTGCATTTATGTGGTGTTTCTCCACACCCTTCCTCCTCCAAAACACCACAAAACAGTAGTAAAACACGCAGCCCAACAGCAACACAAAACAGTCTGCTACAAGTAAATAACTTAAACTCACGGCTTCCGATCACCGTCCCGTGAGTTCTTACAAATATAGAACGACTTACCATGCATTTACAACAAGCAAAAATGGATGAAATAGAGCAGTAATCTTACCTTATTTGTTGGATAACTCAGCTCCTATCTTGGTTCTTCAAACTCTAGGTTTTACCTCCAATTAGAATTAGAAAGGGAGAGAAAATTAATTAGGGTTTGTGGGCAATTTTTAGGAGGATTTTTGCAGAGCTTATGTCTGGTTATTATGCCCTATTATCAGTATAATATATGAAGGAAATAGGCCTTTAAAAGGCCTCTTTGGATGACCCAAACTGGCCCATTTTCGGACTTTTATTTAAGCAAGTAGGTGACACACTTACTTGTCACCTAACAGCTTGCACAATCTCACATAAATGCATATATCGCTCTACTCTGATGTCGTATTCATAAACGGTTCAATGCATTAGAAACTAGACTTATAGATCTTCTATTTGATGGGTGGAATACCCCATAACGCTAAGTATATTGGGAGAAAATTGTAGCTACATTTGACCCAAAGTTTCAGTAATACTTATGAACGTAACTTGTGATGACTTTTATCGACTTCTGTTCCACAACTCGCTTGACTTCAAAACATAATGCACAACTATTATACGACTAACATAACTCATAACATAACCTCCTTATCATGTTTAGCACCCTAGTCTCACCCCAAAAGTACATGTTATAACATTCCCAACTTGTCGACTTTCGACGAAACATTATTTTCTTCAATTCCTTTAGCTTATGAACCTTCCAACCCTCTCTGTACTTGTTGTTCATGATCTTCAACATTTGTAACCTCTGAGGTAACATGATAACTTACTTAATATACTTCCAAATATGATCTCATTTTTTATCTTACATTAGTTTGCTTAAGACGCACTTTTACGTACGAAAATATAGGATGTAACATATTGCCTCCATTTTATGGGAGGTCCAGTTCAACAGAGAGGTCAGGCTATGCCTTCTGCACTAGTTACTTCACAACCTGCTCAACCAGCTCGGGGTTGGACTCAGGCAGTTTGAGGTCGCTCTAGAAGGGGGAGGTCGATCAGGTGGTGGTCAAGCTCGATGCTATGCTTTTCCCGCCAGGACAGAGGCAGTTGCTTCAGACGCAGTGATCACATGTATTGTTTCTGTGTGCCACATGGATGCTTCAGTATTATTTGACTAGGGTTCCACTTATTCATATATATCATCGTACTTTGCTCGTTATTTGGGTATGCCTCGTGATTCCTTAGTCATGCATGTTCATATACCTACATTGGTGGGTAATTCTATTATTGTGGACCTTGTGTATCGGTCGTGTGTGTTGACTATCGAGGGATTAGAGATGAGAGTTGATCTATTACTGCTTAGTGTGGTTGATTTTGACGTGATTCTAGGCATGTATTGATTATCACCATGTCACGCTATTCTGGATTATCACGTTAAGACCGTGACGTTAGCGATGCCGTGATTGCCTAGGGTTGAGTGGAGAGGTTCCTTGGATTATGTTCCCAGTATAGTGATTTCATACTTGAAGGCTCAATGGATGGTTGAGAAGGGATGTTTGGCATATTTGTCCTTTGTGAGGGATGTTAGTGCTTATACTCCTACCATTGATTCTGTTTTGGTCGTGCAAGACTTTTCGGATGTATTTCCTGCAGACCTGCCGGGCATGCCACCCGATAGGTACATTGATTTTGGTATTGATCTTCTTGAGGGCACTCAACCCATCTCTATTCCTCTATATCGTATGGCACCACCAGAGTTGAAGGAATTGAAAGAACAACTTCAGGAGCTACTTGATAAGGAACTCATTAGGCCTAGTGTGTTGCCTTAGGGTTCATTGGTCATGTTTGTGAAGAAGAAGGATAGTACTATGCGGATATACATTGATTACATACAGTTGAACAAAGTTACAATTAAGAACAAGTATCCATTACCCTGCATTGATGACTTATTTGACCAGCTTCAGGGTGCTAGAGTATTCTCTAAGATTGATTTGAGGTCTAGGTACCACCAGTTGAAGATTTGGGATTCTAATATTCTGAAGACGCCATTCAGGACTCGCTATGGTCACTACGAGCTTATTGTGATGTCTTTTGGGCTGACAATGCCCCAAAAATATTTATGCATCTGATGAACAATGTATTCAAGCCATATATGGATTCTATTGTCATAGTATTCATTGATGATATACTGGTGTATTCACACAGCCAGGACGTTCATAACCAGCATCTGAGGGTTGTAGTCTAGACCTTGAGGGAGAAGAAGCTTTATGTTAAATTCTCCAAGCATGAGTTTTGGCTAGATTCCGTAGCATTCTAATGGTGTCCAGTGAAGGGATCAAGGTAGATCCGAAGAAGATTGAGACATCTCAAAGTTGGCCCAGGCCGTCTTCAACAACTAAGATTCGGAGTTTTCTTGGCTTGGCCGGATATTATCACCGTTTTGTGAAGGGTTTCTTGTCCATTGCTGCACCTTTGACTAGACTGACCCAGAAGGGTGCTCCATTTAGGTGGTCTGATGAGTGTAAGGAGAGCTTTCAGAAGCTCAAGACTACCTTTACCACAACTCCCGTTCTAGTTTTACCTTCAGCATCGAGTTTATATATAGTTTATTGTGATGCTTCTCGAATTGGTATTTGGTGTGTCTTGATGCAGGAGGGTAGGGTGATTGCTTATGCTTCATGCCAGTTGAAGCCCCATTAGAAGAAATACCCATTCATGATTTAGGGTTGGCAGCCATTGTTCTTGCATTGAAGGTTTGGCGGCATTATCTCTATGGTGTGTTTTTTGAGGTATTTACAGATAATCGGAGTCTACAACACTTGTTTAAGTAGAAGGATCTAAATTTGAGGCAGTGGATATGGTTAGAGATGTTAAAAAACTATGATATCACAATTTGTATCATTCGGGAAGGCCAACATGGTGGATGATGCCTGAGCAGAAAGGTGGTGAGTATGAGTAGTCTTGCATATATTCCAGTTGGTGAGAGACCGCTAGCATTAGATGTTCAGACCTTAGCCAATCAGTTCGTGAGGTTAGTTGTTTCAGAGACTAGTCGGGTTCTAGCTTGCGTGGTTTCTCGGTCTTCTTTATATGAAACCATCAGGGAGCGCCAGTATGACAACCCCCATTTGCTTGTACTTAAGGACACGATGCAGCACAGTGATACCAAGGAGGTTTCTATTGGAGATGATGGGGTGTTGCGGATGCAGGGTCAAATTTGTGTGCCCAACGTGGATGGGTTGATGAGTTGATTCTTGAGGAGGCCCATAGTTTGCGGTATTCCAATCATCCGGGTGCCGCTAAGATGTATCAGGATTTGACGCAACACTATTGTGGAGAAGCATGAAGAAATATATAGTGGAGTATGTGGCTCGATTCATGAACTGTCAGCAGGTGATGTACGAGCATCAGAGGCTGCGCGATTTCCTTCAGAGACTTGAGATTCCCAAGTGGAAATGGGAGGGTGTTACCATGGACTTCGTTGTTAGGCTCCCACGAACTTTGAAGAAATTTGATGCAGTTTGGGTAATTGTGGACCGGTTGACTAAATCTGCACATTTCATTCTCGTTGTGACTACCTATTCTTCAAAGAGGATGGTTGAGATCTATATCCGCGAGATTGTTCATCTTCATGGTGTGCTGGTGACCATTATTTCTGATTATGGCACGCAGTTTGCATAGCAGTTTTGGAGAGCAATGCAGCGAGAGTTGGGCATACGTGTCGAGTTTAGTACATCATTCCACCCCCAGACGGTCGGATAGTCTGAGTGCACTATTCAGATCTTGGCGGATATGCTACGCGCTTGTGTTATGGATTTTGGGGGTTCTTAGGATCTGTTTCAACCGCTTGCAAAGTTTGCCTACAACAAGAGCTACCAATCGAGTATTCAGATGGCTCCCTATGAGGCCTTATATGGGAAGCAGTGTCGTTCTCCAGTTGGTTGGTTTCAGCCGGGAGAGGCTAGGTTGTTGGGTACTGATTTGGTTCGGGAGGCCTTGGAGAAAGTCAAGTTGATTCAGGATCATTTTCGTGCAGCACAATCTAGATAAAAGAGCTATAATGATTGGAAGGTTCGTGATGTTACCTATATGGTGGGAGAGAAGGTATTGCTCAGAGTATCGCCCATGAAGGGTGTGATGAGGTTTGGGAAGAAGGGCAAGTTGAGCCCTCGGTATGTTGGCCCTTTTGAGGTGCTTGATAGAATTGGAGAGGTGACCTACAAGCTTGCATTGCCACCTAGTCTATCGGGTGTCCACTCAGTGTTTCATATTTCTTTACTCCAGAAGTATTATGGTGACCCGTCCCATGTATTGGACTTCAGCACGGTTCAGTTTGATTGATATTTGACTTATGATGTGGAGCTGGTGGCCATTTTAGATCGGCAGGTTCGAAAGTAGAGATCAAAGAATATAGCTTCAATAGAAGTTCAGTGGAGAAGCCAGCATGTCGAGGAGGCTACTTAGGAGACCGAGCGGGAGATGCGGAGCAGATATCCACACCTATTTGAGACTCTAGGTATGATTCTAGACCCGTTTGAGGACGAACATTTGTTTAAGAAGGGTAGAATATAATGACTCGGTCGTTCATTTTGAGTATTGTAGCCTCGTTCTCCCATTTATCATTTCTTCTATGTTCATTTGTGGTTATGTGAATTGACGGGGTGGTTGGTTTGGTTCCAGGGATATTTCGAAGTGAATTGGGATACTTAGTCCCAATGTTAGAAGCTTTAGTTGAAAGAGTTGACCGGAGTTTGACTTTTGTGTAGACAAATCTGGAATGGAGTTTTGATGGTCCCGATAGCTTTGTATGGTGATTTTGGACTTAGGAGTTTGTCTGGATATTGATTTAGAGGTCCATAGGTAGCTTTGTCTTGAATTGGCTAAAGTAGGAAAGTTGAAGGTTTGGAAGGCTGATAGGTTTGACCGAGAGTTGACTTTGTTGATAACGGGCTCGAATTTTAGTTTCGAGAGTTAGAATAAGTCCGTTGTGTCATTTATGACTTGTGTGCAAATTTTGGGGTCAATCGGAGTTGGTTTGATATAATTCGGCAATGATTTTAGAAGTTGGAAGTTCATTAGTTTCATTAGGTTTGAATTGGGGTGCGATTCATAATTTTGATATTGTTTGATGTGATTTGAGGCTATGACTAAGTTTGTATCATATTTTAGGATATGTTCGTATGTTTGATAGGGTCCTGGGGGCCTCGGGAGAGATTCAGACTGATTTCAGAATTGTTTTTAACTTAGGATCTTGGCTGAGTTTTCTGATGACTGGTGTGATCGCACCTGCGAGATTGGGGCCGCATGTGCGAAGTCGCAGAAGTGATAGGCACGTCGCAGGTACAAAGTTGGCTGGTCTTGGAAGAGGCCGTAGATGTGAGGCTCTTTCCACATCTGCGAGCCCGCAGGTGCGAAGAAGCTGGCGCATAAGCGGATTTTGGGAAAGAGAGCTGGAGTCTTAGAAGTGAATTGTCTCCATATGTGCGGAAGCGCAAGAGTGAAGGTTGGACTGCAGAAGCGGTCCCGTAGGTGCGATAAGGTGGACCACAGGTGCATGAGGTCAGGAGCTTAAGTGCTTACCGTAGGTGCGGAAAGTTTACAGCAGATGCAGTTCTAGAGAAGCATAAGTTGGATCGTAGATGCGATTTCACTAGCAGAAACTATATTTCGAAGGGTTTTGAGTTTTCCACTCATTTTGGACTTGTGGAGCTCAGTTAGGGACAACTTTTGAGAGGGATTTCACTATAATTCAAGAGGTAAGTGACTTTTGATCATTTTTGTCCATAAATATTGAATACCCATTGATTTTTACACCTAGATTATGTGTGTTTGAGATGAAATTTTGCGGATTTTTTGTCTATGTACTGGAGAATATGATTTGAGGATTTGAGAGTCGATTTGTGGTTTGAATTGGATAATTTTGGTATGGTTGGACTCGTAATTGAAAGGGTGTTCGGATTTTGTGAATTTTATCGGGTTCTGAGGCATGGGCCAGAGGTTGAATTTTTGAATTTAGTTAAAGATCTTAGCATTATCGTATGGGATCGATTCCAATAGCTTCTATTGATTATATTAAGTTGTTTGTAACTAGATTCGAGTCGTTCAAGGGTTGATTCGTGAGGCAAGGGCTTGTTGGAGTAGTGAGTTGCGCACTTTGAGGTAAGTAACATTTCTATACTTGGTATTGAGGGTATCTATCCCTGGAAAATGTGTTATTTGTGTTGTGTTGGGTTGACGCACATGCTAGGTGACGGGCGAGTGAGCGTGCACCGTGGTAATTATGAACCGGTTGTTTCTTGTGTACCGTGTTGTTATCAAATCTTATTCCACCCATGAAATTCTTACTTGTTAGAGTAATTGGACTGTGATTCATGTTAGAAATCATGTTTAGGCTATGCGCTTATTTGGTTAAGACCTAATAAGGTTATGTTTACTGTTTTGAGTTATCTGCTTTAACTGCAATTATGTACTCAGTCATGTTTTTTTATTTGCATATTATATCTCAGTATCTGTTATCATTCGTTGTTACATCACATGTTATTATTGTTTGGACTGAGTGGTATGAGATTCTGAGACCTTGAGACTTGAGAGATTGATGACTTAGATGGGCTTGAGAGCCGGATTGTGTGTATTATTGTCGATCTGGCTGTACGACGCAACATGCCTTATAGGCTTATTGATTATTGTGGATCGGATTGTAAGCCACAGCATGCCTTATAGGCTTTATATTAGCGCTTGGGCAGGATCAGCCCCTCCGGAGTCTGACACATCAATAGTGAGCGCATGCAAAATGATATATACACGTGCTTTGGTGAGGGGCATTGATGCCAGGCACCCGTACAATGCTGAGTGATGGGTGGGCATTGAGATAGACAAATTAAGTACTCTGAGAGTGTGAGTACATGAGAATATCATGGTGATGCCTTACATTTGACACGCATATTTGACATGTAGACATAGAGATGTACCATTCCTTATGCTAGCTATATTTGACATGTTATTATAATTGTTGGTCTTAAATTGTGAACTTGCAAACATGTCTAAATTTATGTACCACGAACGAGCTGAATATGAAACTTTCTCTAAGTTCTTTACTGTCATTGTCATTATCTTACATGTGTTGTCATTATATTGGTTATGACTGTATCCTTCTGAGCTCGTCATTGCTTTCAGCCCAAGATTAATCATGTTACATACTAGGTATATTGGGTTGGTTGTACTCATACTACATTCTGCACTTCGTGTGCAGATCCAGGTACATCTGGATGCGGTGATTGCTAAATCGTTGCCGTACTTGCTTTGAGACTTCAAGGTAGCTTCTATGATGTCCGCAGACCTTGGCTCTCTTTCCTTTTATTATCTTATGTATTGTTCTATTTCTCAGACAGTTGTACTAGAGTTTTGGTTTATGCTAATAATTAGTAGTGATTATGTACTCGTTGACACCAGGTTTTGGGATGGTTGTACTAGCATTTCAGTTATTTTTATTAGATGTTTATGAGATTTTCTACTGTTGAGCTTATTAAAGCATGTTCTATTCAAATGTTTAGTTATTATGTGATTGTCGGCTTGTATAGGTAGTGTGTTAGGTGTCATCTCGACAGGTTGGGATTTTGGTTCGTTACATCGTGACGTTTGATGACCTAGAGGTCATATGCATGGACCTATGGGTAATGGATTTGTCCAGAGGTCCAAGGCTTCAAACGTCCCTTTCTCCATCACTTTTAGAGGGTATATCTTCACCCATTTTCCCCTCAGATTTTTTTATCATCTTTTTCCTTTGATTCCGTCATTAGTTTTCGTCAGTGTTCATTATTGTTCTTTCTCCTTTATAATTTTTGAATCTGAGAGAATTCAAATCTCAAACTCTAAGCCCCAATCTTTGGGCTGTAAATACCGGCTTTAATGCCTTCACCTAACAATGAACAAGTAGAAGAAAATGCAACTATACTAAAGTATAAAAATCTTTATCTATTACTCAAAATCATTTCTTCTTTTTCTCTCTTTCAATTCTAGTCGAGGTTATCTGTTCTTAAGCTGACTGCGGGTATTAATTCTCAACGGCTAAAGTGAAGAACCTAGTTTTCTACCCTAAGGAAGGTCAGTGCACCTTCATTCAATTCGTTTCAATGATTGAATTCTGTTTATAGCTTCTTATGTATAGTTATTATGCTTGATTAGTATAATGTGTGTTGAGTCTTATATTGACAGTCATGCTTTTCTTAACTTGTTAGCATGAATATGAGTATGAGGCATGTTGTGAGATTGGTTTACTTAGCATAATTATATTTCATAGCTTTAATATTGATCTTGCTTTGTTTGGGTAGACCTCTTTTAATTTGAAGTCATTTGCTTACTTGTTAATATTAGCTGTAAGATGGTACTTCTTGTCACTATGAGACTGTTATATTGTTGTGGATACTATGTTTATAAGATTTACCAGTATAAGGTCATGATAACCTGGTGAATTTTACACTGCCTTGCGTGTTAGTTAAAACACTATTGATCTAGATTATTTGTTAGCTTTAACTGCAAAATGCCATTCTTTCTTACCATATACTGCCTTGTTATAGTTGCCATGCTTATGCGTTTTTGCTGATCATCTTACCTTGTTTGATAGCTCTTGTTGTTCTCTGTTAATATGACCTTTGTGAAGTTAGTTTTAAGTCTAAGAATACTTAGCCTAGGCTGTTTGATATCCAATTAAGTTTAATCATGAACTATTCTCCTGAAGCTAGCTTAGTTTCCCGTAGTTCTAGTTCCTGATAATTTAGACTTACTAAGTGTAAAAGACATGTTTGTTATTTGAAAGCGAATAGTTATTGGCTTTGATTAATATCTAGAGGGTTATCACAAACAAACTTAACTTGCTTTGTTTACTTTAGGTTATAATTGTGTACTTTTTTATGTTTCTGCTTTTACTTCTTAAATGCAAGTACTAATTAAGTCTTTCTTCTTCTTTTGCATGAATACACTGGGCCAGCGAAGTTCATTGTGAACTCTGGCCCAAGATCACTGAGCTAAGCTGCCTACTCTCCTTATAGCGTCACTGTTGCTAAACTCTGACGTTTATTATTTTGAAATGGGCCTGAATACTTGTCATCCTATCATAGAGTCTAGATATCCACTCTATTTTATATTACCGTTATTCTTAGCCCACTTCTGTATATATTGAATTGCAAAACTAACACTGATATTATGTGCTTTGTTCTTTGCTCTGGTTGTTTAGAATCAACGATCTTACGATAATCAAAATCTCGTAGGGTATAGGTAAACATGGTTAAGATAATCTTTCATTTTATAAGGTTAATAATCTCCAAATTTGGGTATATATCAACTTTTTATCAATAAAGGTCTCTTTAGTCCACTTGTTTGTCTAACAACTTTTTCAGTTAAAGGCATTTGCAGAACCAAATCAAGTTAAACGAAAAAGATTTGGAAAAGGTTTTCGATCGAATCGCTTAGGCAAACTTAACAGCTGAATTCTTTTTTTGGTAAAGATAAGCAACACATGCAATTTGGGTCCAGTTTTTTCAAAAATAAAAGTTTGCTTTGAAAGCTGAATAACTTAAACCAAACGAGTCTTCTAAGCACGGTTAAGGTATACATTATTTCACATTTCTTTTGGGGCAGAATAGCCTAGTAGACCCCTGTACTTATTTCGGTTTGTCATCCTGATCCCTGCACTCCATAGAGTTTTATCTAAATACTTGTAGTTATTAAAACACACTACTACAAGAAAAAGGCTCATTAGTGACCAATATTTAGCGGCGGGATTGAAATCTAGTCGCTAAAAGTATACTTATAATGACTAGTTTTATTTTTGGTACCTAATTCTAAATTAAATAATGACGGGACTGAATCTCATCCCTATTATTATAAAACTCTCGTCCCTAATATGCATAACAGAGCGGGAGTGCGAGACTTGAGGTGCCGCCCAAAATTTTCTTCTAAAATTTTAATATTTTTATAATTATAAAGAGATAGAAACCTAGAAAAAGAAATAAAGAAATAGAAACACTTAAAAACATTCCCCAAGTCGTCATTTAGGAACTAGGGTTTACTCCCCGTCTCTCAACGTTTCTCTCAAAATCCCCAAACCCTCATCACTTTGACAATCAGTTCTAGTATTTCATCTAAATCTGTTCTTGATTTTATTGTTCAAAATGACGATTTCCATCATCAATCTGTTCACGACTATTCTACAGATTATTCAATTTTGCTAAGTTATTTTGGATAATTTTTTCCATCACCAACTGAAGTCGGATCTGTGCGATTGAGTTGGCATATTGTGATTCAACAAGTTATTTTTATGGCGAGGCCATATCTCTGAGCCGTTTTGTGAAGAAGAGCTCACGTGTTATTCATTTCAGCTTCCGCAGTGAGATGGGAAGGAGTTGTTTCATTGTGGTCCGAGGTGCTTCCAGGAGTATTAGCTTGAAATTCGTAAGTTTTGATTCCCATAATTCTATTCTCTTTATCTGCTTCAGCTATGCTTGTATATGTGTGTGCTGACAATTTTGTTTCTTGAATGCAAGATTTGATTATCTTTACGACTTGCTTAAGAGATGAAGTGTTCCAATCATCGGTTAGAGTTCCTTTCTTCCACTCACTATTTTAGACTTGCTGGATTTTGTTGTTAATGCTTGTGGGTTTTGATTCATTTCATTTATGGGGGCAATGAGTGATTTTTGGTATGTATTTTCATTGTTGCTCTTCATTTTGTTGATGGATACATGTTATCCACATTTTTGCTAAAATTGGGTGTTTATTTTATAGTGAGCTTCTTAATATTATTATACCCATGTCAAATATTGCTACTAAACACTCCTTTACGTACTAAAAGGAAGCTTTAATTAACATGATTATTGTACTTTGTTACCAATTGACATTAGGTGAGGTGCTAAACTGAGCTTGCTAGTCTACGGTGATTATCAGGTTCATGTAGCTTCTTTTAAATACGAGTGATAGTTATGTTTGCTAAAAGAAATTAAACTTGTGAATTTATTAGACAATGGCTATTTCAACTGGTGAAAAAACTGTTTGCTGCTAGTGCTCTAGTAGATGGATTGAAGTTACAGAAAAAAGTAAAGATTCATCCGCGCAAAGCCTTTGTGAAAATGATAGATTGAAATTGGTAATTTTAAATGTTGTTGTTGTATGGTTCTAAGACATGTTTTAAAGAAAATATTGAAATGTTAGGGAAACGTGGTATTAAAGTTGAACACCTTGAAGGAGATGTGTTTCTGGTTTCTCCACAAGGAGGTTGCTTGAATAAGTGAATCAGTGTTGTACTTGTAGTTCTATAAGATTTTATGAAGATATTTGATCTTGGTGCAACGGTTGTTAAGGTTATCTATTGATGAAGGTGGAGGTTCATTTGTGAGGGATGTTGCACTCTTGAAATGATAGACTTTCTTCTAACAATCTGAATCAATTTTTAATTTTTCCTTATTCTCTTTTATCCACTTTTATTGATTTCGTTGCTGGTTCTCAGTTTGTTTTTGCTACTCATGCAGGTACAATTTACTTTTGGACTGAAACTCAACCTTACACTCTATATCATGTTATAACCATTTAGTTGAAACTTTAGTCTTCTATTCTCTGCATCTCCGTGTCAGACGTCACTCTGAAGTTCGCATGTATCTTCATGATATAATTTTATAACAATTTGGGATACATTTCTTAGGTTCTCAAATATGATTTTATTTTTGTTGTAACACTGCAACGTTTCATGTAGTATATCTCAAACACTCATCTGGTTATGTACTCTTTTTACTTTTATGAACAATTTATACCCTCTGATATGGGATTATCAACAAATAGAGTATTCCCGACAAGGCGTGCATACCCAAAGCCATTTCCTCTTTATCTCTCACTTTTGTGTTTAGCAGCAATATCAAAGCTCACTGTGTGAAAGCCGTATGCGGAAAAAGGTACAAGAAATTTTGCTTTTTAAAATTCAATTATATGGAAGATAAATTCCTTTTCTTGATTCTCTTCCCTTCTCTTTCTAGGAGTAAGTTCAGTAGTTGAAAACAATGCCATTTGAAGTTAGCACAACTTGAGCTGAAACTTGAGAGAGTTAGACAGCAGGTCCAGAAATTTCTTTCACAAATTCTTGTAAAAATTATGTTTCTTTTACAAAAAAAATATCTATGTGTGTGTGCATTGATCATTAAGGAATTGCTAAATATTTTCTCACAAGTTAAAGGCTAATTGCAAGGACAACAAGTTTTAGGTTCAAGTATAGGATCATTGTCAATAGTTTATTTTTTATTTTTGCATCAGTAGATTTACCCTGATCTGTGTTACGTGATCCGGAAATTTTCTACATTGAACTGATAAGAACATAAACCCCTCACAATTTCTTGTTTATAGCAGAACCCAAAATCTGATTATGATAATGGGAAAAGTTATAAGGCACTGATTTTGATTTTTTTCTTAAACATTTATGTGCCAGATATTCTCTAAAGGAAGATGTACTTTAAAAGTGCAATTTGTTTGTTAGTAGTTTATATAACATAATGTTATTCGATCTTATAATTTGCATCCTATCTTTATATGTATTAAATAATGAGGGCTGATTCTCATTAACGCTATATTATGGACTTTGGATGATTCTCATTAATGCTAATGTTGAACTTAATCTTTGTTTCTTAGGTTGCGTGGCACTTACAACTTGAGGTGTAATATGGTAAATAATTATCTGTTTGTCTCCCTCTAAGCCTATGGAACCTATTTGTATATAATAAGATGTAGTTCTCCTTGTCATTGATAAAACAAATGCACTTTTTGAGTCTCTTACAGTGTTTTAGTTGCCGAGATGGCTATTTTGTGTTTTATTTCATAATGCAAGTTTCTTATATGACCAAAATATTGTTATATTGTAATTAGTTTATGAAATAATGTAGGTCTCGCAATTAGTTACTCAAACTTTCTGGTTGATTATTATAGTTTTTCTGAAGTGAATTCATTTCATACTTGTCATAGGTCTTGAAGACTTCAGTTTACAAGTGAAGATGTAGATTTTGGAGAATTCAAGTTGACAAGCTAATTATTATTTGCCCAGAACTATAGACAACAATTTATTTTATTTGCAAATGATGTTAATTTGTTTTCTTCCCAAAGGGTGTGTAAATGATACAGTACAAATGGAATGTTAATCCTTTCTTTTGTTATTTTACAAATATATATATGAACACATTATTGATAAGTTTGTCTATATGCATTCAGTATATACATTATGAATGGAATAATATTTCGGAAAAGCAGGACATAAAATACATTTGTTTAGGACCACATTTCATAAGATCTTTAAGGACCAGAAATATTCGTCCTCAAAGTCCTATAAGATTAGGACCTGTAAAATCTGGTCGTTGTAAATTAATAGGCACCAGATGCAGCATCCAACATTCTTTTTTATCATTCATTAGGGACCAGTAATGTGGTCCCTCAAAGTTTATTAAGGACCAGAATCATACCAGTCCTTAATAAACTTTTAAGGGCCGGTCACCAAATCTCGTCGTTATTGACCTTTAGCGGCGGAGCCTCTAGCGACCGGTGACGATCAGATTTTTCTGGTCGCTAATGATATTAAAGGACCATAATCGGACTTTTAGGGATCATTATTCTCGTCCCTAAAGGCGATTTTTCTTACACCCCTCTCATGGTTGACCTAGGTTATGTGGCATATGTAAGGCTGAGGTAGATAAAATGCTTGGTACACACGCGCAAAAAGAGCATGAATACAAAGATCGAAGAGAGAATGACTAAAATAAGAGCAAAAAATGAAAAAGAAAAACACAAAATAGCTTATCTTTTCATCATTATTAAAGGGCAACAGAAAATCATCAAAATCAATAGAAAAAATCAGCAAAGAACTCATGGTTCTCAACAGGAACTTTATCCAACAAAATCATCTAGAAAAATAGTAATATCATCGGAGCCTTTCGAAAAATCATCGCTGGCTAGTACTGAAACATCTGAATCATCAATGGCAAAGAACCGTAATAAGTAATAACCCAATATTTTAAGAGAAAACTTTTAAGTTATATATATATTGTTGGAAAATTTACTTACATACATATGAAGTATGGGGTAAAGAATTAATAAGTGAGTCGTGGGTCAATCGCACCTTACAAATTGACAATTGAAACAATGCAATACTACGAATACTTTATACGATGAGTAACTATTTTGTAACAATGATTTGGATTGAAATAAGACAGTTGCTTGGTTATAGTTTCTCTTTCATTGAAGTAGCATATGGGTGTGACTATATGTCTAAGTGTGTCTTAATTAGTGTTATAATGATCAGCTAGCTCTAAAAGAGGACAAAGGAATTTATATAAGATTCAAGAGAATTATTTGGTCGATCTAAGTATAGCATAAGTGACAGTCAGTAAGAATGGTCTTGCCTAGTCTTTTAAATTTTAGAAAACACCAACCTTTGCTTGGTCAATAATGTACAACGTGGAATTTGATACTATATATTACGGTGGCAGCATAGCTAAGATTATTTAATGAGATTATACAACTACATCTATATCTATATATCTATATTATATTAAAAGTGGGAACCCCATAACTTAAAAATTGGATTATCAAAATATCCTTCTAAAATAAATTATTTTATTAGTATAAATCTATATCTATATTATATTAAAAGTGGGAACTCCATAACTTAAAAGTTGAATTACCAAAATATCCTTCTAAAATAAATTATTTTATTAGTATAAAATAAATAAAAAAATCAAATTTATTTGAAGAGATGCAACCCTTCAGATTAAATTTATTAGTATAAAATAAATAAAAACATCAAATTTATTTGAAGAGATGCAACCCTTCATATTAGTAATTACTACGTAATGTTTAAAGTACTTCTTACCTGAATTCCTATGTGCTCTTTAATTAATTTATACCACTCTTCAGATAATAGTGTATCGATTTTGGCCTTCGTACGACCGGTCGAGATGAGAACATAATGGACCGAAGAGAGTCTTCATAATATCGAGATGAGATCCGATGAGGGCACAAACAAGCTTCGAGTTTTAGGGACAGATCAAATACCGAGCTCGAAGTCATTATCGAGCTCGAATCCAAATCGAACTATGATAAGAAGCGATGGAATCGAGCTTAAGAGCTAGAGGCGAACCAATACCGGACCCCTAGTTAATAACGAGCTCGAGCCCACATCGAGCTCTAAGCCTGAAAACCGACCGATACCAAGTCCGATCAAGATCGAGCCAAGAGACAAGAACCGTTACAGCCGCACTAAGAAAGGGAATCTCGGCGGAAATTAGGAAAAAACTGATTTATCATGAGTTCCCCACTATATATTTTTTATTATATCCAAAGTAGGATGCCTCCACTATAAGAGAGATAGTTATTATTCTTGTAAAGGGGCATCAAGTCATTAATACATTGTAACTCAGATACAATACACTCGCATATTGAAAAATTATCCTTTTTAGCTTTATAGATTAATTCATCTTGCTTAACCCATAAATCATCTTCCTGTCAATTCGGTTTGTATATTTTCTTTATAGTCAATATTCGATATTTCTACTTACTCTTACGATTTATGTCGAGTTATACCACATACTCTTAGAACTACATACAAATTCAACTCTATCCGTTTTTCGGGTAAACAGTTTGGCGCCCACCGTGGGGCTAAGGATAATAGTGGTTATTTGATACGAATCTTCAAAACACACCATTTTACGCTTGTTTTCGGAAGTGTCTTTGATTTCAGATTAGCAACGACGAGCTCTCAATTGAATGGCCTTACCTATCGACAACGAAGCTGGCCTTCAAGGTGAGAACAATAACATGACGCCCAGGGCCGAAAGGCCACTTGTCGACTACGTTGGAGCTCGAGTCGAAGTGCCATTAGACGTTAATTCGTATGTGGCCATTGAGGCAAACCTACGTTCTGAACCTGAAAATAGCATTCATGGTGGTACTCGATCTGCAGCTCGAGATACCCATAATGTTGAGGAAAATGGAATCAGCTTGCATATGATTTTCGAAATGTTGCAAGCTCAACAGCTAGCAATAGCTCAGTTGCAGAGTCAAACCCAGGTACCGAGCAGGCCGGAGCCCAGTCTACCCCGAGAAATCACCCACAGAACGGAGCCAACAATAGTAAGATCAAATGAGCAAGAATCGATGACTAATCCCGAAATTGCTAAGATACTCGAGGAACTCACAAAACGGATCGAAGCAAACGATAAAAAAATGGAAACATATAACTCCAGGGTCAATCAGATCCCGGGGGCACCACCAGTGTTGAACGGGCTGGATTCCAAAAAATTCATGCAAAAGCCTTTTCCACCAAGTGCAGGTCCAAAACCGAACCCCAAACAATTTCGCATGCCCGAGATTTCTAAGTATAATGGAACGACCGACCCCAACGAACACGTCACCTCTTACACATGTGCCATCAAGGGTAATGATTTAGAAGACGATGAAATCGAATCTGTGTTGTTGAAAAAATTCAGAGAGACCCTTTCGAAGGGAGCAATGATTTGGTATCACAACCTACCACCAAACTCCATCGACTCATTTATCATGTTAGCGGACTCTTTCGCAAAGGCACACGCAGGGTCCATAAAGGTCGCAACGAGGAAATCAGACCTTTTCAAGGTAAGACAAAGGGATAATTAAATGCTGAGGGAATTCGTGTCCCGATTTCAAATGGAACGCATGGAATTGCCACCGGTCACAGAGCCGTTCAAGCTTTCACCCAAGGGTTGAACGAGCGGAGTTCGGTAGCATCACGCCGGTTGAAACAAAATTTGATTGAGTATCCGACTGTAACTTGGCAAGATGTGCACAATCGATATTAATCGAAGATCAGGGTCGAGGACGACCAATTAGGAGCCCCTTCCGGTTCAGTACATCCAAACAGGTCGGTAGTTAAAAACCAGAGGAACGTCGACAGGGATCCAAGGTCGAACAGAGACCAATATCAACCATATACCGCAGATCGAAGGAACAATGGTTCAGGATACAATTCCGCCTGGAATAATCGAAGAAGTGATCGAGGACAGAATTCTCGGGGACTTATGAGAAAAAATGGTTTTGACAAGTATGCCAATCCCATAGAAGCACCTTGGTTATCGGAATATAACTTTAGCATCGATGCATCGGGCATTGTGTCGGCAATCGGAAGGATCAAAGATACTAGGTGGCCCAGACCCATACAAACCGATCCTTCCCAAAGAAACCCAAATTTGATGTGCAATACCATGGCACGCATGGTCACAAGACCGACGATTGTAGGTAATTAAGGGAGGAGGTAGCCCGTCTATTCAACGAGGGCCACCTTCGAGAGTTCCTCAACGATCGAGCCAAGAATCATTTCAGAGAAAGGGACGCCAACAGGAAAAATGAACATGAGAAACCCCAACATGTTATTCATATGATCGTCGGTGGGGTCGACACTCCACAGGGACCCATATTAAAATGCACTAAGGTATCAATCACTAGGGAAAAATGATCCCGAGATTATGTGCCCGAAGGCACTTTATTGTTCAACAACGAAGAAGCAGAAGGCATTTCTCAGCCCCACAATGACGCTCTGGTAATTTCTATCTTATTAAATAAAGTTCAAGTTAAGCGTGTTTTAGTGGATCCAGGTAGCTCGGCGAATATCATCCGATCGAGGGTCATGGAGCAGCTCGGCCTACAAAATCAAATCGTGCCCGCAGCTCGGGTCTTAAACAACTTCAATATGGCCAGTGAAACAACTAAAGGGGAGATTACTCTACTAGAGAACGTGGCTGGAACCATTCAAGATACTAAGTTCCACATAATCGAGGGTGACATGAGGTACAATGCCCTGCTCGGAAGGCCTTGGATCCACAATATGAGGGCAGTCCCTTCGACTCTCCACCAAATGATGAAATTCCCAACGTCGGACGGTGTAAAAACAGTATACGGGGAGAAGCATGTTGCAAAGGAAATGTTTGCGGTTGATGAGGTAACACCGATATCAACACTATCAACCTCAGAAAGGTCAAGCATCGAAGGTAAACAGGAAGTCAAATAGCAATCACAGCCATCAGCTTCGACCGAATCAAGGAAGCAGGAGATAGAAGAAGAAGAGGAAGATTTTCTGACCTCTCGAACTTTTATTGTTCTCGAAGACTCTGACACCACCAAATCAATGGTTGAAGAGCTGGAACAAGTTATATTGATCGAGTACCTGCCAGAGCAAAAGGTATACCTGGGAACGGGATTAACCCCCTAACTCAGGAAAAAGCTTATTCAATTTCTTATTGATAACATAGATTGTTTTGCTTGGTCCCATTTAGACATGACAGGGATCCCATCGGAGATAACGATGCATCGACTAAGCCTAAACCCTAGGTTTAAACCGGTGAAGAAAAAGAGAAGACCCTAGTCAGAGGTAAAGCACGCATTCATAAAGGACGAGGTAACTAAACTTCTCAAAATAGGGTCCATTCGGGAGGTGAAATATCCCGAATGGTTATCCAATGTAGTTGTAGTCCCTAAAAAAGGGAACAAACTTAGAATGTGTATAGATTATAAGGATTTAAACAAAGCGTGCCCCAAAGATTCTTTTCCACTGCCTAACATCGATCACATGATCGATGCCACGGCCGGCCACGAGATCCTTACTTTTCTCGATGCCTATTCCGGGTACAATTAAATCCAAATGAACCCGGAGGACCGAGAAAAGACGTCATTTATCACGAAGTATGGAACATATTGTTATAATATAATGCCCTTCGGGCTAAAAAATGCGGGAGCTACTTACCAACGCCTAGTAAATAAAATGTTCGAAGAACAAATAGGTAAATCAGAGGACCATTTGGTTCATTTGCAGGAAATGTTCGAGATTTTAAGAAAATACAAGATGAATCTCAACCCCGAGAAGTGTGCTTTCGGGGTCGGTTCGAGCAAGTTCCTTGGCTTCATGGTATCGAATCGGGGGATCGAGATCAACCCCGATAAAATCAAGGCCATCGAAGACATCACCGTCATAGATAATGTAAAAGTCGTGCAGAAGCTAACCGGACGGATAGCTACCTTAGGCCGATTCATTTCGAAGTCGTCAGATCGAAGCCACCGATTTTTCTCTCTACTCAAAAAGAAGAACGATTTTGCATGGACCCCAGAATGCCAAC
The DNA here is from genome assembly GCF_000390325.3 of Nicotiana tomentosiformis. Taxonomy (NCBI): domain Eukaryota; kingdom Viridiplantae; phylum Streptophyta; class Magnoliopsida; order Solanales; family Solanaceae; genus Nicotiana; species Nicotiana tomentosiformis. The sequence goes on from NC_090814.1 coordinate 34,913,021, forward strand.
ATGCATTAGAGGAATTGAAGCGATACCTATCGAGCCCACCGCTGCTTCACCCTCTGAAGGCAGATGAGAAACTTTACTTGTACTTGGCAGTATTGAAAATAACGGTAAGTGGTGTCCTAGTATGAGAAGAGCAAGGTACACAATTTCCCGTTTATTATGTAAGTCGAACCTTAGGGGAAGCAGAAACTAGATATCCACACTTAGAGAAATTGGCACTTGCACTGATAAGCGCCTCTAGAAAGTTAAGACCATACTTTCAATGTTACCCCATATGCATATTAACCACTTACCCACTTCGTAATATTTTGCACAAGCCCGAACTATCGGGCCGATTGGCCAAATAGGCCATCGAACTCAGTGGGTACGATATTGAATATCAACCCCGGATGGCCATCAAGTCTCAAATTTTAGCGGACTTCATGGCCGATTTCACGCTAACCCTCGTACCCGAAGTTGAAAAGGAACTCTTGTTAAAATCGGGTACCTCATCAGGGGTATGGACCCTCCTCACGGACGGTGCTTCGAATGTGAAGGGGTCCTGGCTAGGCATCGTTTTGAAGCCGCCCACGGGTAGCTCTATTAGGAAATCTATCAAAACTTCTAGGTTGACTAACAACGAGGCCGAGTACGAGGCCATGATTATAGGTCTCGAGCTAGCTAAAAGCTTGGGAGCAGAAGTCATTGAAGCCAAGTGTGACTCTTTACTGGTGTTAAACCAAGTAAACAAAACTTTCGAAGTTCGAGAGGATAGAATGCAAAGGTATTTGGACAAACTGCAGGTAACTTTGCACCGTTTCAAAAAATGGACTTTACAACATGTACCTCGAAAACAAAACAGTGAGGCCGATGCACTTGCAAATTTGGGGTCATCGGTCGAGGAAGACGAGATCAACTCGGAGACTGTCATTCAACTCTCGAAATACGTGATCGAGAAAGGTCATGCCGAGATAAACTCTACAAGCTTAACCTAGGATTGGAGGAATAAATATATTGAATACTTGAAGAAGGGAAAGCTCCCATCGGACCCTAAAGAGTCGAGAACCCTACAAACCAAAGCTGCTCGATTCACATTGGCTGAAGATGGAACATTATACAGAAGGACATTCGATGGACCATTGGCAGTATGCTTAGGACCAGGAGACACCGATTATGTTTTACGAGAGGTCCATGAAGGCACTTGTGGGAACCACTCTGGTGCCGAATCACTGATTCACAAAATCATTATAGCAGGATACTACTGGGATAACATGGAAAAAAACACTAAGGAGTTTGTTCGAAAATGTGATAAATGCCAAAGGTTTGCACCGATGATCCATCAGCCCGAAGAACAACTTCATTTAGTCCTATCCCTATGGACATTCATGAAATGGGGGATGGATATCGTCGGCCCTCTGCCATCGGCCCCAGGTAAAGCTAAGTTTATTTTATTTATGACTGACTATTTCTCTAAATTGGTTGAAGCACAGGCGTTCGAGAAAGTGAGAGAGAAAGAGGTTATAGACTTCATCTGGGATCACATCATATGTCGATTTGGGATACCCGCCAAAATAGTGTGTGACAATGGAAAATAATTTATCGGAAGCAAAGTGATGGAATTCCTCGAAGACCATAAAATAAAAAGGATATTAACAACGTCATATCACCCTAGTGGGAACGGACATGCCGAATCGATGAACAAGACTATCATTCAAAACATAAAGAAAAGGTTGAACGACGCTAAGGGGAAATGGAGAGAAATTCTACCCGAAGTCCTTTGGGCATATCGAACAACATCAAAGTCCAGTACGTGGGCAACCCCATTCGCCTTAGTATATGACTCTGAAGCCTTGATTCCAGTCGAAGTCGGGGAACCCAGTGCCAGGTTTCGACATACAACAGAAGAGTCAAATCATGAGGCTATAAATACTAACCTCGAATTATTGGATGAAAAACGAGAAGCCGCTCTCGTCCGATTGGCCGCCCAAAAGCAGCGGATCGAAAGATACTATAATCGAAGAACCAATCTTCGCCATTTTAAAATCGGGGACTTAGTGCTAAGGAAAGTCACCCTAAGGGCTACATTACTTCGAGTTCGAGCAATCACTCACTCGACTACTAAACCTATGGGCTACATTACTTATAGTTCAAGTAAGCACTCACTCGACCATTAAGCCTAAGGGATACATCATTTCGAGTTCGAGCAATCACCCACTCGACCATTAAGCCTAAGGGCTAATCTTATTTTGAGTTCGAGCAATCACTCACTCGACTATTAAAAGCCTACGGGCTACATCACTTCGAGTTCGAGCAATCACTCACTCAACTACTAAGCCTACTAAGACTATGGGCTACTCTTACTTCGAGTTCGAGCAATCACTCACTCGGTTATAAAAACTTCAAGATCCAGCTTCGATCAAATTGCCTAAAGCCTCGAACTTATGAAAACTTTCATAAGGCATGAATAAAACAGAATTTTCATAAGGCATGACTGAAACAAAGTTCTCACAAGGCAGAATATAAAACAAAGACAAATCGGGAAAGGAAAAGATCTTCATATATATGAGTATGTACAAGGTCCGATCAGGACCCTACACAAAAACGATCAAAAACAAAAAACCCTAAGGTTCCTGACTATCTCCGGGAGCAGCCTCTTCTCCATCAAGCTCCTCCCCGCTCTCAGACCAACTCTTGCTCCCATTATCATCATCATCATCATCAGAAACCAAGGCTCAAGCATTGGCTTCAAGCTCTTTAGCCCTTTTTATCTCTTCGGTAAGATCAAAACCTCGAGCATGAATCTCCTCGAGGGTTTCCCTCCGAGATTGGCATTTGGCGAGTTCATCAACCCAATATTCTCGAGTTTTAGCGGTCTCGACAGCCTCTCTCGCTTGCACCTGAGCGGCTTCAGCATTGGCCCAATAAATGGCCACAAATGCATCTGCATCGGCCTTGGCGAGTTCAGAAGCCAACCGAGCCTCGAGCTCCTCTATTTTCCTTGCTTGAACCGAGCTTTCGTCCTTCAGGCCTTGAGGTTGACCTTCAACCGATAATAATTAGGCTCGAGCAACCTCTTTTTCTGCAGCAAGGCGGTCCATGCCTTCTTGCCACTCCAAGGACTCCGCCTTTATCATATCAACCTCCTCACGGAGCTGCCCGATCACCTCAAGCTTCTGCTGCAGCTGTGAGACCAAAATATTAGCCACCGTTCTAGTATCGAGCCTATAGGTTTTTAATATTATCATTACCTGCTCGGTCAGATCGGTCTGATCTTGGTGAGCCTTGGCTAACTCAGCTCGGAGGTCCTTGATTTCCTCTTCCCTTTGACCGAAGACGGCCGCGTACCAACACGGCTCAGCTCAGCTCGAGACTAAGAATATGCTTCTCGATGAACCGCTATGGCCTGCGATGAAAGAATGAAAGAAGTTAGAAAAGAAAAACAAACATGAAGGTGGTACCAACGAAGTGAGTTCAGGCTTACCCGATTCAGAGCCTGCTGCACTTCGTGGAAAAGACCCGATGCATTACTAGGGTCGGCAGCATCCTCGATATCGGTAAACAGATCATGAAAAGGGTCCTTTCCCTCGTGTGACCCGTCTACCTCGAGGACCCCCAAAGCTTGGGCTTCCCGAATCACCCCTTCAGAAAAAGCAGGGAGAGTGGGCGAGTCTCCGATTACTATTTTCCCAAGCGACTCGCTTGGGGCGTTCTCCTTTGTTCAAAAAGCTTCAAGACCAGCCCCTTCAGATATGCCCACCGTTTGTTGACTTCGGTGGGTGGCATCCTCGATCTTTAACAATTCGGGGACTCTGCTCGAATCTTTCTCCGATATCCCCTCAGTTCGAGGCGGAGCTCTATAAACCACCATTGATCCAGTTGCCTTTGGGGCATCAATGGTTTTCTTCACTCGGGCCACCAGTATGGAGCCGTCATTTTCTTCTTCTTCGTCTTCATCCCTCAAATACCGAACAGATTCTTCGGTCAGAGGGATAATTTTCCTCCTCGGCTTATGAGCCGTCCTTGTCTTGGGTTCTGGATCCTCTAAAGTGGAGGCCCTTTTTCTCTTATTGCCCTTCGTCGGTTTTGGAACTGGGGCCTAAGTCTCTTCCTCACCAGACGGGGGCCTCATAACCGCATCTTTGCCCAAACCTATACACAAGAAAATTGGTTAAGTATATGAACAACATTCTGTTTGAACCATCAAAGACACGAGAAAGAGGCTTACCATGATTTTTGGCCTCCCATCGGCCCTTTGACAACTCACGCCACGAGCGCTCGACGTATGTAGAGGTCGAAGCCAGGGCCTGTACCTAGCTCTTAAGGTCGGTAACAGCACCGGGCATCCAAGAAACTGTCATATCATGAAAAAAGATATCGGTGAGAAAGAAACGAAGGAGCAAAGCAATAAGAGCTAACAGTCGAAATATACTTATGCTTCATGTTCCACTCCTGAGGGAATGGTATCTTCTCGGCCGGGATCAGATCGGAGGTTTTCACTCGAACGAACCTGCCCATCCAACCCCGGTCCTTGTCTATGCTCGAGAACAATACTTTGTTAGCCCGGCACTGGAGTTTTATTAACCCATCTCGATAGAGGCGGGGGCTGTACAATCTAATAAGATTGTCGAGGGTGAAAGGCATCCCCTCGATCATGTTTACGAAGAAGCGGATCAGAATAACGATATGCCAAAAAGAAGGATGGATTTGGCCTAAGGTTATTTGATATTAGCGGCAAAAATAGATAACGACTGGGTCAAGGAGGCCCAATGTGAAAGGGTAAGTATACACACTTAAAAACCCTTTTACATAAGTAGTGATATCTTCTTCGGGAGCCGGGATTATCACTTCTATTTTCTCCCAGTTACAATCTTTCCTCAGCTGCTCGAGGTGTCCCTTAGTTAACGAGCACATATACCTCGATACTAGTTCACATCGACCAGGAATCGACGAGGCTTTATCGACCTTAAAATCGGAGGTAAGAACATACGCCCCGGGAACACACTTCTCAAGCCGTGGTTCCACCGGTGTTTTGTCGACGGCAGGCTGTGAAGAAGAAGCTTTTTCTTTTTGAGGAACGGTTTTAGATGTTTTCGCCATTTTAGATTTAGAGATTGAAAATAGAAGGAGATGACAAAGATGTGGTGTTTTAAAGAAAGATTTTACAGTGAAAATCACAGAAGAAAGATTTTTGCAGTAAAAATCACAGACTTACAGATGAACTCAGAAGGTGCGAGAAAGAACTTGGAAAATTTGGAGATTGAAGATGTAAAAGTGATAAAAGGTAAAAAAAAAAAAAAGGGAGCTATTTATAGATTGAGCAATGGCGGTTCAATATCAGTAGTGACCGACCATCGTGTGACATGCATTAAATGCCTTGGACAACTATCACGTACGTCATGGCCGGGCTCGATGCAAACGTCAGTGTATATCTAATAGCGCCGTTGAAAAATCACATCGTTTCTCGCCACATTCTTTCCGAGAAACGAGGAGACTATCTGTATACGATCGAAACCGATTCGGCCTTCGTACGACTGGTCGAGATGAGAACATAATTGACCGAAGAGAGTCTTCATAATATCGAGATGGACATATCGGAACAGTTTGATAACAAAAAACGGGTTTTATTTTTTTACTCAACTTATAATTTATTTGTTGTTTTCTTCCATTCATATTTTATGAATTTCAACTTTTATAGATGTTAGGGTGGATGATCGTGATCCCATAATATATTGTGGCTTGTATAAATTCTATGATTAGAAGCAAGAAAGGTATATTACTTATTCCTTTGAGATATGAATCGGTTTATTGTCATACAATTTGCTGTTATGTGAAAGATTATAGTTTCAAGGTTAGTAAGACGTGGATTAGGCTTCATTAATACTTGAACATATTTTTGAGATTATGAAATAAATTAGGGTTCCATTTAGACATAATTTAAACGTTGGTGAACTTTTATTATAAATTTAATATCTCTTGGGTGAAGAACAAAATACCCTTATAATATATATTTTATATTTTAACAATTATATTATACAATAATTAAGTAAAAAAATTTAAAATATAGATTTATCATGTTTCTCTAAATAGTTATGATTTTCATTAATAACTAAATTTTAAAGAAATTATTTAGTTGTTTAGCCATTAGGAATTTTTCAAGTAGTTAGTTATTTTATTAAACGGCACAACTCTTTGAGAGAGAAAAGATATAAGTTTTTATTTATTTATAGTAATGTGATTATTAAATAATACTATTATATATAACAACTCGATGTGATTTTACTATTGGTGTTTATGAACTAAGAAATTAGTATTGATTTATGATGAACTAACTTATTTTTTGTCTACCAGTTGTACGTACTGAACATTAAGAAAATTAAATGTAAGGGAGAATGAAATTAAACGTGTCTAACTTTTTTATGTAAAACTAAAAAAATTGGGTGACAAAAAATGAACGAAATAGTCAATAAGCTCTATTGAGTCATGTTTATTATTTGCAATAGATACATATTCAAACTCAAATTTCAAAAGACACACGTTCAAACTCATGAAAATTGTGTCTTTTGAAAGAGAGAGTTTTTGTGCTCCTTATTTATTTATTTATTTATAAATAAATAAAAGGGTCTTGATTCTCCTTAATCAGTACTCTAACACTTGAATAATTACTACATTTTAACTTCAAATAAACTTTATTTATGAGAAAATAAAGAATACTGTGCTGAATTAGCATCAAATTGTCACGACCCAAATTTTTCCCCCATCAATCGTCGTGACGGCACCTAATCTCTACGACTAGGTAAGCCTAACACTTGCGGAAATGAAATAAAAAATATAAAAATTTAACAAACTAACAGTAACAGATATTTTAATAAGCCATTGAGATGCCGCTCGGCATATACAATAATCAACTCTCGAAATATACATAACACTCCCAAGACCCGGAACACCATAAGTCACAAGCTTCTACGAAGTTCTAACTGTTCTATACATCAGTGTCTATAGAAATAAGAGAAGAATCAATATGGGGGGAGGGGGGGAGGGGGATAGAGGGGGACTCCGAGGATCTGCGGTGCGGGCAGATGTACCTTGAAGTTCTCCGAAAAACAACAGCGACTGCAACTAAGGACGAGGCTGGTAAAAGGAACCTGGATCTGCACACAAAAAATATGTGCAGGAATGGGCGTGAGTACACCACAGCGGTACCCAATAAGTGCCAAGTCTAACCTCGGCCGGGTAGTGACGAGGTCAGGTCAAGGCCCTACTGGTATATAATAAATAAGCAGGAGAGTATAACAATATAATAAGAGATTGGAATTTAAACAAAAAGAACATAGCAAAGTAGCAACGCAGAACATAAGGATAAACAGCAGAGGATCTCCCGATATACCGTTTCGTAGTCCCAAAAATAAAAGTACAAGGAGATCACCCGAGGTACCGTCTCGTAGTCTCAAAAATAAATATGCAGAGAGAACTCCCGAGAAACCGCCTAGTAGTCTCAAAAGTAAATGTACAGGGATAACTCCCGAGGAACCGCCTCATAGTCTCAAAAGTAAATATACAAGGGGATCTCCCGGGATACCGTCCCGTAGTCCCAAAGTAAATACGCAGCACAAACAAATGAATATAACAGTTACAACACGAAACCTATAATTTAGACTAAGTACAAGTCAAGAAAGAAGCAAGATTCTTCTAAACATGCTGCAAAGAGTTCAAATAGGCAATTAGGATACGTAGACATGCTATTCTAGGCTAACAGAATAACTACACATGCTAGTATATTCAGATAAGATGAAAACAGGCTATTACTCGGTAAATATCAGTTTTTTTCATAAATAGCCCGTGTACGCACTCGTCACTTCGTGTACACGACGCTCACATATCATAACAACACCAAATCCTAAGGGGATTTCCCTCCCATAAGGTTAGGCAAGCCACTTACCTCAAACCAAGCTCAATCAATCCGTAATAATGCTCTTTCCACGAAAATCCGACTCCGAATGACCCAAATCTAGCCAAAATCAATTACATATCATAAATATAACTACAAGGAACTAATCTAACTACTGAAATCAAAGCTACAACAAGAAATTAAAAAATCGCCCCAAAACGTCTCCCCGGGCCCATGTCTCGGAATCGGGTAAAAGTCACAAAATATGAACACCCATTCACTCACGAGTTCCTCGTACAAAAAGCATCCAAATACGATGCCAAAATCCCAATCAAAGACCAAAATCTTAGTAGAAGAACTTCTACCATTATCCCCAAATTTCTCAACCAAATTTCTTAATTAGATGATGAAATCAACCATAAATTAGAGGAATATAACCATAAAAGAGTTAAGATTCATTATCCCAAAGCTTCCTCTGAAAATCCCTCGAAAAGTCGCCAAATTCCGAGCTCTCAAGTCCAAAAATGAAGAATGAAATCAAACCCTCACACTTAGGTCTTTTCTGCCAGTAAACTCGCACATGCGAGCCTTCAACCGCACTGCGGTACCGCTTTTGCGGCTAAGACTCCGCACCTGCGGAGTTTCATTAAACTCCCAGGCTTCGCACCTGCGCACTACCCTCCGCACCTGCAGATGCACTTCTGCGCTCAATTGTCCGCTTCTGCGGAAACTTGGCCACCTCAGCCTCCTCCCCAAATCCGCTTCTGCGACCACTACATCGTATCTGCGGATACGCAGATGCGGCCCTCATCTCGCATCTGCGCTCACAGGCTCTTATGACCAAAAGCGCACCTACGCCCTTCTCTCTGCAAGTGCGAACCCGCACCTGCGGTCTCCCCACCACAGGTTCGAAACACCAGAAACCAGCAACATCAGAAATTGCATAAGTCAAATTTTTTGTTTGTTAAGCATTCAAAACACACCCGAGGCCCTCGGGACCTCAACCAAATATACCAACCAATCCTAAAACGCCATACAAACTTAGTCGAGCCCTCAAACCACATCAAACAACGCTAAAATTATAAATCATCCTCCGATTCAATCTTAAAGAACTTGAAACTTCCAAATTCGACAACCGATGCCGAAACTAACCAAACCACGTTCGATTGACCCCAAATTTTGCACATAAGTTGTATTCAACCCTACGGACCTATTCCAACTTCCGTAATCAGAATCCGAACCCGGTATCAAAATTTCACTACCGGTCCAAATCTCCAAAACTTAGACTTTCGCCATTTCAAGCCTAAATGAGCTACAGACCTCCAAAATACTATCCGGACACGCCCCTAAGTCCAAAATTACCTAACGGAGCTAACAAAATCGACGAAACTCCATTCTGGAGTCGTCTTCATACAGTTCCGACTACGGTCCAAATTCTAAAGTTTAAATCTCCATTTAGGGACTAAGTGTCCCAAAACACTCCAAAAACCAAAACGAAATCTCCCGGCAAGTCACAATAGCAGAAATAGATATGGGAGAAGCAGTTAATAGGGGATCGGGACTATAACTCTCAAAACGACCGGCCGGGTCGTTACACAAATAAAAAAGCCAATGTAGGTATATATAAATCTAAATCTATATTAAATCTAAATCAGTATCTATATTATTGTAAAAGTATAAACCCTAAAACTAAAATTCTAGAGATCTAAGTACCCTTCTAAATAACCTAAATGCCTTATTTATAGAATAAATAAAAATATCAATGCCACAAACATCAGCTTCAAATCATCTTTTTTCCTCTCTTATTTCCTTGTTTACTTGATCGTTACTGTTGGTTTTGAACCAGAAATATAGAATTATGGGTAGAGGTGCAGAGCGTGAGCATGAACCCAAGGGAGCCCTTAGTGGAGTGATAGGGACACTGAGCTTGTTGGAAAAATCACATGTATCTATTTAAATTTGGATTATTCATTTTCGTTGGTTCAGACAATATTCAATTATTTTGAATTTGACAAACAAGTCTCTATAGGAAGATTCACATTGATCATCACAATAACTTGTACTTTGTTCTTTCGTATATAAAAGCTTATAATTATTATAAATATAACTTTATAATATCGTGTGATCATAACTCGACATCCACGTGCAACGCACGCATCGAGAAACTAATTATATTATATATAGAGAGGGAACAAACTATTAGGGCAATTCCAACACTTACCAGAGGCGGCGGTATTTGTGGGGGTATGTATCCCTACAACCTATTATGATAGAGAAGCGGAGAACCAAGCCCTTGCTGGGCCAAATTTACTGTGAATTAACTAAACATCACTTCTTACTACTTTTCACTTGAAATTTTAGCATCTAAAGAGGGGAAAGGGAGTTGATAAAAGCTAATAGACTTTCTCTCAAACATTAACTTCGGTACTTGGGGAAAACACAATAGAGTTGCTAAATCTTGTTTGGTATCTCTAAACATGAACGTGAATGGGGAATTTGACCACGGGAAACATGCTGCTCCTTTTCAGTAAATCAACATGAGGGAGAGATTTTTAACATGTGCTGAAATCAACAAATTCTATACGGAGTCAATGAGTGGTCTAACAATAGTAAACCACGACCAATTTTCGTTCAAGCTTGTTATTGCGAATCTGAATCATGAATGGCTGCGAGGATCTTGAGATTGAGGCTATTTGGGACTGTTTGGTTGATAAGTTAGACGTTGCAAGATTGAGTAACGTGTGATTAGCGAGGTAAGTGAGACTTTAAGCTTTGATGCTTGCTTTTTCAAAACTCGTTTTGAAAATATATTTTCTTCTGCCTGGTCTATGTGTTGGGACGAGCGTGCGCTTGACAGAATTGATGGTCTTTGACCAGTCGCAAATATATATTATTTTGCAAAAAGTTAAAATTATTTAATAAGTGATTTATGGTGTGGTGTGGCGTAGCCTCGTGCTATGACGTTGGGGCGTTAGAAATTAATTGTTCGCTGCCATAATAAATTTGAGGCATGGTGTATGCTGCCGTGATAGATTTGGGATATTGTGTATGCCGCCGTGGTAGATTTGGGGCATTGTGTATGCTACCGTGGACTCGTCGGGGGTGTTTGGTTAATATTATTTTTCTGTGCATATTATTTCTGTGCTCGTTGTGTGTTTGTATTTTCTAACACTTGTTTCAGAGGTATTCAGAGTGGCGGGTCGAGGATCTTACTGGGTTATATTTACGTATAACTCACTCCTTACCTGCATGTCTATGCATATATAATTGGTGAAGACAAAGTTAGTAGCTGACGAGTTCACTAGAGTTGATTCAATTATTGAGGTGAGCCGCCGTATTGTTCGTGGAGGCTGCCAAAAGAGTCTTTATCAGTTATCTATATGATATCTTTTGTAATTCTCTTAGATGCTCCATGATCTAGTGTGGGATTGGGCTAGAGTTTCAATTTACTATTTTGAGATATTAATTGTTCGTACTTAATTTTCAGATTATTTGGATATTCATTTAATTAATCAAGTGCTGTAAATTATTGGCTAAGGTATGAAAGTATGGTTCGCCTGGCGGGTAGTATTAGTTGGATGCCAATCACGTTTAAGGGGTAGTTTAGGACGTGACAAGAACACACTGAAAAAGTTCAACCATCACCGGTGACGGAGACCACCAATGACCGGTACAATCTTTTCTTCCGCATCACCATTCTGAATCGAAAATAAATAAAAAACCTAACAATTCAAGTCGAATCGGATGAAGAACACCAGAAGGGGCGTTGATATAAAGAGCATAAACAAGGAAGAAAGATATTGGGTGCCCGAATCTAATATGTAATGGCGTATGGGTACCCAAATCAATTACTTGGTTTGTGAAAATTATTAGATTTTGAAGTGATTGCAACTTCAATTGCTTCCTCTCTCACTTTCAATCCCTCGAAAAATTGTGGTGAATATTCACAAATCCTTTTTTTATTCTTTTTTCCAATGAGGTAGAGGTAAGAAAAAAAATAAGCTTTTGATGTTTGCTAGTATCTCTGTTGTGGTTCGGTTTTAATGGGGAAGGTGACTAAATATTCCAGTGGTGTTGGAGGGTGAAGAAGGTAAAAATGGTGGCCATTTTGCCTTTTTAAAAAATAATTACGTATAAAAATAAAAAAATGACGTGGCATAATTTATCTGACGTGGATGTTAATATCAACATGACTGAGCAACACGCAGGGTCAAAGGGGTGTAAGATAGTATGTTTTAATAATTACAAGTGTCTAGATGAAACTCTATAGGGTGCAGGGACCGGGATGACAAACATGAATAAGTACAGGGGTCTACTAGACTATTCTCCCTTCTTTTGGGAACATGGAAGGTTAAGTAGTAACATAGATTCATATTTAAACTCATTATTTTTGAATAAGTCTTACAACTTAGTCTTTAAATTAAACATTCTTTTCTAAAGCTATAAACCTATTTTCGAAACAAGCACTTTTCAATAAGACTAGACATTTGTCACCAAGATTAAACGTCATAAAGACCCATTTAGCAACCTTAATCATTAACTGCCTAGAAGATAAAAAATTCCTTCCCCATATTTAGCCTAAGTTTAAGGAACTACTTTAATGTAGATTTTAAGGGTCGCCTAACACCTTCCCTTTAGAATAACTAAAACCCTTACCCGGATTCTCACTAGTTTATCAGACCATTAAGATGATAATTTTTACTGGCATATAGGTACCATAGTATACCTTTAAATATTAGGTGACGATTTCTATTTTATTAACCTTAGATGAACCACAAGTTGTATTTTATTTTGACATGTGCAAAATAGGGTGTAACGACATGACGACTTTGCTGGGGATTTTACAGTAAGGCTCTGACCTTAGCAGACTTAGGCTAGATTTTTAAACACTTCGGGATTTTTTTTATATTCTATTTGCTCAACACTTCACAATATATTTACGTGTCTTCATAATTTGCAATTATGTGTTTACTTATTTTATTCCTAATGTTATCACTGGCTTATCACAATTATTTGTTATTGCTTTTATACACTATCACCATATTTTTCTATCGAGTCTTGGCCGTACACAATCACACACAAATCACGCGAGGGTTGTCTTTTTACCTTTCCGAACCTTCTTTTTAAAACTCTCTAGTTTGAGAGAACGACATTGTGAGGTCAACTGACTTGTTGTCTCGCAACTATTCAGTCTCAGTCCAAAAGTTTAGGAAACACTCTACGCTTAGAAATATAAGCCATGCTACATACACCCTAGGTGAGTCGATCCTTGGCATTGACTCACAAGTAGGAAAACCTCCGTAATGTCAACGGGTCATGCACCTAATGACATGCCTTATGTGAAATGACAAATCAATCCAGATTAAGATACTAAGGATTTGGAGCAAAATACTTACCTAGACTTTTCTTCCCTTTTAGATGGAAATCAACCACAACATCCCTGATATTAGTATGGTTATGGGAGCGCCCTACAAGCTGAAGCAATGGCGGAGGAATATTCGGCGGGTGCACGGGGAGGGAATCAGAACACACCCTTGAGTGCTAAATGCATTGATGAACATCCAAGCTGATATAGTGCTTACTAGGTTGTGGATAGCATTCTGGGATCCGACCAAAGTAGTCTATAAGTTTGTCGACTGTGAGCTAACACCAACGCTCGAGGAGATTACCAACTTTACTAAGTTGCCATTCGCTGGACGAAAGCCCATACTTCCGGTCATCATGCCGGGTCTTAGGTTTCTCTAAGCATTGGGATGGAAGAGTAGCGGGAATCTGAGGAACGTCGAAGATGGGTGGATAAGTCCAAATCAGTTTTTCGATAAAATTTTGCATCTAGAGAGCTATGATCTACATCATGATGAGTTTCAGTACGACATGGAGACGTGGGAGAGCCTTTGCCTTTTGACCTTTTCTTTGGCCTTGTTGGGACTGTTAGTTTTTCCACAGCAGAAATGGCGGATCAATATTAATGTGCTACCTCTGGTCATGGCCACATTTCAGGGGAATTTGAGAGTCACTCTTGTCCCTATACTATTGGCAGAGATGTTCAGGGCATTATCAGCATGTTCAAGGGGTTACGACTTCTTTAAGGGTTGCAACCTGCTGCTGCAAGTGTGGGCTATGCAGCATTTTTTTCAAACAGAGCCGACCATCGATTGCTTCGTCGGAACCAACAATATGATTCGAAGCTACGAAGAAAGAATGAGGCACTAGGGAGTACCCCATGGGCAAGAAGAAAGGCTTCATCTTTTGACTCACCTAACTTGAGACTTCATCAACTAGAAATGTTCTTGGCTAAATGGTAGAGCAATCGTGAGGGGGCCGGAAAACTATTTCATTGAGCTGATGGGATTGGAATGAACCAGCCTAATGCACCACTGAGAGTCCTGAGATAGTTCAGTCTGGTAAAAGATATACCCATGTGGTCCCGAATGGCTTTGTTTGTGGATGACTATAATGGACAAATCCCAATTCCAAGAGTGAGACGACTCCAAGATGAATGGAGTGATTTTGTCACGATGAGTATGGGACAGAATGTGTGATGCACACAAAATTACATTGTGTGGACTTCTGAAGAAGACCAGTTGGATAGGCCTAGTCAAGAAGGGTTAGCAAGATTAGAAGATTCGAGAGCATCTCAAGTGTGTCACGAGATTTTACCCCACTACCTTATCACCTCAACTATGCACCAATATGTGGTCTCAGGATATATTGACCATATGCTACCACCACCTGATGATGACAATGAGGTACTGGAGTATGTGTAGATCAAGTCCGAAGACGAGTCGGAAGAGGACCCAAAAGAGGAGATTGAGTATCATGGTGAGGATGTCAAGGAAGAGTTTGAGTATGATCCTGAGGAAGACCCAGAGGAAGATTCAGCGGAATATTACTAAGTTGTTGGTTGATTTCCATTCTGTACCTTTAAATTCCCTTAGGGCAATCTTAGAAGCCCATGAAGTCTTTGTAAAACCCCTTGTGAAAGCTTTATAGCCCATGTTGTAACCATCAAAATTTCTTATCAATGGAAATCAATTCGCTCCGGATCTGAATGTGTCAAATAATTTGGATATTTTGTTAATAGTTACGACGTAGGCCTACCTCCGGCAAAGAGAGGTCCTCCAATACTTTAGGAACCCGTTTGTTCAATTTGAGAATTAACTGCTAAGTGTGACTATATATGTATATTTCCTGAGCTAACTTTTATTTTGGTTTACTTTCTCCCTTGTTTATATTATTATTCACCCCCCCCGAACAGAGGTTGGTTTGTGTTGTTAACTAAACTGATTGAGCTATCGTATAACCTGAGGTCCAAAAGAAAGATGACCTCCACAGATAACCCGGCCGAAAATGCTCTAGTAACTGACATTCCAGGGGGTTCAAGAGAAAGAGACGAAACTTGGAACGATGAATATGCACCTGGATGGAGCAAGAAATGGAATTATTGAGAGAGGAAGTACAACAGATCAGGGAACTGGCACATCTGGCCGTGACGACGCTCCCGCAACCACCTTGTTTTCCATCACTAGACTCAATTCCTGACCACTTTCCTTCATCAACCAGCCAACCTGCCAGTACTCCGACTACCATCACTTGCACCACAACCCCCGCCATGTCTCATGCTATACCACCAGTTACCCTTGCAAATCCACCAAACCCTCTCATACACACGCCTTACATTCCTAACTACATTCAAGCTTTGCAAAATCCACCAGACACAATCAACTTGGTCCGAACTCCCCCTCGTGATAATGCAACCTTTGCAAACACCCATATGTAATATATACCCGCGGCACACACTACCACTCGTGAGCGGTATGTTCCACCCATATATAGTGCTAGCGAACCAACTTTCACTGTGCCTTACACGACCAGGGTGCCTTTACGAGATCGGTCAGTATGCTGAGATGGAAAAGGAAGCAAGATCCAAAGAAAATGAGTCATTGTCAGAACAACTCCGGGTCCTGAGAAAGAAAATGAAGAACCTAAAGGTTGCTGGAGGGAGCGAGAGCTTAAACTACAAAGATTTGTGCATACATCCAGACATCGATATGTCGGCAAGATACAAACCTCAAAAATTTGATATCTTTGACTGGACGAGAGATCCCCACGCCCACTTGAGCGCCTATTTTAATAAGCTAGTAGGAGTGGGAAGAAACAAGAAGTTGAGAATGAAGTTATTCATAAGAAGTTTGACTAGGGAAGCACTCACCTGGTATACCAGACAGTATCCCAAGAATTGGAGTGAATGGCAAGACATGGCTAAGGATTTTAT
The DNA here is from genome assembly GCF_000390325.3 of Nicotiana tomentosiformis. NCBI lineage: Eukaryota > Viridiplantae > Streptophyta > Magnoliopsida > Solanales > Solanaceae > Nicotiana > Nicotiana tomentosiformis. Next base: position 34,929,157 of record NC_090814.1, read on the forward strand.
AAATCATTTCAGGTTCAATACTAAGATTACACTAGACAGATTTGCTTTAGTGAACATACATAATAAACCTCTGAGTTATTTCAAAAGTATACCCGTTGTTGGATTTCAGAAGCAGCTAGAACACAGCCCCCGCTGGATGACAATGAACTGACAAAATACTTCATTCGTTCCCAGGAAGGAATCTACTTTGAGAAAATGATGGGCAGAAGTTCCCCAAGTTGGTCAAAATGGGAGATTTCTTAGAAGAAGGTATCAAGTTCGGGAATATATATTCCATGGCTGCATTACAAGCTGCTAGTAAAGCTATGCAGTCCGGTTCCATCGGCAGCGCAAAGAAGAAGAAGGAAGAGGTAACGGCTATTGTTCCTTACTATCAACCAAGCCCACCTCGTCGAGCTAACTAATTCCCCGCACATGCTCAAATTCCAACCCAGCCCACTTATACCCAGTCTATACTACCCAACCACATTATAATACCCAACCACATTACAATCCACCCCAAGCCAATAGATATCCAAATCCACCGTGGCCATACGCCCCTGTCCAAACCACCACTCATCAAAACAGAACACCCCACACTTAAACCATTGCTCGTCCTCGAGCAATCAAACTACACTTCACATAGACACGACCGTTTTAAACAACTCTCATAACTCATCACACCAAGAATATTTCAAACAAATTAAGCACAATAACGTAACATACTTGCCTCAAGATTTGACTCAAACACACTGTAAGGCCCCGTAAAATTTTGCAAAGGAAGAATAATGTTTCGTGGTGCCGAACTGGGATTACGTTTTTGAGGATTGTATAAGGCTCGGACTTTTTGGGTTGAACAATGAACTGGAAAGTAAAAAAGAAATTTGGGCAGAAGAAATGCACTTCTACGGCCCACTATGCTGCCGCAGAATCACTCTGCGGACCGCATAATGGTCGCAGAGTGAGACAGTCTTTTGGGCCATTTTTTATGTCATTTTTGCGACCCATTATGCGACCGAAAAACCATTTCGCGGGCCGCACTATGATCGCATATCCAGGTTTGAGGTTTTTTGGAGGGAGGTTCTGCGACGCATTATGCGATTGCAGAACAGTTCTGCGGCGCATTATGCGACGGCAGAACAGGTCTGCGGCGCATTATGCGACCGCAGAACAGGTCTGCGGGCTGCATAATGACCACAAACAGAGTAAGATTTGCCCAGTTCTGGAGGGTAATTATGCGGCCTATTCTGCGGACTGCATACCCTATTCCGGAGCTTCATTTTTGGGTTTTTATAACCCGACCCTACTTCGATAGAACATATGCCATAGTCAAATTTGTGCAAATTTATGATACTTTTAGAGTGAGAAAGAGTGCTTACTGTGGGGGAGTAGCCTTCAACCTATTATCCATCAATTGTTGCTCAATCTTTGAAGATTAACAAGGAAAACTCACTAGGTCTTCATCCTAGAGGTAAGATTCTACACCCTAGCCCTTAATTTCGAAATTTATCTAAGAATGGATAATTAGCAAGATAATTCTTGGGTATGGGAGTTGTTATCTTGCATGCATGTGTTATCAAAGAATGTGGGAAGGTTGTGAGCTAAAAATGGTAGAGGATGGGTTGGGGAATGATGGAATCCTTCACAAAAGGGCCTTAAAAATATTAATGCACACCTAGTGTTTGATAATGTGCTCAAATGAGCTAGAATCATGACCATCTTCCTAATTTTGGTCCAACTTGTTATATTTCTAAAATATATCGAAGTTGCTAAGAATTCCGGAATGTTTTAGAGTTTAAAGGAAGCTCAATTGAGGTATGTTGGCTAAAACCCCCTTCTTCTTAGAATCGAATCCCACGATATTCATGTAATTGGTGTAAGTCCCAAATTGATCATAATAGAATTGTCTATTCCGATTGTGCTTGTGTTGAAGGATATATGCTCAATATGTATTGTAAATGCTTCATCATATCACCTTATTATTAAGGAAGTGTTCAAAATATGGAATATGTGTTGAAAATATTAAGATTTCAAGTCAAGATCGAAATAAAGGTTGTTATGCCAAATTGTATGAAAAGCCTCTATATGCCTAAGATTTCCAAATTGCTCATATGTGAATTTAATGTCTTTAATGTGAAGCATTATTGTTGTTGATAATGATAATGATGTTTGAATGTGGAAAGGGGAACTGGAATTATGAAATACGGCCAAGTGCCAAGAATGACTTTATAATTGTGGCCACTAGTGCCAATGAATCGAAAGGATATGAAAGAAGTATGATGTGAGATGATTGACTGAAAAAGGTAATGTCTCGGGTGAGACGGCCTAGCCGATCGGGCCGTGATCGGACTCCATGCCGCACATATGGTGGTGATTGTGCTGGAAATTATAATGAAATTGTGGTTATGGTAGATGTCTCAAATGAGACGACCTAGACGATCGGGTCGTGATCGGACTCCATGTAAGAATACGGTGGTATTGTGAATTATGGTATATCGGTACTAAAGATCACCCAACCTAATAATATGGAAATTGACTTGAAAACTTATGTGATCCTTAACTTGATATTTTAGTATTATTTGAAGCTCGTATTGAATTCTTAACTGTTCCCCCTGGTATTATTATTCATTCTATAGAGATGGTATTTAGTTTTACATACTGGTACTATTCGACAGTACTAACGTCCCTTTTGCCGGGAGCGCTGCATCTTTAAATAGACAATGCCATCCAAACTTGCTCAGTTTCCTGCTTCACTTTGTGGCCATTCTACGGCCCGCAGAGTGATTCTAGGGCCGCATAGTGGGCCGCAGAAATGTCTTCTTCCACCAAAAAGTTTCCTTTACTACCCAGTGCACTGTTCAACCAAAAAAGTCCATACCGTGATGAGCAATCTCGCCGCGAAGAATCTCTACATTCGTCAACACAAAAGCCTACTTTGGCACCACGAAACCCTGAGTTTTTAGGCAAAATTTATGGGGCCTTACATCCTCCCCCACTTAGGATCATTCATCCTCGAATAAGGGTCAAAATTCACCATTAGCGCACAATGTGAGTCAGTTGCTACAACACACACCAACAATTCTAATTTTTGACTAACTCCCTAAATTTCCAAAACTTTTGCCAGAGTCTCTCCTGTAATTGGGCCTATCCACCTGCCAGAGAATTCCAAAACCAGTCCTAACAACATATACAGGAACGAATGATGCAACATAACATTAAAACAACACCAGCCGTGGCCTCACGAGAAGTATACCACCAAAACGGAACACTTTTGACATCAACAGTACAAATGATACATAATTCATAGAAGGTAACAATGCCATCATTTTCATAGAACATAACTTTATAAGTACATGGCTATTCAAACAAATAAGGATACTTCTTCTTCATTTTTTCCTCGGCCTCCCAAGTGGCCTCTTCAACTTGCTGGTTTCGCCATAACACTTTCACGGAGGCAATCTCGTTGTTCCTTAATTTTTGGACTTGCCTATCAAGGATGGCAACTGGAATTTCTTCATAAGTCAATTCTTCATTAACCTCAATGGTCTCTACTCTCACATTAACCGACGGATCTCCAACTACCTTCTTCAACATAGACACATGGAATACTGGGTGCACTTATGACATCTCAGGTGGTAGCTCAAGCTTGTAAGCCACCTGACCAATCCTCTGAACGATTCTGTACGGCCCGACATACCTTGAACTGAATTTCCCACTCTTACCAAACCGCATTATACCCTTCATGGGGGAAACCTTCAAAAATACCCAATCATCTTCTTTGAACTCCAAATCCCTACGACGCATATCCGAATAGGACTTTTAACGACTCTGAGCAGTTTCCAATCGCTCCTTAATGATCTTTACTTTTTCCATAGCCTGATGCATGAGGCTTGGCCCTATCAACTCCACTTCCCCAATCTCGAACTACCCAATGGGAGATCTACATCTCCTACCATATAGAGCCTCAAACGGTGCCATCTGAATACTGGCATGATAACAGTTATTGTAGGCAAACCCTATTAGTGGCAAATTATCATCCCAGCTACCTTTGAAGTCAAGAACACAAGCGCGCAACATATCCTTAAGCATTTGAATAGTCCGCTCTGCCTGCCCGCCGGTCTGTGGATGGAAGGTTGTACTAAGATTCACTTGAGTACCCAAACCTTGATGAAATTTCTTCCAAATATTAGCCGTGAACTGTGCCCCTCGATCTGAGATAATAGAAACTGGGGTGCCATGCAACCTGACTATTTCCTTGATGTACAACTGAGCATAATGTTCTGCTGTGTCGGTAGTCTTAACATGTAAGAAGTGTGCTAATTCCGTAAGTCGATCCACAATCACCCAAATCCAGTTAAATTTTTGAGGAGTGCGAGGTATCCCTACCACAAAGTCCATGTTAATCATTTCCCACTTCCACATTGGAATATCTATGTTCTGTGCCAACCCACCGGTCTTTTGGTGTTCGGCCTTCTCTTGCTGACAATTTGGACATCTTGTCACAAAGTCCGCTACGTTCCTCTTCATATCGTTCCACCAATAGACTTCCCTAAGATCATGATACATCTTTGTATAGCTCGGGTGCACGGAATACCTAGAAGTGTGAGCCTCAGTCATGATTCTTTTTTGGAGATCATCCACATTTGGATTACATAGTCGCCCTTGGTACCTTAGTGTACCATCATCCACGCCAAGAGAAAAGGCCATGGTCTTATGTTTTTGAATCCCCTCCAACAATTATACCAACAATGGATCATTGAATTGCTTCTCCATGACATCCACCACAAGCGACAATTCAGAACTATTTTGCACAATCACCCCCCTTCACTAGAGTCCTCAAGACTAACTCCCAAACTAGACAACTGATGAACCTCCTTGGTCAAAGACCTTTGATATGCCTCCAAGTGAGCCAAACTGCCCATAGATTTCCGGCTAAGAGCATCCGCTACAACATTAACCTTCCCTAGATGATACAGGATGTCGATGTCATAATCCTTGAGTAACACAAGCCATCTTTTCTGCCTCAAATTCAATTCCTGCTGTTTGAAAATATATTGCAGGCTCTTATGGTCCATGAATACATCCACATGGACCCCATACAAAAAATGATGCCAAATCGTCAATGCAAAGACCACCGCTGCAAGCTCTAAGTCATGTGTTGGATAGTTCTTTTCATGATTCTTGAGTTGCCTAGAAGCATGCGCTATCACCTTTCCATGTTGCATTAATACACACCCAAGTACGATCCTTGAAGCATCACAACATACCACAAATCCATCTGTACCCTCTGGTAGAGTCAATAACAGTGTCGTAGTTAATCTTGATTTCAACTCTTGGAAGCTCCTTTCACAAGTATCTAACCATTGGAATTTAACCGCCTTCTACGTCAATTTAGTCAACGGAGAGGTAAGAGTAGAGAACCCCTCCACAAATTTTCTATAATATCCAGCTAAGCCCAAGAAACTGCGAATCTCTGTTGGAGTATTAGATCTAGGCCAATTCTTCACGGCTGAAATTTTCTGGGGGTCAACCTCAATTCCTTCTCTAAAGATAACTTGACCCAAGAACATAACAGATTCAAGCCAAAATTCACATTTCGAAAACTTCACATATAACTAGTGCTGATACAGGACCTGCAAAACTGCCCTAAGATGATCGGCATGGTCCTCCTGACTCTGCGAATAAACAAGAATATCGTCAATGAACACTATCACGAAGGAGTCGAGAAAGGTTTGAAGACCCGATTCATAAGATCCATGAAAGTTGCGGGGGCATTTGTTAGCCCGAAAGACATTACCAGAAATTCAAAGTGCCCATACCGGGTCCTGAAAGCTGTTTTCGGAATATCCTGCTCCTTGATCTTCAATTGGTGATACCCGGACCTTAAATCAATCTTGGAGAAGAACTTAACACCCTACAATTGATCAAACAAGTCATCTATCCTTGGTAGTGGGTACTTATTTTTGATTGTAACCTTGTTGAGCTGCCGAGAGTTAATATACATTCTTAGAGACCCACCCTTCTTTCTTACAAATAGAACTGGTGTGCCCCGAGGTGACACACTCAGACAAATGAAACCATTCTCTAACAAATCTTTCAATTGGTCATTTAGATATTTTAATTCTATTGGGGCCATTCTATAAGGTGGAATAGATATAGGCTACGTGCCTGGCATCACATCAATCCCAAAATCAATCTCCCTGTCTAGCGGGATCACAGGGAGCTCATCCGGAAAGACCTCCGAATATTCATTGACAACAGGCGCAGACTCATTTGTAGGTGCCTTAGCATCAGTGTGTGTAACCCGGATAAAATGGTAGATACACCCTTTGTTAATCATCTTTGTGGCCTTAAGGTAAGAAATAAACCTACTCTTAGGCACCACACTATCCCCCTTCCATTCAATCACTTACTCAGTTGGAAATTCAAATCTAACGGTTCTGGTTCGACAGTCAAGCTTAGCGAAACATGAGTAAAGCCAATCCATCCCCATTATTACATCAAAATTGACCATTCCCAATTCAATGAGATTGGCCATGGTGTGTCGATCACGCACCGTGACAACACAATCCCTAAAAACCCACGCGGCTACAATAGACTCACCAACCAGAGTAGATACAGAGAACGGTTCATGGAGCTGTTCCGGTTCTATCCCAAATTCCATAGCAACATAGGGAGTAACATATGACAAAGTGGAACCAGGATTAATAAGAGCATACACATCATGAGATTGGACAGTCAATATACCTGTGACAACATCTGGAGAACCCTCTGAACTCTGGCGACCGCTCATAACATAGAAATGGTTGGGTCCTCCCAAACTTTGTATGCCACCCTAACTGCACCATGCCTTGCGTGTACTGGGGTGACTCAAGCTGGATGAGGTGCTACGGATGTAGTTGCTATAGAACTGGCTGGCTGAGCTGTACCTCTGCCCATGCTCTGTTGAGACGAATGATAATCTCTCTGAATGTGACTCCTCATACCACACCTGTAGCATATGGGCTGGTCCATGTAGCAGATCCCAAAGTGCATCTCCCTACACCTAGGGCATGGGGGCCTCCGCTGCTGCTTAAATCTCCCACCAGACCGACCGTGCTGGTAGGATCCCTTGTTGCCCTAACTGGGCCTAAAATGGTTCCCCTGCTACTGACTGGGCTCCGATGGTGGTGCGCTGACTGAAGATTGATCAAAAGACTGGGACGGCCCTGATGATCCTTCCCTGAAAGTTGTCCTACCACCACCACTAGAAGTACCACTGAAGTTGCCCGCTGACCGGGCCCTGTTGCTACTCTCTCGCTCCATTCTATTCTTCAGTTTGCGGGTCTCTGTCGCTTGAGCAAATGTCACCCTATAACCATAGTTCATATCAGAGTTCAAGGCAACTGTAGCGGCCTCATTAATAATCAAGGGGCTAAGGCCCTGCGCAAATAGGCGCACTCTAGCCTCCATAGCAGGAAACATGTAGATGGCATATTTGGACAGGCGCGCGAATCTCATGTGATACTCCCACACACTCATGCTCCCCTATTTCAGATTCTCAAACTTGGCGGCATGGGCTACCTTAGTTCGGCAGGCAAGAAATGATCAATGAAAGCATAAGCAAATTCACTCCACCTCGCCGGAGGGCTCCCCTCTTCACGGGAGTCCTCCCATATCTCAAACCAAGAATAGGCCACCCCTTTCAGGTGGTAGGAGGTCTACTCTGCTCCCTCCTTCTCAGTAGCACGCATAACTCGGAGGGTCTTGTGCATCTCGTTAATAAAATCCTGGTGGTCCTCCTCAGGATCAGTACTTGTGAACACTGGAGGGTCCAACTGGACAAATCTGTTCACCCTGGAACTAGTGGAATCCCCTGGATGACTAGCCAAAGTGGGTGCAACATCTGATCTCTAGGCCTGAGAAGCCACTATTTGAGCCAACATCTGTATGGCTCCCCTAAGATCCGCATCAGATACACCAATCGTTGCAACCTCAGTAGGTGCAGGAACTGGTGCGGGCTAACCAGGTGTAGTAGAAGCAGGCAGTGTAGTAGTCGGGGGAATATTCTCACCCCTCGGATGTTCACCTGTATCATCAAGTAAAGGATAAACTGCCACTCCTGGGGTGGCATTGTCTCCTTGTCTAGTTCTTGCTTTCTTCCTAGGCGCCATGTACTGAAAATTAGAGCAGTGCACGAGTTAAAGGAGGAATAATCTTACAATCAGCTTTATCGCACGATCTAGAATATCAAAGAAGGGTGTTATTCCTAAATGCCCAAGTAGCCTCCTAATGGTAGATGTGGTCAACAACACACCGATAAGAAGGACTCTACTAGACACGGCTCCGAGACATCCAAGGACAATTTAAAACCTTAGGCTCTGATACCAAGTTTGTCATGCTCTGACCTCGGGGAGGGCGACCGACGCTCAACAGAGTTACCTCGATCGAGCAAGCCTGCACAGTGCCATCTACCCAACTCACCCACAAATAAAGAGAAGAATACATTTCATTAATAAGTCAATAAGAAGTCATGTGAACAACACCGGTTCATTTTCATTAGTTACGTCATTAACAAGTCTTCAAAATAGTACGTTGTACAATCATAGTTAAAGTGGAACAGATGATACCATTACAACATATTCAGTTAACTTTCCCAAAAATAGATACAACCCACACTATGTCTACGGAGCCTCTAACAGGAATAGAAGAGTGCTATGACACTGCCGGCAACAAGGCCCCAACTATACCTCAAAATGCTATGTACAAAGGGTAGAAGAAGGGTAGAAGATATAAGACCCCGAAATGAAGTGGGGCTCACCAAATTAGCTGAGGATAGGGTGTGCTGCTATCACTGATCAATACCACCTGCTATGGAACCACCTGCATCCATTAAAGATGCACCGCCTCCCGGCAAAAGGGACGTTAGTACATATAGAATAGTACTAGTATGTAAAACTAAACCCCCTCTCAATAGAATGAGCAACAGTAAACGGAGAATAAAACATGATATCAATAAGGGACTCAAACGGTATCAAAGTGCCACATTAGGGGAAACATAAATTCCAAATAGGTTTCGGTAATTTAAGTTAGGAGATCTTTAGCACCGATGTACCTCCGTGTTTTAGCACGAAGTCCAATCTCAGTCCGACTGGCTAAGCCGTCTCACCCCGAGACATACACTCACAATACAACCATGTGCGCGACATGGTATCTGATCTCAGCCCCATCGGCTAAGCCGTCTCACCACAATGTCGTGTGGGTCGACATTACATCATATCTAGATAGCACTAATCTCATCCCATTTAAGGGGAAAACATCTCAACACACCAATCTCATCCCATATAAGGGGAAACAGTCTCATCACATTAACATGGGGATTTACCCCTCAATCATTCCTACACCGACACATGTAGTTTCGGTGTTAGGTTGTTCCGACCTACCCTTCCTCGGTGGCTAATCGATACTCCCATGTTATTAAAAGTATTTAACTCTCAATTCATATTCTTTTACATGTCATTCATTTTATCGACATCATTGGCCATAACACAATATCATTCTTAGCGCATTGCTCACTATTCCATTTTCAATCATTATCATTAATAATCAACAACAAGGCCTTTCAAATTAAGACTTTAATCACATACTTGAGCAAATTATGTCTTAGGCACATATGACTTCTTACACAATTAACATGGTATCTTTCATAAGAATTCATGCTTTCAAATCATAACATAGTAACACACAGCCCATACTTAAACCACATCGTCAAACAATTAACTTATCATAGCAAAAATCTTTGGAATGCATATTGAACACATAATTATTTCAACACAAGGCTTATTTGACAACAATTCTATTTATAAAGGGCATCACGAGACTTACAAGGACATTGCGGGGTTCAATTCTAAGAGAAGGGTTTAGCCAACATACCTTTCCTCGAGCCTTTTTAAATTACTACAATGTTCTGGAATTTATAGCTTCTTCGATCTAGTTGGAAATATAGCAAAATTGAACATAAATTAGGAGAGAGTTTATGGTTCTACCTCATTTGAGCATTTTATCAAACACTAGGTGGGTATTATGATTTTAAGGTCCTCCCATGGTGGATTCTTTCACCCCACTACCCAAAGTCTACCCAATTTAGCTCAACATTCTTCCCCCAACCCTTGATAATACATGCATGTAAAAATAAATAACTCCCATACCCAAGAATTGACTTACTAATTACCTATTATCAATTAGAATCATGAAATTGAGGGCTATGGAGTAGAAACTTACCTCTAGGATGAAGACCTAGTGATTTCTTCGTACAATTTCTTCAACTTTGAGCAAGAATTGATGGATGATGGGCTTAGGAACTCCCCCACTCCTTGGCGCTCCCCCTCTCTAGAATGTATGTTTCTGCTTTAGAAGTGGTCCATTACTCTAATATATTGAAATAGGGTCCGGTAAAAAAATTAGAAAAAAGGAGCCCCGTCACAGATCTGCGATCGCATATGCGACCGCATAATGCTTTTGCAGTCCGCAAAATGGGCCGCGAAATAACCCCCGGAACTGGGCACTCCTGCCCCAGTCTGCGGCCATTATGCGGTCCGCAGACCTATTCTGCGGTCACATAATGCGCCGAAGAACCTCCCTTCGGAAAAATCTTCATGCTGGTTCTGCGGTCGATGTGCGGCCCGCGAAATGGTTTTGCGACCGCATAATTGACCGCACAATGCCATCCAAACTTGCCCAGTTTCCTACTTCACTCTGTGGTCATTCTGCGGCCCGCAAAGTAATTCTACGGCCGCATAGTGGGCCGCAGAAATGTCTTCTTATGCCAAAAATTTTCCTTTACTCCCCAGCGCACTGTTCAACCCAAAAAGTCCGTACCACAGCGAGCAATCTCGCCACGAAGAATCTCTACATTCATCAACACAAAAGCCTACTTTGGCACCACGAAAACCCGGGTTTTTAGGAGAAATTTATAGGGCCTTACATTCTCCACACTTAGGATCATTCATCCTCGAATGAGGGTCTAAATTCACCATTAGCGCACAATGTGACTCAGTTGCTACAACACACACTAGCAGTTCTAATTTTTGACTAACTCCCTAAATTTTCAAATATTTTGCTAGAGTCTCCCTTGTAATTGGACCTATCCACATGCCAGAGAATCCCAAAACCAGTCCTAACAACATATACAGGAACCAACGACACAACATAACATTAAAACAATGCCAACCGTGGCCTCACGAGCAGTATACCACCAAAAAAGAACGCTTTTAACATCAACGGTACAAATGATACTTAATTCGTAGAAGGTAACTCTTAGAATTTTTATAGAACACAACTTTATAAATACATGGCTATTCAAATAAATAAGGATACTTCTTCTTCATTTCTTCCTCGGCCTCCCAAGTGGCCTCTTCAACTTGCTGGTTTCGCCATAACACTTTCACGGAGGCAATCTCTTTGTTCCTCAATTTTCGGACTTGCCTATCAAGGATGGCAACTTGAATTTCTTCATAAGTCAATTCTTCATTAACCTCAATGGTCTCTACTGTCACAATAACCGACGGATCTCCAACTACCTTCTTCAACATAAACACATGGAATACCAGGTGCACTAATGACATCTCAGGTAGTAGCTCAAGCTTGTACGCTACCTGACTAATCCTCTGAATGATTCTGTATGGCCAGACATACCTTGGACTCAATTTCCCTTTCTTACCAAATCGCATTATACCCTTTATGGGGGAAACCTTTAAGAATGCCCAATCATCTTCTTTGAACTCCAAATCCATGCGATGCATATCCGAATAGGACTTTTGATGACTTTTAGCATTTTTGAACTACTCCTTAATGATCTTAACGTTTTTCATAGCCTGATGCACGAGGTCTGGCCCTATCAACTTCGCTTCCCCAATCTCGAACCACCCAATGAGAGATCTACATCTCCTACTATATAGAGCCTTGAATGGTGCCATCTGAATGCTGGCATGATAACTGTTGTTGTAGGCAAACTCTATTAGCGGCAAATGATCATCCCAACTACCTTTGAAGTCAAGAACACAAGCGCACAACATATCCTCAAGCGTCTGAATAGTCCACTCTACCTGCCCGTCGGTCTGTGGATGGAAGGATACTATGATTCACTTGAGTACCCAAACCTTGCTGAAATTTCTTCCAAAACTTAGCCGTGAAACTGTGCCCCTCGATCTGAGATAATAGAAACTGGGGTGCCATGCAACCTGACTATTTTCTTGATGTACAACTGAGCATACTATTCTGCTGTATCGGTAATCTTAGTAGGTAAGAAGTGTGCTAATTTCATGAGTGGATCCACATTCACCCAAATTTATGGCACCACAAACCCCCGGGGTTTTAGGAAAAATTTATGGGTCCTTATACCCAGACCAGCATACTAAATACTTTGATACAAGTAAGCATTGCACATATCATGTAGATTTTTCGAGACATGATACCGAAGATTGCTGTGGTCTAAGGAATGAGATCAGAATGTTGATTAAGAGTAGAGCTATCCAATGTACCCCAATCCCAACAAATGTGAACCACAACCCACTACCAAACCACAAAAATCAAGGGGTAAACATGATCACCTTGGAGGAAGAATATGGTCTAAAGGGAACCATCGTTACCATTGGGAACACTAAAGTAGTAAGGACAACTCCTTGGCGGCCCCGTTAATCAAAATAGAATTGAAGCCACCAGTAATGATCCAGACATATCATCCATGGCCTGTCATAGCCATCAAAGAGGATTGAAATCATAATTACAAGCCAATTCCGTGGGATTATCAAGCAAAGGGAAAGTGAAAAATAATAGAAACTGTGGCAGCTCATAGGATGACCCGGTCAGGAAAATGCTACGATCCTAAGGAATTGAATCGAGTAAATCAAAATAGAGAAGAACCAGAGGAGAAATATAATGATGCATAGGCAGGAAAATTCTGGAGCAAGATGCCGGTTAAGGAGTACTCTATCGAGGAACAACTAAAAAAGACCCCTACGCACATATCAATTATAGATTTGCTGATGAGTTCTATCAGCCACAGAGACACTTTATTGAAAGTATTGAGTGGAGTAAGCGTTCTAGGAAACACCACTAGTGAGGCACTGACATCGACTATCGGAAGATGGTGGAGTCTAGTAAGGTCTCTTTTCAAAAGTATGAGCTTGCTGCGGAGGGAGTAGATCACAACCGAGCTCTACACATTAATGTCAAGTGTGGAGATACGGTCATAACTTGAGTTATGGTTGACGGGGGATCTAGAGTGAACATTTGCATGTTATTCACTTGTAGAAATTGGGTATCCATATAAGAGAGGTGAAAGAAAGCCATGTGCGGGTAAGGGCTTTCGACGGATCGCTGAAAGACATCATTGGGGAAATTTATTTAGCTTTGCAAGTTGGACCCATTGAGTTCCCGGTGTTATTCAAAGTGATGGACATCTCTTCCTCTTACAACCTACTACTAGGGAGGCCATGGATACACATGGCAAGGGCAGTTCCTTCCACTCTATAACAATGCATGAAGTTTGAATGGCATTGGCAGGAAATAATGATTCATGGAGAATCGAGTCATCCAGCTTATTCAGAACACACGTTTCCTTTCATAGAGGGATTATATGGGGTGACCATTCATGAGGTCGAGATCATGCAAACAATGAAAATGGAAAATAATGAATGGTTCCACAACACACAGCCGTCATATGGGTCAGGGAGATGATGAAATATGGGTATAAGCCAGGATCTGGGCTCGGAGCAAGGTCTAACGGGATAAAAGAGCCAATATAACTAAAGCAATAGAAGGGTACTACTGATTTAGGATACCAACCTCCAATCGGAGGGGTCCATAACAGTGACCCCAGGAAGAATGTTTTCGTGCCAGAGCATGTTCTGAGTCCGGGTCAGAGCTCAATGCAAGAAGAGGATATCATCGATGTGATCGGAATGTTATTTGTGGTGATGATCAAGGAATGCTGCGGTAAAGCTGACATCAAGACACCGACCATTAGGGATGCCAAACTAGGAGAGACATTGCAAAACTGGATAGCTAGTCCATCTCTGGTTCGCCAGGAGTCTTGGTAGTGTGGATTTGTAGTAATATTTTGAACATTTCATGACCAATTAAGGCTTGAATCATGCTGACACTTTTTGTTAAACTGCCTCTTTGAACGCTAAGACGTTCCTTTCAATGAAATACAATTTTGTTCTTCCTGAAGTATTACGCAAATTTATTTTAATTTATAATCGCATTTTCTTTTTAGTGATCAAATTAATAAAAAATCTCATTCCACGATTTTGACATGTAACAAAACGCTTGAACAAAGCGTTAACAACATGGCAATGTGACGACCCGATAAGTCGTTTTGAGTTCTAGCCCTTATTTTCGTATTTCGAGTCCTCTATTAGCCCCATTTGATGTTTCTTGATTTGTGTGCACAGTCCGTGCCTTTTTCCGTAAAGTTTTTACGTAAACATTTGAAGAAGATATAATTTTTGGCTTTAAAAATAACTTTAGTTGACTACGGTCAATATTTTGTGTAAAGAACTCTGAGTCGGTGTTTTGATGCTTCCGGTAGGTCTGTATTATAACTTTGGAGTTGGGCTCATGCCCATAATTAATTTGGAGGTCCCCATATTGATTTGACTTGTTTTACCAAAAGTTAGCAATTTGGAAGTTTGAAATTTTCCTAGGTTTGACCCTAGTTTGACTTTATGGATAACGACTTCAATTTTTTTTTTGAGATTGGTATAGGTCCGTTTTTCTATTTGAAACTTGTCTGTAAAATTTGGTGCTAATCAGATTTGGTCTGATAGATTCAGACGCTTAGTTGTGATTCTAGATGTTCTTGAGTTTTCCTTTGAAATTTCATTAGTTTTGATGTTTAATTTGTAGTTTTAGGTGTTATTTTTATATTTTGATCGTGCGATCAAGTTTTTATGATGTTATTACACTTGTATGCATGTTTGGTTTGGAGCCCGAGGGACTCGAGTGAGTTTTAGACGTGTTTCAGATGAGTTTGGATATTGTTAGGACTGCTAGTGCGTTGCTGCTTCTATTGCTGGTCTGCAGATATCGCATTTGCAAGGTCTGGCATACAAATGCGAGCCTCGATTTTGCGATCAAGACATTACATTTGCGAGTAGGGAGCCTGGGCTGGGTAATCTCGCAATTGCGAGGAAATGATTCGCATTTGCGAACTAGCTGAGATCGCATTTGCGATCTCAGAGTCGCATTTGCGACGTAGAGTTCTAAAGGGTGAGCTTCGCATTTGCAAAGTATTGTCCGCATTTGCGAAGGGGGTCTGTTCGCATTTGCGGACATTTTGTCGCATTTGCAACTTTAGCAGGCTGGGGACACATTCGCAATTACTACCTATTTCTCACATTTGTGATGTTCGCAATCGCGAACAAGAGTTTGCATTTGCGACATTCGCAACTGGGTAAAAGATGAAAAAATTGGAAGTTAGCTCATTTTACACCATTTTCAACCCTAAACACTCTAGAGTCGATTTTTCAAAAGATTATTCTTCCCAAAATCATTGGTAATCAACTTTAATCTATTTTCTTTCAGTTACCCAATACGTTTCATGAGATTTCAACATCAAATCTAGGATTTTCATGGTAGAAATTAAGGATTTGGGTAGAAATTGGGGATTTAATAAAATTGATATTTATATCTCAAATTGAGGTCACCACATAACCGGGCTCGGGGGTGAATGGGTAATCGAGGTTTGATCCAAATCACGGGTGTTAACCTAGCAAGCTCGGGTTGACTTTTCTTGACTTTATCCAAATTCATTAAAGATTGAATCTATTTCACTCGTGGGTAGTTTCTAAAGACTATTTTGAATTATTTGAACTATATTTGGCTATATTTGATTGGTTTGGAGGCTAATTCTAAAGGCAAGGCCGTGGTTGGGCGATTGACTTAGTTGCGGAGTGAGATAAGTGTCGTGGTTAACCTGGACTTGAGTGATTAGGACTTGTTGGACTAATTGTTATGTGAATTATGTGCGGGGATGGCGTATATGTAAGGTGACGAGTATATATACGTTGTTATTGGGTTAAAGCATGCGGGTGGAAATTATTTTATTATATTATGTTGTTTCCATGACTATGTTTCCCATGTCGTAGTTAGATTATTACTTCTTTAATTGTCCGCTTTCACATCTATTGGTTATTATGGAGCTGTTAGAATTTTGAAAGTTGAGATGAATTATCATTACACTGATATTGAAGTGAAATAGCTTCCCAACTTGTTTTGCTATTTTGGATTAATATTGTTGCTTGGTGGAAGAGTGAAAAGCATGAAGGATATTGCCATGCCTTATTTGCATGCAATAAAATTTATTGAGAGATTGTGAGGTTTAAAGTACGAAGGGTAATGCAGTGCATTGATTGCTTATTATCATTTATCAAATCATGCGAGGTTGAGAGTAAAAGCACGAAGGGTGATGCCGTGCTATTTTATTTATGATATTACTTGGTGAGGACGAGAGTAAAAGCACGAAGAGTAATGCCGTGCCATTATTGGTTTCTTTGCTTTACTTGGATATCCGATTGATGATTTACTTGGTTGAATTATTATTGTTTCTTTTCGGAGAAAGGTTATTCGGTGATTTTGTACATGCCATTCTTTTGTACTACCATTACTTCATGTCCCATCCCAATCAATACTTTAACTGTCCTACTTATTATTTTGTTGCTTTATATATATACTTGTACATGATTTATGTAGGTGTCTTGTCATATCCTCGTCACTACCTCTCCGGGGTTAGACTCGACACTTAGAAGTATATTGGGTGAGTTGTACTCATACTACAGTTCTGCACTTCTTGTACAAATACTAGTGTTGGTCCTAGCGGCATTTAGTGTCATCTTTGCTCAGATTCAGTTGCATAATAGGTGCATGGCGTCCACAACACTGAAGTCCCCTTTCTTTATCTAGATTACTATTTATTTAGCTCCAAACAATCGTATTTTGTTTCAGACCGTCTATGTAGTATTGTAGTTTCTCATGTACTTGTGACTCAGGATTTCTAGGAGTAGTTAGCATCGCGTTATTTCTATTAACACTGTGTTAAATTCTGAGTTTATTTTATCGTTAAATATCATTACTTTGTGTTAATTATTAAAAACTGGCTAATTAATTTAATAACATTAGCTTACCTAGCAAGTAGATGTTAGGCGTCATCACGGTCCCGAGGTTGTGAATTTCAGGTCGTGACAGCCGGATTACGAGAAATATGATGAAAGTATGATGCCCGAGAATTTACCGCAAGAAATTGAACATTTAGAAAGTTAGAAGAAACCCAACCTCAAGCAGACAGAGGTAATCAATCTGGGGGATGAAGAAGAGGTGAAGGAAACTCGAATTAGCATCCACCTAAAAGCAAAACAAAAGAGTGGACTGGTGGAGCCACTTCAAAAATACATTGACGTGTTCGCTAGGTCGTATGATTATATGCCTGGGTTGAGTACTGACATTGTCTCACATCGATTGTCCCCCAATCCTGCCAGACCTCTAGTCAAGCAGAAACCAAGAAAGTTCAAGCCTGATTTGAGTATGAGAATCAAAGAAGAAGTCACTAAGCAAATAGAAGAAAATGTGGTAAGAGTCAAAAATTACCCCACCTTGTTAGCCAATATAGTACCAGTGCCTAAGAAGGACAGGAAAATTAGGACATGTGTGGATTATCGAGATCTCAACAAAGCCAGTCCCAAAGATGAGTTTCCTTTGCCAAATATCCACTTTCTCATTGACAACTATGCAAAACATGATCTACAATCGTTCATGGATTGTTTTGCCGGATATCACCGGATTTTGATGCGTGAAAAAGATGTAGAGAAGATATCATTCATCATACCATGGGGAGTCTACTATTACAGGGTCATTCCATTTGGTCTCAAGAACACCAGTGCCACCTATACGAGAGCTATGAATACTCTTTTTCATGACATTATCCAAAAGGAAATCAAAGTATACGTGGATGATGTAATCATCAAGTCACGCAAGAGTACGAATCTTTCAAGTGATCTACGGAAGTTCTTCGAATAGTTACGAAGGTAGAATTTGAAGTTGAACCCTACAAAGTGTGCATTCGAAGTTCCCGCTAGGAAGTTGTTGGGTTTCATCGTCAGCAGGAAAGGGATAGAGCTAGATCCCTCAAGAATCAAGGCTATTCAAGACTTGCCTCATCCTAAAAGCAAGAAGGACGTAATGAGCTTCCTTGGGAAACTGAACTAAATATGTCGATACATAACCCAATCAACAGTGATCTACGAACAAATTTTCAAGCTATTGAAGAAAGATGTTGCCATGAAATGGACGAAGGAACGCCAAAAAGCTTTCGATAGAATTAAGGAATACATGTCTAGCCCGCTAGTGTTGGTTCCTCCTGATCTAGGAAAGCCGTTCTTAGTATATATATCCATCTTGGATGATGATTTTGGATGTGTGTTGGGGCAACACGATGAGACTGGAGAGAAGGAGCAGGCTATCTACTACCTCAGTAAGAAATTCACGTCGTACGAAGCCAGATACACCTTGTTGGAACAGACGTGTTGTGCTTTAACTTTGATCACCCAAAAGATTAGGTACTACCTGTCAGCATACACCATGTATCTGATATCCATACTCGACCCTCTTAAGTTCATCTTCCAGAAGCCAATGCCAACTGGAAAGCTAGCAAGGTGGCAGATCCTTCTCAGTGAATTCGACATTGTGTACGTGATGCAAAAGGCTATTAAGGGACGCTCTGGCTGATCACCTTGCTGAAAACTCGTAAGACAAAGAGTACGAGCCACTTACCATATACTTCCCAGACGAAGAGGTACTATTTATAGGAGAATAGATTTCGGCGTCTTACCCATGGTGGAGGATGTTCTTCGATGGAGCTCCAAACATCAAGGGAGTAGGGATTGGGGCAGTCTTACTCTATGAATCAGGACAACATTATTCTATTTCTGCCAAGATAATGTTCCCATGCACAAATAATATGGGAGTACGAAGCATGAATCCTTGGGATCAGGATGGCGGTAGATATGAACATCTTTTGGTCATAGGAGATTCTGATTTGCCGATCCACCAAGTCCAAGGAGAATGGAAAACCAAGAACGTCAAGATTCTTCCGTACTTGTATTGTGTGAAAGAATTGTGTAAGAAGTTCACCATGCTTGAGTTCAATCATGTTACAAGAATCTAGAATGAATTCGTCGATGCTCTTGCAACATTATCATCCATGATTCAACACCCGAACAAGAATTATATTTACCCTATTGAGGTGGAGATCTGGGACCAACATGCGTATTGCTTTCAAATAGATGAAGAACCAGATGGTAAGCCTTGGTATCATGACATCAAAATGTTTCTTGGGACAAGGGATTACCTAGAGAATGCTACTACCGGTGAGGACCAGGCATTAAGGAGATTGGAAAACCACTTTTCCCTTAACCGGGAAGTCCTATATAGGAGGACCCCAGACTAGGGTCTGTTAAGGTGTGTTGATGCTGCTGAAGCAACAAGACTATTGGAGGAAATACATACAGGGACGTGCGATCCTACATGAACAACTTTACCTTAGCCAAGAAGATTCTGAGGGCAGGATATTTTTGGATGACCATGGAAAAGGATAACATTCGCTACGTGCAGAAATGTCATAAGTGTTAGATTCATGGGGATTTTTAGGGTCCCACCAAATGAGCTAAATGTGATGGGTTCTCCTTAGACGTTCGCTGCTTGGGGCATGGATGTGATCGGACCCATAGAATCGGCCGCATCAAATGGGCGTGGTGAATTTGATTATTTCACCAAATGGGTCGAAGCTTCTACATATAAAGTCGTTAAGAAGAAGGTGGTGGCAGATTTCGTCCGTAACAACATAGTATGCCAATTTGGGATCCCAAAATCAATAATAACTAACATTACAGCAAATCTCAACAGTGATCTCATGAGAAAAATTTGTGAGAGGTTTAGAATTTTCCATCGCAATTCCACTACATACATGTCACAGATTAATGGAGCAGTTGAAGCAGCCAACAAAAACATCAAGAGGATCTTGCGAAAGATAGTATAAAACCACACACAATGGCATGAGAAACTATCATTTACACTACTTGGCTATCACACCACAATGAGGACGTCTACCAGGGCAACGCCATACACGTTTGTATATTGTACTGAAGTTGTAATACCCGCAGAGGTCGATATACCTTCTTTAAGGATTATTCAGGAGGCCAAGCTAGACAATGAAGAATGGATACATATCAGGCAGGAACAACTAATGCTCATCGATGAGAATAGGTTGGACGCAATTTGTTATGCTCAGCTTTATCAAAATATGATGACCAAGGCATCCAACAAGAAATTGAAACCTCGGTAGTTCACACTAGGAAAACTGGTCTTAAAGAAGATAGTTCTCCATCAAGAGGAAGCTAAAGGAAATTTCGAACCAAATTTGCAAGGTCCATATGTGATCCATAGCGTATTGTCAGGATGAGCATTAATCTTAGCAAAAATGGATGGCAAAGTTAGCACAAAGCCCATCATTTCAGACGCAATCAAGAAGTACTGCATTGAAGACAATTAAGTTAGGTTTTTGTGTAATAGAACTATGCTTGACCTGACTTACCACAGTGGGATACGTAGGCAACCCATGTACAGTCCAGTCCCATTTGTAATAGAACCAAAATATCATTTCCATGTATTCGGAACTACGGCATGACTTGATTTCTTTTGGCATGAATGCGTAGGAAATCCATGTTGGATTCAGTTATTTATTGTAATCGAACTACGTTTTGACCTGATTTCATTTGGATATGTAGGCAGTCTGAGTCAGATTCGGTCATATAATTCTAAAATTCTATTTTTGTCACTTTCATACCTATTGTAATCGAACTACGTTTTGACCTGATTCCATTTGGACACGTAGGCAACCTGAGTAAGGCTCAGTCACTTCAATATCTCATTTATTCATACCCTCAAACTACGTTCAGACCTGATCCTTTTGGATATATAGGCAACCTGAAAGGGTTCGGTCATCACTCTAGGAAAGCCTTTGTAATGTATTTTCTAGATTAGGAAATAATCGCAACAGTAAACTTAATTCATTGTAAGGGGCACATCCTGAAAGGCATCATCAATAAGGCAGAGTCATCCAAATATGATATTCGTTTGAAGAAGTTCAGCGGTTTCTAAATGTGTCATAGTCCGGAGCGACGATGTTTATCGTAAATATAAATGATTTTTTCAAAATTCTTTTCTAAAAATGCTTGTCACACTTTTCCACCTGCCAATCCTCATGGCATAGATCACCACAGTCGGAAGGAGCATGAAGGAATCCAGAGCAAGGCCATGTTTACGGTCAACACAAACAAACATCCCTTCCCACTAAGAATATTTTTTTGAGCGCACGATTGACAACGTCAGATAGCGTAAACCAGAACCAGAATCATTGCTAGATTCGCTACAGCCTCATGAGCTTTCGACTCTTTTTTACTTCATTACTTAATTAGTTTTAATCTCATAAAGCTAAAAATAAACTTTCAATTTTTGCTGGTATCCCAGAGTCAAATCAGAGATTTCAAATAGATCATTGCAAACCTCATCACATCTTAGCCAATCAAAGGCTGGTTCATTCAAATTACGTCATATGTCTTGCCGATCGACGACCGCAAATCTAGTCCCATCAACGAGAGGGGCCAAACATAGAAAAATGACCCTGCAGTCAAAAGTATCTCTTGGGCATGCTCTTTTCTATTCTTGTTTTAGTTTGGATGTCTTGATTTTTTTATTATGTGGCTTACATGCGCATTTACGCTCTTGTTTATTCCAAGCTCAAACCTTTTGCCACAGGGAAATTCCTAGTTAAAGATCAAAGTGAAATACTCCATCACTCGGAGATTCTAAGTCAAAGATCAAAGTCAAAGTTCAAAGTCAAAATTCAAAGTCAAAGTTTAAAGTCAAATGCTCCGACAACTTTAGAACGGTATAAAGCCCGGCTAACCCTTATAGTCAAAGTTCAAACACCCAGTCTCCAGAATCCCAAACAATGCTCCACAACTCAGAGGCTTTAAATTCAAATATCCATTCCCTGGAATCCCAAATAATGCTCCATGACTTGAAGGTTTCAAATTCAAACATCCCATTGCCCAGAGATCCCAAATAAAGTTCTGTCGGAAGCCAAACATTATCATTTCACATATTTACATTATATCCTAACATATCTGCTTCAAAAAATATGGGTATATGTGTAACTTCCTTTTGCAGGTCAAACACTTTAACGTGGAACTGTGTCTAAGCAGCAAACTAGGTTACATCGCTAATGAGGGACATCAAACTCATAAGAAAGCCAAGGATCCGATCTCTAGCTCAACTCGACCAGTAAATTCTGAACTATCAAAATCTCTCAAAATCTCTAATCAAGCTGTGACTCAGAAGGCGTTTTGAATCTCAAAATCTCTCCGCCTTACGGTATTGTCATAACACGATACTAGGGCAATCCCTGCAAGCATAATTCATTTCAAATTATCATTTCATAACTACATATGGCCTGATCCTCATTGAACCCGAGGTTGTAAGCGATTCAATAGAAAGAATTCGGCCATAACCTCATAGTTAATTGTATTCAAAACTCCATATGCCTTCTTGCTGTATGTGCCTAAAGTCGAGGCAAAATTGGCCATAGAGTCAATTTCTATGCCCATATAATTTTTTATCATCTTCGGTCAAAGAGAGGCAGCTGTTGACGGCCAATTTTGGCCCTCCCTTTTTTCTAATTAACTTATTACGCTTCTTGATCAACAGTGGCGTATTAAAGTATTTTTAAAATTATTATTTTTCTAAAAAATAAAATATAATATATAATAAGTAATAATAGCAGTGATACTAGTTGTTAATATCAATCATATGCCTATAATTATATAGTAGTAATTTAATTTAAGTAATTACGGTTATATCACCCCTATTATTTTAATCGGTTAACCAATAAACCTTTTGTAGTATTATGTACATCTATAAGGTGTTTTAACTATTTTAATTATATGAAATTAGCGTATCAATATACATACGTATAATAAGAAGTTTAATTAATTTAATTATGATAAAAGGGGTTAAGATTTAAATATGTTATACTTGTAATTGATGAATTTTAATTAAAATGTCTATAGATTAATTTCATATTTTCATCCTTCTCTTTCAAAAAACCAAAAAAACAAATGGCCCTAAAATGTCTTCGACCCGTCCAGGCCCAAAACAAATACAGAGACCCTCCTTACTTGGCAATCCATTCCTTATTTCCTCTATTAATCATGCTTCACCACGTCAGCGTCTCAAAGCCCCTCACAAAACAAACACACTCCACATGGACCGTTGATCGCATTTATCAACAATCCAGATTAATTGTGCCTTTCCCTTCTAAATTTAATTACGTCATTTTAATCCCAATCGCTAGATCAAAATAGTCCAACAACTCATGTTTTATCTCCCATTATCGGTTTCCTTTTATTTTTAGTGCGAAAATCCAGAGTCGTCGATCTAGTTGATCCAACAACCCACATTAGTTCCCTCACATTAAACATACACAGACTCCCCTAAACCCTAATCACTTCTTTCATACCAGATGACCCCATTTCCACATTCTCTCATTTCTCTCTCATCCTCTCTTTTCTGAAACTTCCCCGAACCTAGCACAAATTGGTGCAAAATCACTGAGAGATCACTATAAGACCACCACCATCACTATTAGCTGAGAATCTAGCCGAAAACATTCTCATTCTCATCATCCCCTTTAAAATATCAAACTTCGAAACCCTAGCTTCAAACATGAATGCCACAGAACCTAATCATCACGCATTAATTCATTCAAATATTCCATTAAAGCTCTGCATGCACCTCCAGATTCAAAAGAATCTTGACCTCGTCGTGACATCTGATGACCCAGAGGTCAAATGCAAGGACCTCTAGGCAAAGGCTTTGTCCAAAGGTCCATCAGCTTCAAACGAATATTTCTCTGTCACTTTTAGAAGGAAAATCTTCACCCCTTTTTCCCTCTGATTTTTATCATCTTTTTCCTTTGATTTCGTCATGGGTTTTCACCAGTGTTCATTATTGTTCTTTGTCCTCTATTTGTTTTGAATCTGAGAGAATTCAAAATCTCAAATCCTAAGCCCCAATCTTTGGGCTATAAATACCGACCTTAGTGCCTTCACCTAAAAACAAACAAGTAAAGCAAATGCAACTACACTAAAGTATAAATGTCATGACCCAAATCCCAACCTGTCGTGATGGCACCTATCACGTTACTAGGAAAGCCGACAATTACATAATAACTATGCATCTGAATAAAAAACATGATTTTTTTAACAAGTTCAACATTGGAAAATCTCATAAGTAACTGATAAAAATAACTGAAACTCAACGACAACAAATTCCAAAATTCTGGTGTCACTGAGTACATGAGCTACTAATGTCAACATAATCTAAAACTCTTGTACAAATGTCTGAGAAAATAGAACAATACTGAAATAAAATGAAAGGAAGGAGAGTCAAGGTATGCGGGTGTCATAGTAGCTACCTCGAAGTCACCGAGCAAGTACTAACACCAGATCTAGCAATCATCATGTCTAGATGTACCTGGATCTGTACACGAAGTGTAGAGTGTAGTATGAGTACAACCGACCTAATGTACTCAATAAGTAACAGGATTAACCTTGGGCTGAAAGCAGTGACAAACTTAGAAAGATAGAGTCCAAATCAAATAGTGACAACACAGATATAACAAGACAATGATAGTAATAACTCAGAGAACTTCCATATTCAGCTCGTACACAGTATAGAAACTTAGGCATGCTTTCAAGTTCAACAATTTAAGCCCAACACTGATATAATACGCCAAGTACAACTAGCATGATGAATGTTACATCTCTATGCCTACAAGTCAAATTTGCGTGTCAAATGTAATGCATCACAGTGATACTCCAGGGTACTCACACACTTAGAGTACTCAATCTGTCTATCTCAAACTCCCACTCATCACACATAATCAATCAGCACTTTATGGTACTTGTGCTCACTGTTGGTATGTTAGACTACGGAGGGGCGGATCCTGCCTAAGTGCTAATATAAAGCCAATATGGCCTACTGCGGCGTGCAACCTGATCCCATAATAATATATAAGACGAGAAGGCCTGCTGCGTCATGCAGTCCGATCCCATAAATATCACTCACAATCCAGCTATCAGGCCCCAACTCAGTCATCAATCTTTCTAGTCTCACGGGCTCACAAATACCATACCACTCTGCCCAAACAATGATAACATGATGTAACAATAAATGATAATAGAGACTGAGATATGATATGCAAATGAATAAATATGACTAAGTACATAATTGCAACTTAAGAAAATAACTCAGCAATAGAAATGACCTCAGTGGGTCCCGAAAGAATAAGCACATAGCCTAAACATGATTTCTAGCATGGATCACAACTCAATTACTCTAACACGTAGGAATCACACAGATAGGAACAAGACTAGATAATTACATAGTACTACAAAATAAGCCGAGTCATAATTACTAAGGTGCACGCCCACACGCCAGTCACCTAGAATGTACGTCACCCTAACACCAACCATATAACATGTATTCCAGGGATTTATACCCTCAATACCGAGTTTAGAAGTGTTACCTACCTCAAAGTGCGCAACTCAATGCTCCAACAAATCCTTACCTCGTGAATCGGCCTTTGAAAGACTCGAATATAGTCACAAACAACTTATTATAATCAATACAAGCTATAGGAATTGATTCCATACGATAAAGCTAAGTTATTTAACCAAATTCAAAAAGTCAACCCAAAAAAAGTCAACCCCAGGCCCACGCCTCGGAACCTGACAAAATTTATAAAATCCGGACACCCATTCAATAACGATTCCAACCATACCAAAATCATCCAATTCGGACCACAAATCGACCCTGAAATCCCCAATTCTTACTCTCCAATCCCTAGTCCAAAATCCCTCAAATTGCACCTTAAATACACATAATCTAGGTGTAGAAATCAATGGGTATTCAATATTATTGGACAAAAGTGATCAAAAATAGTTTATCTCTTGATTTGTAGTGATATCCATCAAAACAATCGCGACTAGCCGAGCTCCCCAAGTCATAATAAGAAATAATACTCTAACCCTCGTTTTTGAAACTTTAATAGTCTGCCTAGTTGCCCTTCTTTGCGAATGCGGAAATTGCCTTGCGTTCGTGAAGCACAAAAAATCCTCAGCTGCCAATTTCTCTTATGCAAATGCCAAACCTCCCTCACAAATGCGACTACCACTGGTCCAATGCATACGCGAACGCGACCCCTATCCCGCGAACACGAAGGTTTACATGCCTGGAGCCCAACCGGCCTCATCCTTCTACGGGAACACGAGTCCCCTCTCACGATCACGATGCACATACCCACTAGACCTTCGTGAACAGGTCCATCTTCTCGCTAACACGATGAACAAAATTCACCAATCACCCAAATACACTTTGCAAACGTGAGACCTCCCTCACGAACGCATTTAAGGAAACTAGATATAACCATTTTAGTAGTCCAATAAGTCTAGAAATGAGCCAAACATGATCCGAATCACACCTGAGGCCGCTTGGACCCCATCCAAACATACCAACACATCCTAAAACATCATAAGAACTTAGTCGAAGACTCAAATC
This sequence comes from Nicotiana tomentosiformis, assembly GCF_000390325.3. Taxonomy (NCBI): domain Eukaryota; kingdom Viridiplantae; phylum Streptophyta; class Magnoliopsida; order Solanales; family Solanaceae; genus Nicotiana; species Nicotiana tomentosiformis. The sequence continues at coordinate 34,955,848 of NC_090814.1, forward strand.
ACATCAAACAACATCGATATCACGAATCATACCCCAATTCAAGCCTAATGAACTATTGAACTTCCAACTTTTAAAACCAATGCCGAAAAACACAAAACCAACTCCGATTGACCTCAACTTTTGCACTCAAGTCATGAATGACACAATGGACCTATTCCAACTCCCGAAACCAAAATCCGAGCCCGGTATCAACAAAGTCAACCCTTGGTCAAACTTTTCAACATTCCAAACTTCAACTTTCCAACCTTTGCCAGTTGAAGCCAAAACGACATATGGACCTCCAAATCAATATTCAGACATAATCCTAAGTCCAAAATCACCATACGAAGCTATGGAACTATCAAAACTTCATTCTGGAGTCGTTTACTTATAAATCAACATCCAATCAACTCTTTCAACTTAAGCTTCCAACCTTGGGACTAAGTGTCCCAATTCATTCTGAAACATCCCCGAAAGCAAAACAACCACCCCGGCAAGTCAAATAACCACAAATGAATATAGAATAAGCAATAAAAGGGGGAATGAGGCTACAATACTCAAAACGACCGGCCAGGTCGTTACATTCTCCCCCTCTTAAACAAAAGTTCGTCCTCGAACGGGTCTAGAATCATACCTGGAGTCTCAAAAATGTATGGATAGTTGCTCTGGATCTCCCGCTCGGCCTCCCAATTAGCCTCCTCAACTGACTGACCTCTCCACTGAACATTCACCGAAGCTATTTTCTTTGATATCAACTTTTGAACCTGCCGATCCAAAATGGCCACCGGCTCCACATCATAAGTCAAATCTCCATCTAACTGAACCGTGCTGAAGTCCAAAACATGATACGTATCACCGTAATACTTTCGAAGCACGAAAACATAAAACACTGGGTGAACACTCGATGTACTAGGTGGCAATGTAAGCTTGTAGGCCACCTCTCTAATCCTCTCAAGCACCTCAAAAGGGCCAATATACTAAGGGCTCAAATTGCCCTTCTTCCCAAACCTCATCACACCCTTCATCGCCGATACTCCAAGCAATACCTTCTCTTCCACCATATATGCAACATCACGTACCTTCCGATCAGTGTAACTCTTCTACCTAGACTGTGCCGTGCGAAGCCGATCATAAATCAACTTGACCTTTTTCAAGACATCTTGAACCAGATTCGTGCCCAACAACCTAGCCTCCCCCGACTCAAACCACCCAACTGGAGATCGACACTGCCTCCCATATAAGACCTCATAAGGAGCCATCTGAATACTCGATTGGTAGATGTTGTTGTAGGCAAACTCTACAAGCGGTAGAAATTGATCCCAAGAACCCCCAAAATCCATAACACATACACGTAGCATATCATCCAATATCTGAATGGTGTGCTCGGACTGTCCATTCGTCAGAGGGTGGAATGATGTACTCAACTCAACCCGAGTTCCTAACTCTCGCTGCACTGCTCTCCAAAACCGCGATGTGAACTGCATGCCCCGATCAGAAATAATGGACACCGGCACATCGTGAAGACGAACAATCTCGCGGATGTAGATCTTAGCCAACCACTCCAAAGAATAGGTAGTCACCATCGGAATGAAATGTGCGAACTTAGTCATAATCACCTAAATAACATCAAATTACTTCAAAGTCCGTGGGAGTCCAACAACGAAGTCCATAGTGATACGCTCCCATTTCCACTTAGGAATCTCAAGCATCTGAAGCAAATCACCTGGCCTCTGATGCTTGTACTTCACTTGCTGACAGTTCAGGCACCGAGCTACAAACTCCACTATATCTTTCTTCATTCTTCTCGACCAATAGTGTTGCCTCAAGTTTTGATACATCTTCTTGGCACCCGGATGAATGGAATACCGCAAACTATGGGCCTCCTCAAGAATCAACTCACGTATAAATCCATATTTGGCACACAAATCCGACCCTATATCCGCAATACTCCATCTTTTCCAATAGAAACCTCCTTGGAATCACCGTGCTGAACCGTGTCCTTAAGGATAAACAAATGGGGGTCTCCATACTGACTTTCTCTAATGCGATAATGTAAAGAAGAATGAGGAATCGCACAAGCTAGAACCCAATAAGGTTCCAAAATATCTAAACTCATGAACTGATTAGCCAAGGCCTAAACATCTGATGCAAGCGGTCTCTCACCAACAAGAATATATGCAAGGCTACCCATACTCACCGCCTTTCTACTCAAGGCATCGGCCACCACACTGGCCTTCCCGAGATGATACAAATTGGTAATATCATAGTCTTTTAATAGCTCCAACCATCTTCTCTTCCTAAAATTTAGATCCTTTTGCTTAAACAAGTATTGTAGACTCCGATGGTCTGTAAATACCTCAACAAGTCACATCGTAGAGATAATGCCTTCAAATCTTCAATGCATGGACAATGACTGCCAACTCTAACTCATGAACATGGTAATTATTATCATGTGGCTTCAACTGGCGTGAAGTAAAAATGATCACTCTACCCTTCTACATCAAGGCACACCCAATACCAATCCGAGAAGCATCATAATACAATGTATATGAACCCAATACTGAAGGCAAAACTAGAACTGGAGTGGTGGTCAAGGCAGTCTTAAGCTTCTGAAAGCTCTCTTCATACTCATCAGACCACCTGAATGGGGCACCCTTCTGGGTCAACCTATTTAAAGGTGCAGTAATGGATGAGAAACCCTCCACGAATCGACGATAATATTCGGCCAAGCCAAGAAAACTCTAAATCTCCGTAGCTGAAGACAGTCTGGGCCAGCCTTGAACTACCTTAATCTTCTTCGGATCTACCTTGATCCCCTCACTGGACACCATAAGCCCCAATAACGCCATAGAACCAAGCCAAAACTCACACTTGGAGAATTTAGCATAAAGCTTCTTCTCCCTTAATGTTTGTGTTCAATCCTCAGATGTTGTGCATGCTCCTCCTGGCTACGTGAGCACGCCAGGATATCATCAATAAATACTATGACAAATAAATCAAGATATGGCTAGAATACACTGTTCATCGGATGCATGAATGCTGCTGGGGCATTAGTCAGCCCGCAAGACATCACAAGGAATTTGTAGTGACCACATCGGTCCTGAATGTCGTCTTTAGAATATCAGAGTCCTGAATCTTCAATTGGTGATACCCAGACCTCAAATCAATCTTAGAGAACACCGTAGCTCCATGAAGCTGGTCAAATGAGTCATCATTGAGCGACAAAGGATACTTGTTCTTAATTGTAACTTTGTTCAACTGCCTATAATCAATGCACATCCTCATAGTACCATCCTTCTTCTTCACAAACAGAACTGATGCACCTCAAGGCGACACACTAGGCCTAATGAACCCCTTATTAAGAAGCTCCTGAAGCTACTCTTTCAATTTCTTCAACTATGTTGGTGCCATACGATACGGAGGAATAAAAATGGGCTGAGTGCCCGGCACCAAGTCAATACCAAAATCAATGTCCCTGTCATGTGGCATGCCCGACAGGTCTACATGAAAAACATCCAGAAAGTCTCGCACTACTGGAACAAAATCAATGGTAGGAGTATCAACACCAACATCCCTTACAAAGGCCAAATATGCCAACTATCCCTTCCCAACCATCTGTTGGGCCTTAAAATATGAAATCACTCTACTGGGAATATAATCCAAAGAACCTCTCTACTCAATCATAGGAAATCCTGGCACCGCCAATGTCACAGTCTAAGCATGACAATCCAGAATAGCATGACATGGTGACAACTAATCCATGCCTAGAATCATGTCGAAATCAACCATATTAAGCAGTAAGAGATCAACTCTCGTCTCTAATCCCCCAATAGTCACCACACACGACCAATATACACAGTCCATAATAATTGAATCACCCACTGGCATAGACACATGAACATGTCAAGCTACGGAATCACAGGGCATATCCAAATAACGAGCAAAATATGATGATATATATGAATAAGTGGAACCAGGGTCAAATAATATGGAAGCATCCCTATGGTACACTGAAACAATACCTGTGATCACTGTGTCTGAAGCAATAACCTCTATCCTAGTGGGAAAAGCATATCATCGAGCCTGACTACCACTTGATCGGCCTCACCCTCTAGGGCGACCTCTAGCTGCCTGAGCCCCACCCGAGCTGGCTGAGCGGGTGATGAAGTAACTGGTGCAAAAGTCATAGCATGAACCCTCTACTGAACTGGACCTCCCAAACAACAGAGACAATACATGCACATATGTCAATACTCACCACACTCGAAGCAACTCCGATCTGTCAATGGCGGCGGTGACTGAATCGGACTTCGAGAACTAGAATAACTATTAGAAGGACCTGGTACAGATGATCCCTGAACTGATGGAGTACGGGATGAACTCTGAGCTGGGAGGGCACTGAGAGATGACTGACCCGGACGAGCATTGTATGAACTATGGCTAGCTGATACACCACGATGAACCGGACAAGCCATCTGAGCGGGCTTAAAAGGGAGACCCCTACTGTGGTGGGACTATCCTCCGGATGAGGCACTACTGAAACCACCCGAACCACAAGGCCTCTTGGCCTACCTCTCCTCATGCTCCTGACTACAAACATGCTCTAGCCGTCTAACAATATCAACCACCTCGTCAAACTCACACCTGACGCAATCTCCCGAGTCATGATGAAGCACAATCCATAGTTGAGGCCATCAATGAACCTTCTAATCCTCTCCTTATCTATGGGAACCAATCATATTGCGTGATGAGCCAACTCCGAGAATCTCATCTCATACTGGGTCATTGACATACACACCAGGCATAGCTGCTCAAACTGCCTACGCAGCTCCTTTTGCGGGTCTGTGGAACAAACTTCCCTAAAAAGAGAACTGAGAACTCATGCCACGTAAGTGATGCAGCGCCGACTGTCCTGCTCAACTCATAGGCCTCCCACCATCTGAAGGTATCCCCGATAGCTAAAAAGTGATAAATGAAACTCCACTAGTCTCCAGAATATCCGTCATATGAAGGATCCGCTGGCACCTGTCTAAAACATCCTGGGAATCCTCTGACTAAGCCCTACTGAACTCTGGAGGCCTGAGCCTCCCAAATCACTCTAGCCTCTTCTGCTCCTCGTCACTCATAGATGGACCAACCTGGGCCCAAGCAGCTACAACCGGCTGGGCTGGTTGTACCCTTGGTGTCTAAAGTCCCTAAACTAAATGCTCTGGGGTACAGGCGGTGGGAGTTTGAGCACCTGCCCTTGCATGAGAAGTGGATGGTGCGGCCAGAACAGAAATCGCTTGAGCAAGGCTAGTGCATACATCCAGTATCTAGGCCAAAGCCTCCTAAAGGCCTGTAATCACAATGGGCATAGCTGGTGCCTGAGCTAGTCCCACCGGCTCAACCACATCTAGTATCTGCTCCTGAGTTGGAGCAACTGGTGGCTCCATAGGTGCTGCTCTAGCTGCAGTACTGTCATGACCCAAACTGCAGGGCGCGGCGATCACGTGGTGCCTTATTCAACCGAGTACTAACGTAACATATCTTTCTTATCATACCATCATGGGTAAGTGGGACAAAAGGGCCGTCATGGGATAACCAGAATAAAATATAAGGTAATACTCAACATAGGATGACCCAACATGGTATACAAACTCATACATGTGACATACGGGCCTATACGACAAAAATGATCAGTTGTACACTCAAAACATAGGCCGAAAAGGCCATACAATCATCCATATGCATGACATATGTCTACAAGCCTGTAAGAGTACATCAACATCATAAAGGCTGGGACAGGGCCCCGCCATACCAATCTATACATGTTCAAAGCATACTGACAAATAGGCAACTCCGGAGGAAGTGGAGTGCACCAACACCTTCCGCTGAGTTGATAGCCTACTAGTAGGACTGTCAACCTGTCTATCGGGACCTGCGGGCATGAAACACAGCATCCCCAGGCAAAAGGGATGTTAGTACAAATAAAGTACCAAGTATGTAAGGCATGAAAGCTGTATATAAAAGACATGAAAGAAACATGGAGTAAAGAACTAAACCTGTAAGTCTGAATAACTCTGTGAATCATGAAATATTTATAATGTCATGCATATGCAAATAAATGCCATATCATGCATAGGTATATGTGAACATAACATCATCAAGCCTCTGAGGGTATCTCATCATATCATCTCGGCCTCTATAGGCTAAATCATCAATGTATGCCAGCTGATCAAGTGGTGGTGCGTATATAATGCCATATCCTTTCCCCATACCCCATTTATATATAATATACGTATATATAATGCCATCTGGTCATGGGTCAATATACATGTATAAATGAATGCAATGCATAAGAAGTAAGTCAATAAGATCTCTCGGGATGTCATAAGATCAATATGCCTTATGTTAATATCACGAAATAAACATTAACAACTTAAATATTTTCTGAGACCCATGAACAGACGATAAGATAGTAGGACATATGGGGAATCAAGAACATAGACAACCCTAGTACTTCTAAGAATAGAGCCATTTGTGGAAGTTGCATGTTTTCTCATTTCGTTGTATCATATGGATCATGCCAAAAGGAAAGAAGGGATAGCCTTAACATACCTTATAGGAATCTTTCCAATAACAATGCTAAACTCAGCTCACTGCACCTTAATCTACTACAACGACAGTGAAGCTATTGTCAAGTTATGAATGACTCTCTTTTATATAACAAAAGTAACTTAATCTGTAACCAAAAAACGGTCAACATTTCCCCTGATTTTACTACTACCTCAAGCCTTCTATAGGAGAGACAATAACACAATACAATTAGCAACTCGAAAACAACCTAACTACAATTCGGGTCCTTTAATACAACAAAACCCCAAATATACCATAACACACCCAGTCAACAAGTTATCAAGTATCTTGAAACTGCAACGACGAGCGACCAGCCCACTATCCTACCGCATGTGGCGTTTCTTCCCGCCCTTTATCATTCCAAAATCCATAAATCAGCAGCACAAGAGGCCAACATGAGTGGACTACAAAATTGTCCGCTAAAAGTGGAATAAATCGAACTCACAGCTTCCGATCATCATCCTGTGAGTTCTAACTATCAGGAAACGCATTTATCAACCTTCTTTGATATTTAAAAGCTTAAATACAGAAAATAGGAATTTTCCTAACTATGAAGTACCTTCCAAAACTCAAACTACAAAGAAAACGAGAGGCGGTATAATGACACTTACGTCGTAGGGATCGTTCTAATATTATCGCTTTTTGATTTCGTACCCGGGATGTTAATCTTCTTTGAAACCCTTGTAGAGAGCTTAAGAATAGGTTTATGGGTGTTTTCTGTTCGTTTTATATGAAAAATGAAGAGAAAGACGACTTAAAACCTATATATATCAACTTTTGAAAAGTCAGAGGTGCTAGCTTGGCACCCTAGCATGGGCCCTTCTTCGGACGCTCATATCCTTTTATACGGATGTCGTATTAATGAACGGTTAAGAGTGTTGGAAACTATATTACAAGATCTTAAATTTGATATATAATATGTCCCAAAAGGACCTCTTATAGCACACGAAATGCATTGCTCAAAACCCTTCGTTACAAGGCAAATCCTTAGTCGGTTTTTCTGCAACTTAAATTCGATATTTCCCAAACTTTATATTTTATATCCAAACATCATATATAGTCATATTATGAATTTACACTCATTTAAATCATGATTAAATTTTTATATTCATTATACGTCACCTTGGGACGCATAGGGTGTAAAATTTCCAAGTATATTGGGAAAAAATCGCAGCTACATTTGACCTAACTTTCAGTACATTTATGAATGTAACTTGTGATGACCTTTGCCAACTTTTGTTTCACAACTCGCTTGACTTCAAAACGCAATACACGACTATCATACGACTAAAATAACTCATAACATAACCTCCTTATCATGCTAAGCACCCAATTCTTATCCCAAGAGTACATGTTATAATATTCGCAACTTGTCGACTTTCGACGAAACTTATTTTCTTCAGTTTGTTTAGCTTCTAAGTCTTTCAAACCTCTTGGTACTTGTTATCCATGATCTTAAAGATTTGTAACCTCCAAAGTAACACGATTTACTTAACTTATGTACTTTAAAAAATAATTTCATTTATGAGCTTACATCAATTGTCTTACGACGTACTCTTACGTACGAAAACATGTGGTATAACAAGTACGAGCTACACCTCGGCCTCTATCGCGGCACTAGCTGGTGGTACTAGTGGCCATCCGCCTGACCCGGTCGCACATGTCCTCACCAGCTGCGATAGAATAGAATAATAGAAGTTTAGTTTTCTGAATCAACAAATCTGCATGACAAGAATACAAGAAAGTGAAGTTTTCTAATCGTTCAGTAGCCTAGTGCTCATGACTCGTGAGACCTACTCATGACTTGTGAGACCTAAGTATAGACGTCTCCGTACCGATCCGCAAGACTCTACTAAACCTGCTCATGACTCGTGAGACCTAAGTAACCTAGTACTCTAATACCAACTTGTCCCAACCCAAATCCCAACCTGTCGTGATAGCGCATATCACATTACTATGCAAGTCGACAATTACATAATAACTACGCATTTGAATTAAAAACATGATTTTTTAACAAGTTCAACAGTGGAAAATCTCATAAGTAACTGATAAAAACAACTCAAACTCAACGACAACAAATCCCAAAATCCTGGTTTCACCAAGTACATGAGCTACTAATGTCAACATAGTCTAAAACTTTACTACAATTGTCTGAGAAAATTGAATAGTACTAAAATAAAATAAACGGAAAGAGAGTCAAGATATGCGAGTGTCCTAGTAGCTACCTCGAAGATCCGAGCATGTACTAACCACAGATATAGCAATCACCGCGTCCAGATGTACCTGGATCTGCACACAAAGTGCAGAGTATAGTATGAGTACAACCGACCCAATGTACTCAATAAGTAACATGACTAACCTTGGGCTGAAAGCAGTGACAAGCTCAAAAATATATAGTCTGAATCAAATAATGACAACACAGATATAACAATATAATGACAGGAATAACTCAGAGAACTTCCATATTCAGCTCGTACATAGTACAAAAACTTAGGCATGCTTTCAAACTTAACAATTAAGCCCAACACTGATAAAATATGGCAAGTACAACTAGCATGAGAAATGTTACATCTCTATGCCTACAAGTCAAATATGAATGTCAAATGTAATACATCACAGTGATACTCCCAGGTACTCACACTCTCATAGTACTCAATTTGTCTATCTCAAACTCCAACTCATCACACATAATCACTCAGCAATTTACGGTACATGTGCTCACTGCAGTATGTCAGACTCTGGAAGGGCAGATCCTTCCCAAATGCTAATATAAAGCAAATATGGCCTACTGCAGCGAGCAGCCCGATCCCATAATAATAGATAAGACAATAAGTCCTGATGCGGCATGCAGCCCGATCCCATAAATATCACTAATAATCCGTCTCTTAGGCCCCAACTCAGTCATCAATCTCTCTAGTTTCATAGGCTTACAAATCTCATACCACTCAGCCCGGACAATGATAACATGATGTAACAATAAATGATAATAGATATTGAGATATGATATGCTAATGAATAAATATGACCAAGTACATAATTGCAACTTAAGCAAATAACTCAACAATATAAATGTCAGTGGGTCCTAACAAAATTAGCACATAGCCTAAACATGATTTCTATCATGGATCATAACTCAATTACCCTAACACATGGGAATTACATGGATTGAACAAGACTAGATAAGTACACAGTACCACAAAATTAACCGAGTCATATTTACCATGGTGCACGCCAACATGCCCGTCACCTAGCATAGACGTCACCCCAACACCAACCATATAACACGTATTCATACCCTCAGTACCAAGTTTAGAAGTGTTACTTACCTCAAAGTGCGCAACTCAATGCTCCAACAAACCCTAGCCTCGCGAATCGACCTCCAAACGACCCGAATCTAGTCACAAAAAACTTAATATATTCAATACAAGCTATAGGAATTGATTCCATACGATAAAGCAAAGTTCTTTAACCAAATTTAAATCGTTAACTAAAAAATTCAACCCCCGGTCCATGCCTCGGAACCCGACAAAATTCACAAAATTCGAACGCCCATTCAATAACGAGCATAGCAAAATCATCCAATTCCGACTACAAATGGACCCTCAAACCCCCAATTCTTACTCTCTAATCCCTAGTCCAAAATCCCCCAATTTCACCTTAAAAATACATAATCTAGGTGTAGAAATCAATGGGTATTCAATATTATTGGACAAAAGTGTTAAACAAATAGCTTACCTCTTGATTTGTAGTGAAATCCCTCACAGCAATCACCCCTATCCGAGCTCCCCAAGTCAAAATATGAAATAATACTCTAACCCTAGTTTTTGAAACTTTAATAGTCTGCCCAGTTCCCTTCTTCGCGAACGCGAATATTGCCTCGCGTTTGCGAAGCATAAAAAATTCTCAGCTTCCAATTCTTCTTACATGAATGCGAGACCCCCCTCGCGAAATCGATGACCACTGGTCCAATGCCTACGCGAATGCGAAGGTTTACATGCCTGGTGCCCAACCAGCCTCATCCTTCTACGCGAACGCAAGTCCCCTCTCGCGATCGCGATGCACAGACCCACTAGATCTTCGCGAATGCCTCCATCTTCTCACGAACATGATGAAAAAACTTCACCAGTCACCCAAATACACTCCGTGAATGCGAGACTTCCCTCGCAAATGCATATAAGGAAACCACATATAACCATTTAAGCAGTCCTACAAGTCTAGAAAAGAGCCGAACATGATCCGAATCAAACCCGAGGCCCCCAAGATCCCATCCAAACATAACCACACATCCTAAAATATCATAAAAACTTAGTCGAAGCATCAAATCACATCAACCAACATTGAAATCACGAATCGCACCCCAATTCAAGCCTACTGAACTATTGAACTTCCAACTTCTAAAACTAATGCCAAAACATACCAAACCAACTCTGATTGACCTCAAATTTTGTGCAAAAGCCATAAATTAGATAACAGACATATTCCAACTTTTGAAACCAAAATTTGGGCCCGATATTAACAAAGTCAACTCTCGGTCAAACTTCACAACTTTTCAAATTTCGTCAATTCAAGCCAAAACGACCTACGGACCTCCAAATCAATATTCGGATATACACATAAGTCCAAAACCACCATACAAAGCTAAGGAACCATCAAAACTCCATTCCAAAGTCATTTACTCGTAAGTCAATATCCGGTCAACTCTTTCAACTTAAGCTTCCAACCTTGGGACTAAGTGTCCCAGTTCATTCCGAAATATCCTCGGAACCAAACCAACCATTTTATCAAGTCACATAACCACAATTGAACATAGAATGAGCAATAAATGGAGGAATGGGGCTACAATACTCAAAACGACTGACTAGGTCGTTACAATAAAAAATTCTATCTATAGCTCACAACCATTTCTTTTTTTTCTCTCTTTCAATTTTGGTCGAGGTAATCTGTTCTTGAGATCACTGTGGGTACTAATTTCCACCAGCTAAAGTCAAAAACCTAGTTTGCTACCCTAAGGAAGGTTAGTACGCCTTCATTCAATTTGTTTCAATGATTGAATTATGTTTATAGATTCTCATGTATAGTTATTCTATTTGATTAGTCTAATGTGTGTTGAATCTTATATTGTAAGTCGTACATTTCTTATCTTGTTAGCATGAATATGAGTGTGAAGCATGTTATAAGATTGGTTTACTTAGCATGATTACGTTTCATGGATTTAATATTGATCTTGATTTGTTTGGGTAGACCTCTGCTGATTTGAAGTCGCTTACTTGTTAATATTAGTTGTAACATGGTACTTCTTGTCACTATGAGACTGTTCTATTATTGTGAATGCTATGTTGATAAGATTTACTGGTATAAGGTCATAATAATCTGGTGAATTTTACATTGCCTTGCCGTTAGTTAAAACACTATTGATCTAGACTATTTTTTAGCTTTAACTACAAAATACCACTCTTTCTTACCATACAATGCCTTGTTATGGATGCCATGCTTATGAGGTTTTGTTGATCATCTTACCCTGTTTGATAGCTCTTGTTGTTCTTAGTTAGTGTGACCTTTGTGAAGTTAGTTCTAAGGCTAATAATACTTAGCCTAGGCTGTTTAATATCCAATTAAGTTTAATCATGAACTATTCTCCTGGTTATGTGTCTGTTTGTCTATAAGTAGCTGTCCGGAAGCTGGTTTGGTTTCATGTAGTTCTAGTTCCTGATAGTTTAGACTTACTAAGTGTAAAAGCCATGTTAGTTATTGTTGTGTTCTTGTCTAATCTTTGTGAGGCACTAGGCCTATGTTGAAAGCATATAAGTAAATACATGTTTTGAATATTCATCTTTTTCTAAACTCTGGCTAATATCTTAGATAACTTAGATTAATGTTCTATACTTGAAATTATGTTTAACCCAACAAGTATGTCTATAGGAGTACATTGTTAATGACCTTTATTTTGTGACTCTCTTTTGATCATGTTGGTCTGAGGCAGTGGTTCCCAAGAGGATTATGTAGGTGTTATTGTATGCAGAATGATTCTAAGTTGTCTTCTGAGTTATTGAAACCACTTAAAAGAATTTCTGGGAACTCATAACCATATATGATGATGTTGTCGATTTAACCATGATTAGTTCTTCCCTGAGAATACTTGATACCTAAAACATATTTAACATCTTGCTATCTATGCCATATTTCTTTGATGAGTGCCTCAGTCATAAAATGATATTTTCATGTTGACATGATCCAGTGCATTACATTGAGTGGTCTATGTTTTACTTAACTAAATTTTTTGAATGATTTAAGGCATTACATTAGGCCTTCTGTGTTTTAAAAGGTTTATTTATGGTTACTATTTGGGTCTACTTAGTCAGACTGTTGGTTGAAGCTTTGGGTCAAAGTTTATGTTCAAACCTCTATGGAATAAAAAAGTTCAGTAACTAATGGCCCGTGTTGTGTACTTAATTTCACTATGAAGGGACCCCTCTCTAGCACAAGCACTGCTCGGGGTCTTAGAGACCTTTGTGAACTTTGATGTGCCAAGGGTTCATAGAAAAATCTTGTATGGGATGTGTGGTCCACTCTAGCCATTGATTATTGGCTTTGATTAATCTCTTATGGATTACCACAAACAAACTTGAATTGTTTTTTTTACTTTAGGTTATAATTGTGCCCATTTTTAAGTTTATGCTTTTACTTCCTATATGCAAGTACTAATTAAGTCACCCTTCGTCTTTTGCATGTATACATTGGGCCTGTGGAGTTCATTGTGAACTCTGGCCCAAGATCAATGAGCTGGGCTGCCTACTCTCCTTATAGCTCACTGTTGCTGGACTCTGCCACTGATTATTTTTAAATGGGCCTGAATACTTGTCAGCCTATCACATAGTCTAGATCCCTAATCTACTTTATATTACTATCATTGTTAGCCCACTTCTGTATATGTTATATTGCGGAACTAATACCAATATTATGTGCTATGTTCTTTACTGTGGTTGTTTAGAAAACGTGATCTTAGGAAAATCAAAATCTCGTAGGGTGTAAGGTAAACATACTTAGATAACCTTTCATTTTATAAGGTTAATAATTTCCAAATTTTAGTATATATAAACTTTTTATTAATAAAGTTCTCTTTAGTCCACTTGTTTTTCTAACGATTTTTTTCTGTTTAAGGCATTTGCAGAACCCAATCAATTTAAACGAAACTGATTTTGGAAAAGGTTTTCAATTGGATCACTCAGGAAAACTTGACAGCTCAAACATTTTTTGGGAAAGATAAGAAACACGGGCAGAATCAATTTGGGTCCAGTTTTTCAAAAATAAAAGTTTGCTTTGAAAGTTGAATAATTTAAACCAAACGAGTCTTCTAAGCAAAATTAAGGTATACATTATTTCACATTTCTTTTGGGCACATGGAAGGTTAAGTAGTAACATAGACTCATATTTTAAACTCCTTACTTTTGCATAAGTCTTACACCTTAGTATTTAAATTAAACATTCTTTTCTAAAGCTATAAACCTATTTTCGAAACAAGCACTTTTCAATACGACTAAACATATTGTCACCTTGATTAAACCTTCATATATACCCATTTAGCAATCTTAATTATTAATTTCCTAAAATATAAATAATTCCTTCCCATATTTGGTCTAAGTTTAAGGAAGTACTTTAATGTAGATATAAGGGATGCCTAACACCTTCTCCTTAGAATAACTAGAACCCTTACCCGGATTCGCACTAGTTTAGCGGACCATTAAGATGATAATCTTTACTAATATATAGGTACCCTAGTATACCTTTTAATATTAGGTGGCGACTCTTCTTTTATTAACCTCAGAGGAACCACAAATTATATTTTATTTTGACCTGTGCAAAATAGGGTGCAACAGTAACATTACCCTTGGAAACCTGAGATAGACTTGGTGGAAAAACTTTGGTCCACCTCTGGAGCTATAGGTGGCTCCTCAGAAACCGCTCTAGCAAAAGCATAAGTTGTTGTGGGTGATCTACCTCTAGGGGCTACTGCGCGTGCCCTAGTCTGGGCTCTAGCCCTACCTCTTCCCCAACCCCTACCTCGAGTAGCGGCTGCAATCTAGGTTGCTGGCTCCTACTCAGCTGTTGTTGATGCACATATTCTCACTATCTATGAGAGAATAGAAGAGTAAAGAGTCAAACTTTAGAATGAAACAAAGTCGCACGATTGAGAAAGAAGAAAGTGACATTTCCTAATTGTCCCACAACATCTCGAAGATAAATATAGACCGTTCCGTAAGACGCTACTAGACATGATCATGACTCGTAGTACCCATGAACCTAGAGCTCTAATACGAACTTTGTCACGATCCAAAATCCTCCCAAGGTCTTGATAGAACCTAACCCCAAATTTCTAGGTAAGCAAAATAAAATCATCCAAATCATGATAAATACAAGATAAACTACTTTCATGATAGAAATAAGCATAATAAATCTTAAAAAAAAAAGAAGAGAAAGAGTATTACAATAATGCCACGACCCAAAATCCTAACCAACGAGGTCATGATGGCGGCTAAAACCACTTGGTAGGCAAGCCAACACTTAACAATAAATAAGGAAACGAGACTAATGGTTAACAACATATTAATATTGAATAAGAGTAAAACTTAGAAATATATAATAAGTCTAAAACAAACACTAACTAATTAACCTTCAAAGATTTGGTGTCACAGAGTACATAAGCTATTAGGAGTACTAAATACAATGTCTGAAATGAACACAATATTGTTTGGCATAATAAATAGTACTGGAGATAATGGAAGAAGACTCTAGGGCCTGCAGACAAGTGTGCAGCTCTACCACGAGTCGTCTATCTAGCAACGACTAAGCACCTCTCTGGACTCTATTGGTACCAATGCCTGAATTTGCACAAGAAGTGCTAAATTGTAGTATGAGTAAAACTAACCCAATATACTCAATAAGTATCAAGATTAACCTAGCTGAAGTAGTGACAAGGCTATAATAAAACACTTACCATATAAACCTATATAGTTAATAAGCAACAGATATAGCAATAGAGATAACAGTAATAATAAAAGGATTAAAGGTAGAAAATAGCAGAAGGATTCAATAACAGAAGTAATATCCACATTCCTCTAATATCACAACCAGCACCTTTTCAACAACACAAATCAACGGGGAAGAAGAGATATCCGTGAACAACATTGCCAAAGCCCAGAGCGAAGACTATACCACAAACAATACAAAAATTCATTTCACATACGTTGTGGCGCACAACCCGTTCTATCACACAAAACATTATTGTAGTGACAACCCGATCCCATGGTCATACTATTATTGTGGCGAGCAACCCGGTCCTTATTATAATATTATTATAGACTCGATCCAACATACCAATTCACATAGAAACATCCAGTAACACAATCAACATGGCAAGGCTCATAATAAATTATCGAGGAAATTAGATAAGCATAATTTACTAAAGAAAAGATGAACACAAACAAGGTTTAATGGAAATCCCATATCCAAGTATGGTGCGATCCCACAATCCCGACATAGCATAGATAAATAAGGCATGTATGGTGTGAAACAAGTATAGGCTCCGTGATGACCCGGCTGGTTGTTTTATATATTTGAGCCTCGTTCCCCTATTTGATGCTTCCCATATGTTTATGTATTATTTTGTGACTTGTGGGGATGGTTGGTTTGGTTTCGAAAATAATTTAGAATAAATAAGAACACTTAGTTCCATGGTTAGATTCTTAAGCTATAAGAGTTGATCAAGATTTGACTTTTGTTTAAATGGCCTTGGATTGGCAATTTTAGGGTTCCAATAGATTCTTATGGTAATTTTAGACTTGGGATTATGTTCAAAATGGGATTTGGAGGTTCCTAGAGTGTTTTAGTGCTTTTTGTAGAAAGTTGGAAATTTGAAGGTTTGGAAAGTTCATAAGTTTGACCGGTAGTTGACTTTGAGGCTATCGGGTTTAAATTGTTGTTCTAGAATTTGAAATAGGTTCATTATTTCATTTCTAACTTGTGTGCAAAGTTTTGATTCATTCCGGATTAATTAGGCTTGAATCAGACGCTTGGTTTGAAGTTGGAAGTTCATATACTAAAGAGATTGATCTTGATCGATGATTCTTGATTTTGATGTTAATTACGGTGTTTAGAGCCTTTGGATAGGTTTTGCTGATATATTAGGACCTTTGGTATGATTGGAAGGGGTTCATGGGACTCAAGAGTGTTTCACATGGATTTCGGATCATTTGGGAGAAGGTTGGCAGAACTTATTCAGGTGTTCTGCATTGTGGAGCTTTTCTGCTAGTGCGAGGTTGCAGAAGCGAGGAAGGCATTACTGAAGAGAGGTTTGGCTGGGATTAGCTATTACCGCAGGTGGGAGCCTTGGTCGCAGGAGTGTATCCGCAAAAGCAAATAGTTGTCTGTAGAAGCAGTAGGTCTGTGATTGAAGTGGGTTCTGCATCTGCGAGGGTTTTTCGTAGATGTTGTGTCATAGAAGAGACAATTAGGTCCGCAAATGCAGTAATCACTAGGCAGAATATTATAATCAAGGGTTTGGGTTCATTTTTTCTTATATTGAGATTCTGAGCTTGGATTGGGGGCGATTTTCACCCACTTGGATTGGGTAAGTGTTCTTAACTCAGATTTGAATATTATTCGTGATTCTATCCTCGATTTTGGCTTTTGGTTGATGAAATCTAGGGGAGATTTTGGGGTTTTGTGCTAGAGTTTTGGAGAGCGATTATTTGGGATTTGAACCCCGACTTGAAAGTCGGATTTGGGTGAAACTTGTATATTTGGACTCATGTAGGAATGGATGATCGGAATTTGTGACTTTTGTCGGGGTTTTGGGTTGTGGGCCCAGGTTGACCTTTTGATTGACTTTGTGTATTTGATTAAAGATCGATCCTTCATGCTCCGTTATTGTTCCCTGTAGCATTACTTGACACTGTGGTGTGTTATTTAACTAGATTCGCATTGTTCAGAGGTCGATTCACATGGGAAGGCATTTATGGAGAATTGATTCTCGCACTTTGAGGTAAGTAATTTGTCTATTCTTGGTTTGAAGGTAATTTCCTGTAACGACTCGACATGTCGTTTTGAACATTTACGCTCCTTTTAACTATTTGAAGTCTTGAGTAGCTTCATATGATGTATTGTGACCAAGTTTGAGTTATTTTGTATTCGACCTCGGATCCGAGTTTAGATGATTCCATTAGGTCCGGATGGTGATTTTGGACTCGAGCGTATGAGCAGAATTTCATTTGGATATTTCTAGAACGTTTTGGCACAAGACCTAATTTGGACAAGAATATCTACATATATATAAGGAGTTATGTGATGGATAACCTATCAAATGAAATATCTTCGAGTCTAGTTTCTAACGCTTCAAACCATTCGTCATTTGGATATTTCTACAAGAAGTTATGACCGAATTCCCAAAGGCAGGCAGAGGAGTGAATTGCGGATGCGTAGCATCCGGGGCCGCGTCCGAAAGAAAGGCTGGCAGTGAAGTTCCTCCATAGCATCCAGGGCAACATCTGAAACCTAGATATTTGGGCCTATAGATACAATTTCAGGGTTCATTTTTCCCCATTCCTCTTGGGCGGTTTTTTGGGTTTTCCTCCACTCTCTCAAGACCTCCAACTCCCCCATCTTCAAGGTGAGTAATCCCTACTAATTTGGAAACATTGGGGTACGAATTCCTAACTTGATTTTGGTTAAATTATATGAATCTATTGTTGTTTTTATCATTAAATTAGTGAATTTGGTTGAAAAATTTAGAAAACCCTCTTGGTTTAAATTTAAGATTTGGAGGTTGATTTGTTATTGGAATTCGATGGTATGGTTGGACTCGTATCGGAATGGGTGTTCGGATTTCATGAAAATTATGTCGGGTTTCGAGAGGCAAGTCCCGCGTTGATTTTTGTTGAATTTTTGGAATAAATTTATAAGACGACGTATTATTATCCGGAATCATTTCCGATGAATTTTAATGAAGTTATACAATTAATTTGGATAGATTTAGGACGGTCTGGAGGTCAATTCAAGAAAAAATGCGATTTTGGAATATCAGCATAACTTCAAAAAGGTAAGTGTCTTGCTTAACCTCGAGTGGGGGAATTACCCCTTAGGCATCGAGTCTTATGTGCCATTTGTAAAATGTAAAAAGCCGAGTACGCGAGGTGACGAGTACGTACTCGGGCTTATATGTGCAGATTTTCTTTGTTTAAAGTTTTAGGCATTCTTATGTATTAAATTAGATAATTGTTGGCATTAGTAAATCCTTGAATTATCACGCCTCGTTCCTTGTTTGTCAAATTTGTATTTTATATAATAAATTTAGTGTTATTGTCACTTGGATTTTACGTGAATTCCGTGTGTTTATTGATTTGATATTTTCTTGGAATTAAATCCATGATGGAACCCTTATCTGCAAATATTTATTAATTAGTTTAAATTGAGGAGTTAATATAATTATTAAGAATTTGGATTAATGAAGGCGTTGCCCTATACTGAGTATTTTTTACCTTTGTTGATTTTTTTTAGGTTTATTATATGTTGTGTGGAGCCTTGGGCTATTTGTTGACAAATTTATTGATTCTGCTACATATTTGGAATTTGGTTGTGGTCAGAGGAAATTGCGATATGAATTGTTGTATTGTGTTTTGGTTTAGACACTCTTCTTGATGTTATTTATGCTTCCTACCTTGCTTGTTAATGATATACACGTGCTTGGTAAGGAAGAGTGTAAAGCACGAAGGGTGATGTCGTGCCATTTGAGAGCGTAAAGCACGAAGGGTGATGCCGTGCCATTTGAGAGTATAAAGCACGAAGGGTGATGCCGTGCCATTTGAGAGTGTAAAGCACGAAGGGTGATGCCGTGCTATTTAATTTATATTATCAGGTGAGGATGAGAGTAAAAGCACGAAGGGTGATGCCGTGCAATTATTTTTATGTTATCATATATTCATGGTACGAAGGGTGTTTCCGTGCAGGCGAGGACGAGAGACATTATATTGTGATATCGTTTTGTTGTGTATACATTCATGCCTTTATCTTTAGATGTTATTGTGCACCTATGTTTTCTGTGTGACTTATAGTCGTTGTTGCTTCATGTGTGCCTCCACTTTATTTCTTTTATTGTTATTGACATTTCTCCCACCTAGTTGGTACTATTATATGTATGCACAGTGAGGAAGATATAAATGCACGAAGGGTGTTGTCGTGCCAATTGATTTGAATCAAATATATATATATATATATATATATATATATATATATATATATATATATATATGGTGAGAATGAGCTAAGTGCACGAAGGTATTGCCGTGCCATTTGATGTGATATGTTGAGTGTATTCCTCACGCTAGGAAAGTTAAATGAGGCGTCACATGGTGACTTTTATTTGAAAGAATTATATTAGAAAGATATTTATTTGAAAGAATTATATTATAAAGATATTTACTTGAGAGAAGTATATTTGAAAGATATTTATTCGAAAAAATTATATTAGAAAGATATTTATTTGAAAGAATTATATTATAAAAATATTTACTTGAGAGAAGTATATTTGAAAGATATTTATTCGAAAGAATTATATTAGAAAGATATTTATTTGAAATAATTATATTATAAATATATTTACTTGAAAGAAGTATATTTGAAAGTTATTTACTTAAAAGAATTATATTCGAAAGGTATTTACTTGAAAGAATTATATTTGAAAGATATTTACTTGAAAGAATTACATTCGAAAGATATTAACTTGAAAGAATTATATTCGAAAGATATTTACTTGAAAGAATTATATTCGAAAATATATTTATTGGAAAGGATTATATTCCAGAGATTTTTATTGAATAACTTAGATAAAAGATGTATATTATGAAGGACCTGATTAATTAGCTGTACCTGTGTTTATTACTCGTTTGAGCAATATTTATGGTGTTCCTGTTACCTTGCTGTTTAAATCACTAGTTGATTGATGTTGCTATTACTGCTATTTATTTTCTATTATTTTTGCATGCTATATTGCACAAGTTATTAGACTAGTCAGTGTCTTGACTGTACCTCGTCTCTACTCCATTGAGGTTAGTCTTGATACTTCTGGGTACCGACCGTGGTGTACTCATACTACACTTCTACATATTTTTGTGCAGAATCAGGTATTGGAGATATCGGACTTGAGCAGAGTTAAAGCGGGATCGTAAGGATTCAAGGTAGAGCTGCTTGGTCGTCGCAGTCCCTTGGAGTCTTTTCATTTTATTGTACTGTTAATTTTAATCAAACAGTATTGTATATTCTGTCCTCGTGATCATTCCATGTATTCAGTTAGTACTGCTTGGGAGGTTGTACATTCATATTTGTTCTGCTATTAGTTTTGGTTATTTATTTAATTAAAATAAAATGGCTTCAAAATGTGATAGATATCAGCTTACATAGTCTTAGAGACTAGGTGCCATCACGACGCCTATGGTGGGATTTTGGGTCGTGACACTATCCCTAATTAGTGATATTGTTCATAAGTCTTAAAGTGGGATGCTAAGATTTGCTAAGTAACGGATGGAGCTCAAACATTTCATATGAAACTGCATAATACTATAGCAGCGTGAAATCGCGATTCTAAGGGAGTACGGTGCAATCTTTCTCAAGGATATCATACGGATTTTTCCCTACTTCGATCCGCCGTTACGTGATTTGTCGCAATTGACGTGTGTTAGTGGGATTATCAAGAGATACGGCTTAGGTATATTAAGGTTATCCCTTCTTTATTTTTGGCATGATTCATACGCTACAAACGAAATGAGCAAATGCACAACTTTCATAAATGACTCTATTCATAGAAGTACTAGAGGTGCCTATGTTCTTGATTCCCCATGTGAATTATTATTATATCTTCTGTCCATGGGTCTCAGAAAAATACGTATGTGATAAAGTTTATCCGAAAGGCATATTGATCTTATGACATTCCGAGAAATCTTATTAACGTATTTCTTATGCATTTCATTCATTTATACATGTACATTGAACCATGACCAGATGGCGTTATATACGCGTATATTATATGTATATGGGATAAGAGAAAAGGTTACGATGTTATATACGTACCACCACCTGATCAGCTAGTATACATTGATGATTTGCCCACAGTGGCCGAGATGATATGATGGGATGCACTCAGAGGCTTGCTGATGTTATGAACGCATATACCTATGCATGGTATGACATTTATATGCATATGCATGACATTATAAATATGAAATGATTCATAGAGCTATTAAGACTTACATGTTGAGTCTTTTACTCCATGATTCTCTTTGTCTTTTATTTACTGATTTTAGTTCCTTACATACTCGGTACATTATTTGTACTGACGCCCCTTTTACCCGGGGATGCTGCGTTTCATGCTCGCAGATCCCGATAGACAGGTTGAGAGTCCTCCAAGTAGGCTATCAGCTCAGCGGAAGGTGTTGGTGCGCTCCATTTGCTCCGGAGTTGCTTATTTGGTCAGTGTTATTTGGACTTGTATAGATTAGTATGGCGGGGCCCTGTCCCGACCTTTATGGCATTTATCTACTATTAGAGGCATGTAGACATATGTTATGTACGTGAAAGATTGTATGGCCTTGTCGGCCTATGTTCAGTATACGAGTGATCATTTTGGTCTTATAGGCCCGTACGTCATATGTATAAGTTGGTATATCATGTCGAGTATTTCCTCATGTTTTATTCTACTTATCTCACGATAGTCTCTCCGGCTCATTTACCTATGATAGTTTGATACGAGAGATACATTACGTTGGTACTCGATTGAGTAAGGTACCAGGTGCCCGTCGCGGCCTATCGTTTTGGGTCGTGACAAAAGTGGTATCAGAGCAGTTCTGTCCTAGGGAGTCTACAAGCCGTGTCTAGTTGAGTCTTGTTTATGGGTGTGTTGTGCACCACACTTATAAGTAGGAGGCTATAGGGCATTTAGGACTGTCACTCTTTCTTCTTACTCTAGATCGTGAGGTAGAGCTCAATTATAAGAATTCAAACTCTTAAACTCTATCTTATTCGTAATACAAAAATACCTACATCCAGAAAAGGTGGTTGGTAAGAGATATAGCTGTGGAAGAGCTGAGGCAGAGGAACTCGATTCGGCATGATGCTTATGATGAATAAATGTGAGGTCTTCAACAAAACATGTATGTATAATCGGCCACACCCATTCAGTTATGCCCTATGGGAGCTAACAGATATAGTTTAAGAGAATGATGGGATATCAGGATCAAGCTGGGGTTAGAGTAACCCAAAATTGTGGATGGATTGTTAGCATTAGTTGACATTTCTGAGGGATATTGCAAATGATCTAATAGATCTACTTGTGAGACACCTAGATGGCGCACTCTAAAATAGTACAGCTAGATATGAGTACTACAAAGATAGGCACTAGAAGCCTGAAAGGGGTAAATATTATCTTAGTATGGCTCCCGTCCCTAGTAGGGAGAGAATGTTATGCAACCCGAAGAGCCAGTGAATGTAGCAAGGGGAGATAAAAGCAAAAGAATGTCTTGTTGAAGTTTTCAGAATAAAGTGATAGACAGAAATATTAGTAGGGAAATAAGAAAAGAGTTAATGAAGCATTATGAGTAAGATGTGATACATGGATGACAACAGTAGATCAAATAAAAATGACAGTATTACAGAGTCTATAGTCAAGGGAAGGAAAACACGAGAGGTGACAGGGTTTGAGACAACAAAAGAGTATAGTCCATAAAGTCATATCCTCATTTCGATAAATAAGTTCGTGACTCTAACGTGATTACCAAAAGGAAAAGTTAGACCCCAGAGTAATAGAAATCAGTATAGGCTGGTGAAAAAGATAAACTAAACATGAATTAGGGACTGAGTGATTTGATAATAGTCGGCATCACGAGAATTTCAAATTGCGTTCCGGCGATAATAGAATGGACGACAGAATAATAACCTTTAAAGGTCATTCAGGAAGATGCTTCCCTAAAGCAAGAAATGTGAGCAAAGTTAAGCTTAAGGGACTATGTGTGCCAGTTACACTAAGTGTCACTCTCGTGTGTAAGGAATTTTGTTATCCTTGGTACAGAAGGATTGCCGCAAGGCGAGTAAGGGTCATCGATGATGTGAAAAGACGCCAAAGATAACGAGGTAAAACATCTATAGGTAGATCGTCGTAGCACAAAATCTTAGTACTCCCCTAGGGGGGGGGGATATGGAGTGATGTGGCATTAAGTCAGAATTAAGTGGTTTTAGTAACTATGGAATGATAAAGGAAGAATGCGATAAAAATGAGAAAAGGGATGAGATTGCACTTATTCAAATCCTACAGATATGCTACGATTCCAGAACATTATGCAAACACGACATCAAGGAGAAGAAGTAAGGGTTCCTTCTCGAGATGTTATTGATAGATAAGGAGTCAGTACGAGACGTAAGTTAAGACAAAGGAAATAACCCAAGAAAGATTACGCGGATTATTGATATGAGAATGGGCTAACAAATAGTTAGCAGTTGATTCAGGAAGAGCCTACTTATGGCTAGACAAGAGGATACAGACAAATCAACAGATCATGCAAGATAAATATAGTGAATTCAGCCTCGCAGTTATGACATTGTAATACTTGAGAAATGTTCAGATAGGAGTTGGGGTAGTTAAATGTACCGTATGAGTGTTACAGAAATAAAAGAGAGTGCCAATGGGAAGACAGTCAAAATATCAGTTCAGATGCAACCCTACAAGCACAAGGGCATGGAGGTAAGTAACTACGGATAAATATTGGCGAGGAAGGACATCAAAAAAAAAATCTGTCGAGTATACGATGTAATAAGCTCGCAATTTTACAAAAGTCAAAGGGCCTTCCCTAAGAACTACAATGAAAGACCAGCTGAGGAAATAAGGAAGAAGGTTTCAACCTAAGCATAGTAATTTGAAGAAGAAATGGTCATGTAAAAACAGTCTCGCTACAACATTGTATGCACTCCATAAGAAAGTGGCACCTACCGTGGCTAATGAACGGGAAGTAAAATCAAAAGTAATATTCGAGATCATATGAGTTGCATAAAAATTCCAGCATGCGTGGGATCTAAGATAAGCTAAGTATGCACACAACAAGGGACAGAAAGACCAAGAAAAGTAATAGCTTACGTTTAAAGAAATTTGAGAAGGAACGAAAGGAATTATTCGATCAATGATCCAGAGTTAGTTACGTTATGGACACACTTAAGATTTCAGAGTATTATCCATGCAGCATAAATGTTGACAATCATACAGTCGTAGAAGACTCCGGTATAAGTTAAAAGAAAGAATTGATTCCGGGTCATAGACAAATGATTGAATTGTTAAAAGATTGTATCGTGGATATTCCATAGCGTCCATGAAAGTCTAAAGTAATGACTAATACTATGAGCCATAGATCGGAAGATAGCTTAAGCCTACATAAAGGTTGGTGAGAGGGAAGAGGAAACTAAAGAGTTACATCAACTAAGTAAATCAAGAGTCTGATTATTGGACCTAGAAAATTATAGAGATCGTGATTGAAAACATTGCAGAATCACTCTTAGTATCAGAAGTACAAGAGTACAACAACCATATTCTATGAAGAGTATCATCCTCACAAGAAGTCCGTATGTGGATGTGAATTATACCTACGTGGAAGGAAGGTCATGAAAGCGATAAAAGATGTGATGCGAGATTTTAAGGTAAGTAAGGTAAAGGTAACCAACGTACGAGATACTCAAATGCAGAAGGTGGTGAATAGTCCATACTTTGGATAGAAGGCTAGAAGCACTGGGATTCAGTATCCATGAATGATAGCAACGTCGTCAGTGGCATATCTTCCAGCTCATGGTTTCTAGGTATTGAGAGGTTTAGTTAAGAGAGAAAAGAAGAGTTAGAAACGATGTGATGTCTCGCTTGATGTCTAGAATAACACAAGGAAATCTATGGTGCAAGCAAGTTGAAGGAAGGTTGCACAGATATGTGTAGGTCACAAGATAAAGTATGGTAGAGCGACAAAGTTTTAGGAAGACATTAGTAAGGATAAGGAAAGGCGAGTGAGAAGGTGACTAGAATGGATAAGTCCTCGGGATTACGCCCATGAAAACAAGAGAGCTGATGGTTTCTCTAAGTTATAGAAAGCTCAGTATAGCCTGAATGAACTCAAAGGAGTCTAAGACTAGTAGAATTTAGAAGAGACGGAATGATGCCCTTGTAGTACAATGAGGGTGAAATTATGATAGATAAAGGATGACGTTTGGGCCTTCGATTGAGTAATGATTTGAAGAAAAAAATGATTTCATGAATTGTACGGGATTAAAATACCCACTTAAGGTGAATCACATTGGGATGCTATAAAATACGGTTACGGAAGTATAGTATCGCCCCTAGGTGGATCAGTCTAATTACTCTAGATGTTCCCCGATTAGACGTGAGCCCTAGCGACAGCGTTACATAAGAGGTCAAGTTATCAGTTGTAGATTATAGATCAACATTAAGGTGAATTAACAATAGATGGATAAAAGTTACAAAGTATGAGATGAGATTAGGCCATCAGTCTTAAGATGAACAATAATGAAGAAGCATTAAAGGACTTATATTTATACATATAGGATGAGCAACGAGAGTAACCTAGAGTTTGGTAGTAGACCTCAGTAACGATAAATCGAAGTAAGAGTTATGGTATAGTATGGCGTACTTAGACGTAGTAAAGCTAATGACGCCCATAGGGACAAATAATTCTATATATGTTCACAAAGTGAGGCCTAAAGATTGGCTAAAAGCTGGAAAAAAGAGGAGAGAAGACGCACATACAAAGTCATAGTCGTACAAGCTTCATGATAGAAGGTAGCAATAGTTACGAGATTGGAAGAATTCCGACCACAAGTCGTGGTGTGAGAAAGAGGCCTAAAGGGGGGAAAGCCCTGGCCTATAGATTTATTCATAGAACAGTTGCCTAGATGGCAAGGGGAGTACTAAAGTATTCGCAAGAGCTATAGGTTATGATAATGATAAGTGCATCAGTCAACATTCGAGGACGAATGATCCAAAGGGGGGAATGATGTTACACCCCATGTTTTCATACGTGAAAGTACGCCATAAGTAAATTGATGAAGGTTCGGAAATGAGATGTTACATCCCGCATTTTTGTACGTTAAAGTTTCGTCGTAAGTTAATCGACGTAAGATCGGGAATGAGATTATTTTGAGATTATAAGTATTATGCTATTTCAAACAAGTGATAAGTAAATTCATGAAGGTGAGAGGGTAAACATATCAAAGAAAATGAGTTCCGTTGAAGGTTGTCATTTTGAGATAAAATATGGTCCAAGCGATAATACCCCGTATTTATGGACTAGTGCCATAAATATGGGATAATTCTTAATTATGTGGATAATTGGTTAATTATCGATTTGAGTGGGAAGTTAAAAAATTAATTAGAAATTTGTGGATAAATAATTAAGTGAGAATTTTGAATAAATACTAGGGGACAACATCCACGTTGGAGTATGGAAATTTGGCAGCAAATGTCATATATTCATGACCTTAAGAAGGTGGTGGCAACATTAAAGATATATGTGCACATTTATCTCATTTGGTTGAAGAATGCTATCAAGAAGGCAAAAAAGCGTGTACGTCATCTATGGATTCCTTTTCTTATAGTAAGCAAAGTCCTATCCCTAATTAGTGATATTGTTCATAAGTCTTAAAGTGGGATGCTAAGATTTGCTAAGTAACGGATGGAGCTCAAACAATTCATATGAAACTGCATAATACTATAGTAGTGTGAAATCGCGATTCTACGGGAGTATGGTGAAATCTTACGGATTTTTCCCTACTTCGATCCACCGTTACGTGATTTGTCGCAATTGACGTGTGTTAGAGGGATTATCAAGAGAGTCGGCTCAGGTATGTTAAGGCTATCTCTTCTTTCTTTTTGGCATGATTCATACTCTACAAATGAAACGAGCAAACACACAACTTTCATAAATGACTCTATTCATAGAAGTACTAGGGGTGCCTATGTTCTTGATTCCGCATGCGAATTATTATTATATATTCTGTTCATGGGTCTCAGAAAAATACGTATGTGATAAAGTTTATCCGAAAGGCATATTGATCTTATGACATTCCGAGAAATCTTATTAACGTATTTCTTATGCATTTCATTCATTTATACATGTACATTGACCCATCCATGAATAGATGGCGTTATATACACGTATATTATATGTATATGGGATATGTGAAAAGTTTATGGCATTATATACACACCACCACCTGATTAGCTGGTATACGTTGATGATTTGCCCACAGTGGCCGAGATGATATGATGGGATGCCCTCAGAGGCTTGATGATATTATGAACGCATATACCTATGGATGTTATGACATTTATATGCATATGCATGGCATTATAAATATGAAATGATTCACAGAGCTATTAAGACTTACACGTTGAGTCTTTTACTCGATGTTTTTCTATGTCTTTTATTTACTGATTTTCATTCCATACATACTAGGTACATTATTTGTACTGACGTCATTTTTGCCTAGGGACGCTGAGTTTCATGCCCGCAGGTCCCGATAGACAGGTTGAGAGTCCTCCAAGTAGGCTATCAGCTCAGCGGAAGGTGTTAGTGCGCTCCATTTGCTCCGGAGTTGCTTATTTGGTCAGTATGATTTGGACATGTATAGATTAGTACGGCGGGCCCCTGTCCCGACCTTTATGGTATTTATCTACTCTTAGAGGCTTGTAGACATATGTTATGTACATGAAAGATTGTATGGCCTTGTCGGCCTATGTTCAGTATACGAGTGATCATTTTGGTCTTATAGGCCCGTACGTCATCTGTATAAGTCTGTATATCATGTCGAGCATTTCCTAATGTTTTATTCTACTTATCTCATGACAGCTTCTCCGGCTCATTTACCTCTGATAGTATGATACGAGAGATATGTTACGTTGGTACTCGGTTGAGTAAGGTAACAGGTACCTGTCGCGGCCCATCGGTTTGGGTCGTGACAAAACTAATTCTATGGTTAAGAGATGTAGAGATTCATGGCTACTAGGTGTTTGATAAAGTTCCTAAATGGCCTAAATTATGGAATTTGTTACTAATATTGGTCCCATTGGATGTTCTTTTTGTAGATTGAAGTTGCTTAGTGTAGTGGATCGTTATAGTATCATTAAGGGATGAATTTGAGGTATGTTGGCTAAATTTCTCTCCTAGAATTGAATCCCATGATGTTCTTGTAAGTCCCGAGTTATCCATTATAAATTGACTATTCCGAATAAGATTTGTGTCGAAAGATATACACTCAATATGTATTCCAAATGTTCCCATTATGTTATGTGCTATTTAAAAATGTGGTCGAAGCATAGGTTGCATATCTAATTGTTATAACTTCAAGTCGTGGAACAAATGAAAGCTATTATGTCAAATTGTGTAAGAAATCTCAATGTGATTAACATTCGTATTTTCTCACATGTGGAATTAAAGTCTTGAATAGAAATGCCTTGATGTTGATGATCCTTGATGACATTTGAAAGAGAAAGAAGCGAGTGTGGGACGTAGAAATGTGGCCATCGTGCCAAGAATGAGAATTACATTTGTGGCCAATAGTGCCAATGAAATGAAATAATATGTGAAACATTATGAGATGAGTTTTGACTCCTTTATATAATAATGTCATTTATGTCTTATGACCACCCATGGCTAGTACAAGTGATAATATGAACATGAACTGTGGTCGCTTGCCAAAATGAGAATTACGAGGCATTATATGTTTCAATGGTTTCAATCATGGTATGTATGCTTCTAAAATAATTAATGCAAATGAATTCAATGTTAAGTCCCCAAAAATCATGAACTTATTTAATGACCTTAAGTTGACAAGAGGGTATATAATGAGGTGAAAGAGAGATGTCCTATGCTAAATGATGGTAAATCTTATGAAAACAAATTTGGGGCATGTGCCATTGAAATTGACTTATTGATTCACCATACATGTGCTAATGTAATGAGTTATTTTTCTCCATGATGCGCATGCACATGAACTGTTCAAATGATCCGTGAACTTGCGTCCTTAAAAGTGCCATTAGTCATGTCGCTTGAGATTATATATGGGTATGTGCATAATAATGTATATGAAGTCCTATGGACGATCTATTAAATGCATAGGTGTATTATATATGTGATCCTATGGATGGTCTATGAAGCGCATAGGTGTGTAATATGAATGAAACCCTATGGACGGTCTACGAAACGCATATGTGTGTAACATAATATGTGAACCCTATGGACGGTCTATGAAATGCATAGGTGTGTAATATGAATGAAACCCTATGGACGGTCTATGAAACACATAGGTGTGTAATATGAATGAAACCTTATGGATAGTGTATGAAACGCATAGGTGTGTAATAAAATATGTGAACCCTATGGACGGTCTATGAAATGCATAAGTGCATAATATCATATGGGAACCCTATGGACGGTCTGGTGAGACGCATAGGCCACACGAACAATAGGTGCCACTTTCATTGGCCTTGTTTGTACATGTTGTTTCAATTACATTATATTATGTATTCCACGTATAGCTCATATGGCTTAGTTGATCCTAAAAGAAGTTGAGAATGATGCAAATATAATAAGACTTGAAATTTGATTCTATGGGATGTTTCGTAGTCTCTTGATGTACTTTAATTGCCCCTTATTTGAGTTACCGTATTTTCATATGTGTTCTGTCTGCCTTACATATGAGTACTATTCCACATTTACTCACATCCCTTTTATCGGGGGTGCTGCATCTTTTAATGGATGCAGGTGGTTCTACAGCAGGCGGCATCGATCAGTGATAGCAGTACATCCTCTTTCCAGTTGACTTAGTGAGCCCCACTTCATTTCGGGGTCGTGTATCTTTTGTTCCTTGTGTATTGTGTTTGAGGTATAGCCGGGGCCTTGTTCCCGATGCTATCATAGTACTCTTTCGTATATATTAGAGGCTTTGTAGACATGGTGTGTGTTGTATGTTGGTATTGGGAAGGTAAAACTAATGATGTTGTAATTGTATCACATGATCCACTTCTAAACTATGGATGCGTAATGCAACACTTTGGGGACTTATAAATGATGTAGTTAATAGTAATGGATTGGTGTTGTATTTATGATCTCCGTATTGTCTAATTAATGAAAATACATCTTTTCGTTATTCATGGTTGAGTTTGGGTAGAGGGAAATCTAGCAGGCTTGCTCGGCATGGTTATCCCGGTTGAGCGCCGGTTGCGCTCCCCGAGTTCATGGCATGAAAAACTTGGTATCAGAGCCTAAGGTTATAAAGTGCCCTAGGATGTCTCGGAGGCGTGTCTAGTAGAGTCCTTCTTATCGGTGTGTTTTCGACCACATATATAATGGGGAGGCTATTTGGGCATTTAGGAATAATACCCTTCTTTCATGTTCTTGATCGTGAGATAAACCTGATTGTAATATTGCTCCTCCTTTAACTCGTGCTTTGCTCTAACTTTCAGTACATGGCACCTAAGAAGAATGCAAGAACTGGCGAAGGAGCCAATATCACCCCAGGAGTGGCAGTTGATTTGATATTTAATGATACGGGTGAGCACCCGAGGGGTGAGGATATTCCCCCAATTACTACACCGCCTGAATATACTATTCTTGCTCAGACTGCACCACTTCCTACACGTACTGAGGGTGCAACAGTCCCTCCACTTGATATTCCAGTTCCACTTCCAGATTCAGCTCTGGTCCCGCTATTTCTGATGGGGATCGTAGGGGACCACACATATAATGGCTCAGATAGTGGCTTCCCAGTTCCAGAGATCAAATGTTGCACCCAGTTCTTCTAGTCAGCCAGGGGATTCCGTTAGTTCTAAGGTGAACAAGTTTCTCCAATTGGATCCTCTAGGGTTCACAGGTACTGATCCTGAGGAGGACCCCAGGACTTCATTGATGAGATGCATAAGACTCTAAGAGTTATGCGTGCTACAGAGACGGAGGGAGTAGAGTGTGCCTCCTACCGTCTGAAAGGGGTGGCCTATTATTGGTTTGAGATGTGTGAAGAGTCCCATGAGGAAGGGAGCCCTCCGGCGAGGTGGAGTTAGTTCACCAATGCCTTTGTGGATCATTTCTTGCCTACAGAGACTAAGGCAGCATGTGCCGCTGAGTTTGAAAGCCTGAGACAGGGTAGCATGAATGTGTGGGAGCACCATATGGAATTCGTACGCCTGTCCAAGTATGCTATTCACATGTTGCCCACTATGAAGGCTATAGTGTGCCGGTTTGTGTAGGGTTTAGCCCCTTGGTTATTAATGAGGCCGCTACAGCCGCCTTGAATTCTTATATGAATTATGGGAAAATGGTGGCATTCTCTCAAGCTTTGGAGGATCAAAAGTTAAAAAGAAAGATAGAACAAGATAACAACAAAAAGACCCGATCCGCGAGCAATTTTAGTGGCTCCTACAGTGGGGGTAATGGTGGAAAGGCATTACATAGGAGAGTGTCATCCGGACCCACACAGTCAGTTGTTTAGTCTTCAGCTAGAACATTACCATCAATGCCTGATCAACAGCGGTGGGGTCATAGTACTCTAGACCAAGGCAACAAGGGATCTAATCAGCAGGTCCAGTCAAGCGAGAACTATCAGCTGCAGCAGAGGCCCCTATGTCCCAAGTGTAGGAGGTGTCATTTGGGGCTGTTCCGACATGGCACTGATGAATGTTTCGGGTGCAGAGTCAAGGGTCATCAGCTAAGGCACTACCCCCAACAACCAAGGAACATCAAGTAAGTCCCTCAACCCCCTTTTCCCTTGTTTCATGATGGGTGTGAATGAGTTTGACCATAGAGTTTCGTGCCATGTATGCTTGACCATGTGATGGTACTTCCTTACATGTTTGGACCTTCAACAATGGAAGGTTTGACTCATACGGGAATTAAAGGTGTTAACCCAAGCTTGTAACACAACTTAAGTGATTAAGAAGGATGAACAAGGGGTTGTTCATATAAGAGAATGATGTGGGTAAAGGTGTATGCCCTTAGTCACTCTATAGGCATATGTACATAAGCTTTCACATATAAGGAAACGAAAATTTCCTGTCATTTCTTTTTCTGATATCACAGTGTGGACAAACGTGTTTAGAACATTTCACGAATGTTGCATGAGGCTGAAGGTCGGTGCTAAAAATTTGAAGGTCATGTTTTGTATTGTCTCTTAAAAGTAGAGATTCAGGAAAAGCAAGAAACGTTGCGAGGATCCCACAATGATGTTCTCTAGTATGTCTAATCCTGACTCGATCAAGGA
The DNA here is from genome assembly GCF_000390325.3 of Nicotiana tomentosiformis. Lineage (NCBI taxonomy): Eukaryota > Viridiplantae > Streptophyta > Magnoliopsida > Solanales > Solanaceae > Nicotiana > Nicotiana tomentosiformis. The sequence goes on from NC_090814.1 coordinate 34,988,782, forward strand.
GTGGCTATAGGAATGTGTTTTGAGGAGTATAGGGCAAATAAAGGCCGTGGTTATCTTGTATTGGGTTTTTGTTCTACTGTGTGGTGTGTCGTGTGGCGGGAGATGAAAGTTGCCCATGGATTGTCCAAAGTTGGTGTGGTGGAGTTGATAGGGGCCAGAAGTCGTTCACTAATCTATGGTGAAGGTCAAGATCATCAAGGAATTGTTGTGTTAAAAGAATGTTAAGAGTTTACTTTCTATGAGTGACGTCCAACTTGTACAGTTTATGCAAATGCCCCAATTGATAATATGATGCCTAGGAGGTCACGGTTGTTGTTATTTTCATGTATGTGGTGCAATGTGGTGTTATCTATTTATTGTTTGGATCGATTTCTTGGATTCTCTTACTGGTGGATAGGCCCAGTTACAGGGGAAACTCTGCCGAAATATTTGGAAATTTATGGAGTTAGTAAAATTGGGAACTTTTGGTGTGTGGATGAGGATTTAAGTCACATTGGGTATATATGGCGTATTCTAACCCTCATTCGAGGATGAATGATCTTAAGTGAGGGTGAATGTAACGACCCGACTTGTCATTTTGAACATTTATGCTCCTTTCAACTATTTGAATTATTGAGTAGCATCATATGATGCATTATGACCAATTTTGATTTTTTATGTATCCGACCTCTGATTGGAGTTTTGATGATTCCGTTAGGTCTGGATGGTGATTTTGGACTCGGGCGTATGCCCAAAATTTTATTTGGATATTTCTAGAAGTTTTCAGCACAAGACCTAATGTTGGACAACAATTTCTACATATATATAAGGAGTTATGTGATGGACAACCTATCAAATGAAAGATTTTCGAGTCTTGTTTCTAACGCTTCAAACCGTTTGTCATTTGGACATTGCTACAAGAAGTTATGACCAAATTGCCAAAGGCAGGCAGAGGAGTGAACTGAAGATGTTAATCCAGGGTCCCGTCCGAAAGAAGGGTTGGCAGTGAAGTGCTGCCATAGCATCCGGGACAGCATCCGAAAACCAGAAATCTGGGCCTATAGATACAATTTCGGGGTTCATTTTTCCCCATTCCTCTTGGCCGAATTTTGGGGGTTTTCTTCCACTCTCTCAATGTGAGTAATCCCTAATAATTGGTGTTCCATGCCATCAATTCCACCCTAAAACTAACTCAATCCTCCATAAAATACATAGATCTTCAAGAAATTTCTTCAAGGACTCAAAGGAGGGTTTTGCAAGATTTCTTCTAAAAAGTAATCCTACACCCTTAGACTTACATGTATGGATATATTATGGGAATATGAGTATGAATTAAGTATTGGAACTTATGGTATGGTGATTGGAAGCCATAAGTTCCCAACTTAAATACATAACTATTGTAGAGATTGAAAGGAGATTATTTGATGGGATTTTGTTGGTTAGGTGTGAATGGATGGTCATGTATGTGATGTTGGAAGTTATGAATTTTTTAGGAATGATGATGGGATAAATTGTTGCTAAATGGTAGTAGTTGGATAAACTAATTCTATGGTTAAGAGATGTAGAGATTCATGCCTACTAGGTGTTTGATAAAGTTCCTAAATGGCCTAAATTATGAAATTTGTTACTAATATTAGTCCCATTGGATGTTGTTATTGTAGATTGAAGTTGCTTAGTGTAGTGGATCGTTGTAGTATCATTAAGGGATGAATTTGAGGTATGTTGGCTAATATTCTCTCCTAGAATTGAATCCCATGATGTTCCTGTAAGTCCCGAGTTATCCATTATAAATTGACTATTCCGAATAAGCTTTGTGTCGAAAGATATACACTCAATATGTATTCCAAATATTCCTATTATGTTATGTGCTATTTAAAAATGTGCTAGAAGCATGGTTTGCATATCTAATTGTTATAACTTCAAGTTGTGGCATAAATGAAAGCTATTATGTCAAATTGTGTAAGAAATCTCAATGTGCTTAACATTCATATTTGCTCACATGTCGACTTAAAGTCTTGAATAGAAATGACTTGTTCTTGATGATCCTCGATGAAGTTTGAAAGCGAAAGAAGCGAGTGTGGGATGTAGAAATGTGGCCATCGTGCTAAGAATGAGAATTATATTTGTGGCCAATAGCGCCAATGAAATGAAAGAATGTGTGAAACATTATGAGATGAGTTTTGACTCCTTTTTATAATAATGTCATTTATGTCCTATGACCACCCATGGCTAGTACAAGTGACAGTATGAACATGAACTGTGGCCGCTTGCCAAAATAAGAATTACGAGGCATTGTATGTTTCAATGGTTTCAATCATGGTATGTATGCTTCTAAAATAATTAATGAAAATGACTTCGATGTTAAGTCCCCTAGAATCATGAACATAGTTAATGACCTTAAGTTGACAACAGGGTATATAATGAGGTGAAAGAGAGATGTACTATGCTAAATGATGGTAAATCTTATGAAAATGAATTTGGGCCATGTGCCATTGAAATTGAATTATTGATTCACCATACATGTGCTAATGTAATGAGCTATGTTTCTCTATTATGAGCATGAACATGAAGTGTTCTAATGATCCAGGAACTTGCGACCTAAAAAGTAGCATTAGTCAGGTCGCTTGAGATTATATATGGTTATGTGCATAATAATGTATATGGAATCCTATGGATAGTCTATGAAACACATAGGTGTATTTTATATGTGATTCTATGGACGGTCTATGAAACACATAGGTGTGTAATATGAATGAAACCCTATAGACGGTCTATTAAACGCATAGGTGTGTAATATGAATGAAAACCTATGGACGGTCTATAACGCATATGTGTGTAATATAATATGTGAACCCTATGGACGGTCTATGAAATGCATAGGTGCATAATATCATATGGGAACCCTATGGACGGTCTAGTGAGACGCATATGCAACACAAACAATAGGTGCCACTTTCATTGGCCTTGTTTCTACATGTTGTTTTAATTACATTCTATTATGTATCCCACGTATATCTCATATGTCTCAAATGATCCTAAAAGAAGTTGAGAATAATGCAAGTATAATAACACTTGAAATTTGATTCTATGGGATATTTCGTAGTCTCTTGATGTACTTTAATTGCCTCTTATTTAAGTTACCGTATTTTCATATGTTGTTCTGTCCGCCTTACATATGATTACTATTCCACATGTACTCATGTCCCTTTTGCCGGGGGCGCTGCATCTTTTAATGGATGCAGGTGGTTCCACAGCAGGCGGCATCGATCAGTGATAGCAGTACATCCTCTTCCCAGCTGACTTGGTGAGCCCCACTTCATTTCGGGGTCGTGTATCTTTTGTTCCTCATGTATTGTGTTTGAGGTATAGCAGGGGGCCTTGTTCCTGGCACTATCATAGTACTCTTTCGTATCTATTAGAGGCTTTGTAGACATGGTGTGGGTTGTTGTATTGGGAAGGTCAAACTAATGATGTTGTAGTTGTATCACATGATCCACTTCTAAACTATGGATTCGTAATGTAATACTTTGGAGACTTATGAATGAAGTAGCTAATAGTAATGGATTGGTGTTGTATATATGATCTCCGTATTGTCTAATTAATGAAAATACATCTTTTCGTTATTCATGGTTGAGTTTGGGTAGAGGAAAATCTAGCAGGCTTGCTCGGCAGGGTTATCCCGGTTGAGCGCCGGTCGCGCTCCCCGAGTTCGGGGCGTGATGTTTCCCCCGTTGTCTGTGGTAATTTATATATGTTGGGTGACACGCGTACGAGGTGACGAGCGTATGTATGTACACTGTAGTTATTCATGATCTGGGTAAACCTTAGGCTATTATGTGCCTTGTTTGCTATAATGCCTCCTTGTTATCGTATTTTCTCTACTTGTATGACCACTTGAGCTATTATTCATTCTAAAAATCTTGTCTAGGCTATGTGCTTGTCCGTTCGAGACATGATAGAGCTATTTTGCTATGTTGGGTTGTTTACCTTGATTGTAGTCATATCTTTCAGCCATGTTATTATATCCGCGTGTTATATCAGCATATCTACAAACTTCTTATATGTCATCTCACATGTTGTTAGTGTCCTTACTTTTGTGACTCAGGCTTGAGCGAATTTTTTGCACGTTGGTATAATCAGTGTGGTATGATGATTTTGATATAGTGAGATGTTGGCATATTGAGATTTGAGCGGATATAATTACTAATATTGGGCTATAAAGTCGTGTTAATATTGATTGTAAGGTGACGCATACCCTAGGCCCCATATTGGGTTGAGTGGTATTGATAGTGAGGTGTCGCATGAGCCAGGCCCTATTGACTGAGTTATGATGATCATTGACTTTTGATTCGGTCAGTGCTTAGGCTAGGATCTACCCCTTATGAGTCAGGTAAACCTATGTTGCTTTGGGCCATGTGAGTGCAGGTACTTGATACGCGCTTGGTGAGGGACGTATGTCAGGCACCTGTACAGTGCAGTGTTGAGTGAGTGTGTATGTGTGTGTGTGTTTGTGATGGTGGAGGGATACTTGTGCCGGGTACGATACATGGACTGGGATTTGGTATTCTTGATGATTAAACTGCAATGTCATAGATTTTGGCATGTATACTTGTCATGCAAGCATAGAGTTGTATTCCTTTCCGCATGTTAGTTGGGACTTGATGTCTCTCTTTGATGTTTAGAGCTTGGAATCACAGTTAGATTGATAAACCCATGTCTAGGTGATTTTTGTGGAAAGATTTATGCATTAACTCTAAACTTGGAAAGAATCCTTATTTCTCCTATCATTATGAAAAGCCTGGACTTGGTATTACTTCATCTATTTTCCTTTACTATTGTAATACTGTTATTGTTGTTATTGGCTATTGAAAATGAATATAGGACTTTGCCAAGATCATCACTTCTTTTAGCCCGAGGTTAGGCTTGTTAGTGATTGAGTACATGGTGTAGGTTTTACTCATACTACACTCTGCACTTTATGTTCAGATCCAAGTGCTGCAGATAAAGCTGACTGCTAGTTATTTGTGCCGGTACCCGTTGGTGATTTCAAGGTAGCATTGTTGTCTCCATCAGCCGGTCTTGGAGTCCATTTCCTCTCTTCATGCTATTACTATTTATGTTTTTTCGATAGTATTGTATCTTTATTCAGACTATTATTTAAGTTTATCTACGCACATTAGTTGTTGGCTTGCCTAGTAACAAATGTTAGGCGCCATCACGACCTCGGTGGGAGTTTTGATCGTGACAAGTTGGTATTAGAGCACAAGGTTGCTTAGGTCTCACGAGTCTTGAGCAAGTTTAGTAGAGTCTTGCGGATCGGTACAAAGACGTCTGTACTTATCTTCGAGAGGCTATAGGGCTGTTAATTATACTTATTTTTCATTCTTTTCTATTGTGCAGATTTGTTTATCCCTAAGCCTGAATAGTTGCTTTTCTATTTATTCTCTCACATATTGTGAGGAAGTGTCTGGTTCAGCTGATTAGGCGTCGGTACCCCAAGCCAGGGCCGTAAGAGGCCGGAGCCGCGACAGAGGTAGGGGTGGAGCACGTGTCGCAACTAGAGCCCTTGCTCGAGCAGCTGCCGTAGAGCCTAGTAGCTCCTGTTGAGGAGCAGGTTCATGATTTTGTTGAGTCGGAGGTACCGGCTTAGGTTCCCTAGGGTTTATTTGTTTCACCATATATTCAGTATGCTTTGGTCCGTATGTTTGGTTTGTTCAAGAGTTTGACTCCGGTAGGGGCATTTCCTACCGTACCAGTTACTTCCCAGGCAGGGGCGGAGTGGAGACTCCAGCTATTTGTACCCTAGAGCAGGTGGCCTAGGGTTATCAGACCCCTAGAGTGTTACTAGTTGGGGAGTTCAGCCTATTAGTGCCACGCAGCCTAAGGATAGGCATGCGATGTCAGTCGATGAGCTGAAGAGGCTAGATAAGTTCACAAAGTTACATCCTCCTCACTTCAGTGGTACACCTTTAGATGATGCCCAGGGGTATTTGGATCGTTGTCATGAGTTTCTGCGCAATTGCGGACTAGTCGGGTCCAATAGAGTTGACTTCACCTCCTTCCAGATGCAGAGCCTAGCCAATAGGTGGTGACTTGTTTATGAGTTGGGCAGACCAGCAGGATCACCTCCTCTTACCTTGGCTCAGTTCTCTAGGGTCTTTCTAGAGCAATTTGTGCCTCGCACTAGGAGAGAGGAGCTGAGAAGGCAGTTTGACTACCTTTGGTAGGGTCCGCTGTCAGTAACTGAGTATGAGATGAGGTTTACAGAGCTTTCTAATCATGCTACTAATTTGTAATGACCCAGCCGGTTGTTTTGAAATTAATAGCCCCGATCCCCTATTTACTGCTTCTCCCGTAACTTTTTCTGCTATTGTGACTTGCCGGGAGGTTTCATTTTAGTTTTTGGAGGTGTTTGGGACAATTAGTCCCTAAATGGAGGTTTAAGCCTTAGGATTGACACCGTAGTCGGGATTGTAGGAAGACGACTCTGGAATAGAATTTCGTCGATTCCGTTAGCTTCGTTGTGGGATTTTGGGCTTAAGCGTATGTCCGGATTGTGTTTTGGAGGTTCGTAGCTCATTTAGGCTTGAAATGGCGAAAGTCGAATTTTTTGAGTTTTGGGACGGTAGTGGAATTTTTGATATCGGAGTCAGATTTCGATTTCGGAAGTTGGAGTAGGTCAGTAGTGTTGAATATGACTTGTGTGCAAAATTTGAGGTCAATCAGACGTGGTTTGGTTGGTTTCGGCATAGGCTGTCGAATTTGGATGTTTCAAGTTTCTTTAAGTTTGAATTAGAGGGTGATTCGTGATTTTAGCGTTGTTTGATGTGATTTGAGGGCTCGACTAAGTTTGTATGGTGTTTTAGGACTTGTTGGTATATTTGGTTGAGGTTCCCGGGGGCCTCGGGTGTATTTCGGATGCTCAACGGATCCTTTTGGACTTTGGAAAGATAGCAGATTTTTTTGGTTTTTGTTGCCGAAGAAGAGCTCGCGTTCGCGAAGGTGTGTCCAGTGGAAGAATCGCGAACGCGAGGAGTAGGACACGTTTGCATAGAGGAAAATATGGAGCAGCTGAGACCCCAAGGATTTGTTCTACGCGTTCGCGTAGAGGAGAACGCATTCGCAAAGGGTCTGGCAGGTGAAGCTGTGCGTTCGCGAGAGGACTCTCGTGTTCGCAAAAGAGGAATTTCGATCAGTGAATTTTTGTTCTACACGAACGTGAGGAGATGGCCGCGTTTGCGAAGAAGGATTACCTGGGTCGTACTTAAAACATTTCAAAATCGAGGGTTAGCCATTTTTTATCAAAACTTGAGTTTGGGAGCTCGGATTTGGATGAGAGTTTGAGGGATTTTCAGAGATATCAATTGGTTAATGATTCTTAACTTGATTTTGGTTATAACCCACTTATCCATCATTAATTTTATCATTTAATTTCGGATTTGGGGTGAAAATTTGGGAAATATTGAGAAGAGTTCTTAGACCAAATTTTGGGGTTTTGATCGAGATTTTGGTATCGGATTTGAGAGAATTTTGTATGGTTAGACTCGTGAGTGAATGGTTGTTCGTATTTTGTAACTTTTACCCGATTTCGAGACGTGGGCTCGGGGAGGCTTTTCGGGCAATTTTTCCAATTTCTTGCCTTAGCTTTGATTTCAATAGCTAGATTAGTTTCTTGTGGTTATATTTATGCTATGTAATTGGTTTTGGATAGATTTGGTCCATTTAGAGTCAGATATTCATGGAAAGAGCACTCTTACAGATTGATTGAGCTTGACTCGAGGTAAGTGGATTGCCTAACCTTGTGTGGGGGAACTCCCCTTAGGATATGGTACAACTTTTGATATATGAGCGTCGTGTACGTGAGGTGACGAGTGAGTACATGGGCTATTGTTGCAAAAACTCCATTTTCATTAAGTAAAATTCTTGTCTTTCCTTTAACTGAACTACAGTAGTATATGAATTTATCCTGTTTAGTCTAGAACAACATGTCTACGTGTCTTAATTGCTTATGTGAACTCTGTGCAACATGCTTAGTGAATTTTCTGCTTCTTCCTTGACTGGTACTTAGTCTAAATCGTAAGATTTCGTGATGTAGTTGTATTTCTATTGTTTGCGCTGCGTATTTACTTTGGGACTAGAAACGGTATTCAGGTAGATCCCTCTCTCTGCATATTTACTTTGGGACTACGGAACAGTATTCCGGTAGATTCCCTAGCTCTGCATATTTACTTTGGGACTACAGAACGGTATTCCGGTAGATCCCATGTTGTTATTTCTGTGTACTGAGCTGTTGACTTGCTATGATTTCATTCTTATTAAATTTCAGCACTTATTTTTACTGCAATATTCCATTATGTCTAAGTCTATTATATATATACCAGTAGGGCCCTGACCTGATCTCGTCACTACTCAACCGAGGTTAGGCTTGGCACTTACTGGGTACCTATTGTGGTGTACTCATGCTACTCTTCTGCACATGTTTTTCATGTGCAGATCCAGGTACTCCATATCAGCCGCACTATCAGTGAGCCGGGACAGCTTTGGAGACTTCAAGGTATATCTGCCGCGTCCGTAGACCTCGGTCCCCTTCTACTCTTCCCCATGTCCATTATCTTCTGTATTTTCTTTCGATAGACTCTGATGTATAAAGAGACTAGATCTTTCCTTCTGTAGTATACTAAGGAGTTGGTTATTGTACATACCAATCGACATGGTATTCAGTTATGGCATTATTGCTACAGTTAGTTGTTGAATTTATGTTTTCATTTCATTATTCCGCAAATGTTAGGCTTACCTAGTCACAGAGACTAGGTGCCGTCACAACGTCACATGGAGGGGAAATTGGGTCGTGACATAATTTGATTCCCACTGAGGAGAAAATAGTGAGGAGAATATTTGATGGTCTTCACCATGATATTCACATTGCTATGGCTAGAGAGGTAGAGACCAAGACTTTATTTCACTAGGTTGTGGAGATAGGACAACGTATTGAGTGAATTTGCATTGAAATTTGAGAGATGATACAACGTAAGGACAAGAGGTCACAATAGTTTTAGTGGTGCCTCATGTGGAGGACGAGGTCGATTTGGGGGAGGCCATTCTAGTAGGCCTATCATGCACTGCCACCCAGTCGAGGAGATTCCGTGCAGTCTTCACTTAGTGCACTTCCAATGCAGAGTTCTCATCGCAAATCATCTATTCAGGGTTCATCGATACCGGGTTTTTCTAGTGGGCATTCTAGTTCACGAGGTCCGACTCAAGCCCCATAATCATTTTCGATTAGATGTAGTTATGAGTGTGGAGACCAAGGGAATGTCAAGAAATACTGCCCCCGTCTTCATAGAGGTTCAGGGTAGTAGGGAGGATAGACTCTTATTCTTGCACCGATTGCCATACCACCCGTTCAACCAGCTTTGGGTGGAAGTCATCTAGGATGTGGTCGTGCTAGACGGGGAGCTTAGTGTAGTGTAGGTTAGACCAGATGCTATGTGTTGCCAGGGAGGACTGGGGCTGTTTCTTCTTATGCAATGATTATAGGTATTGTTTCTGTATTCCAAAAGGATGCTTAAGTATTGTTTGATCCTGGTTCTACTGATTCATATGTGTCATCATACTTTGCTTCTTGTCTAGATATGCCTCGTGGTTCTCTTGATGATTCTATGCATGTGTCTATACTGATTGGGGTTTGTATTGTGGTGGATCGAATTTATCGATCCTGTATGGTCACTATTTATGGTTTTGAGACGAGGGTGGACTTTCTATTGTTAGATATGGTGAATTTTGATGATCTTGGGCATGGATTGGTTATCTCCGTACCATGTTATTCTTGATTGTCACGCGAAGACCATGACGTTGGCGATGCTGGGGTGGCCGAGGTTGGAGTGAAAGGGTTCTCTTGGTTGCACTCCTAGCAGAGTGATCTCATTCATGAAGGCTCAATGGATGGTTGAGAATGTATATTTGGCGTATCTAGATTTATTGAGAGATGTTAATGCTGACACTCCTACTATTGAGTCAGTTCCAGTAGTGAGGGAGTTTTTGGATATGTTTTCTTCAGACCTACCGGGCATGCCACCCAATAGGGATATTGATTTCGCTATTGATTTGGCACCAGACACTCAACCTATTTCAATTTGGCGCATCGCATGGTTCCAAATGAGTTTAAGGAATTGAAGGAGCAGTTACATGAGTTGCTGAATAAGGGGTTCATCAAGCCTAGTATATCACCTTGGGGTGCAGCAGTGTTGTTTGTTAAGAAAAAAATGGTTCTATGAAAATGTGTATTTATTGGCAGTTGAACAAGGTGACCATCAAGAAAAAGTATCCCCGCGCATTGAATGTTTATTTGATCAACTTTAGAGTGTCAGGGTGCTCTCAAAGATTGACTTGAGATCAGGGTATCACCAGTTAAAGATTAGGGCTTCAGACATTCCTAAGACTACTTTCAGGACTCATTATGGGCATTATGAGTTTTTGGTAATGTCTTTTGGTTTGACTAATGCCAAGCAGCATTTATGCATTTAATAAACAGTGTGTTCCATCCTTGCTTGTATTCTTTTGTCATTGTGTTTATTGATGATATATTAGTGTATTCTCGTAGTAGGGAGGAGCACAAGCAACATTTGAGGATCATGCTCCAGACTTTGTGTAACACCCCGGAAAATTTCGAAATACTTAAGTGGTAAGCCCGATAAATTTTGCAAAGAAAATAATGTTTCATGGTGTCGGACTAGGCTTACATGTTTGAGAATTGTAGAAATTCTTTGCGGCGAGGTTGCGAGCTGCGGCTCGGACTTTTTAGGTTGAACAATGCACCGAAAAGTAAAGAAAAGTTTTAGGCGAAAAAGTACATTTCTGCGGTCCATTATGCGACCGCAGAATCACTCTGCGGACCGCATAATGGCCACAGAATGAGGCAGTTAATTGGGCCAATTGGAATCAATTATACGGTCGACTATGCGACTGTATAACTGTTATGCGGTGCATTATGCGACCGCATAACGGTTATGCGGACCGCATAGTGACCGCATACATAGACAGTTCTTTTGTCTATTTTGTAACCAACTAAGCGACCGATATGAGGTCCGCATATCTGTTATGCGATCGCATACCTTGTTCCGGAGCTCCATTTTTGGGTTTTTAAAACCCTACCCTATTTCGTTAAATACACTCTTTGGGTCATTTTTGAGCTATTATCTGACATTTTAGAGTGAGAGAGGGTGCCCTAGAGTGAGAAGGTGTTCTCCAATATTTGTTCTTCAATTCTTGCTCAAGTTTTCGAAGATTAAGAAGGCAAGCTCGCTAGGTCTCTATCCTAGAGGTAAGGTTCTACACCCTAAACCCTAATTTCGAAATAATCTGAACATGGGTAATTAGCAAGATAATGTTTGGGCATGAGAGTTGATTATTTTACACGCATGTGATATCAAGGGGTGTAGGAAGATTGTTGAACTAAGAATGGTAAAGATTGGGTTATGGGATGATGGAATCCTCCATAAAAGGGACCTTGAAACCTTATGCACACCTTGTGTTTGATAAAATGCTCAAATGAGCTAGAAACATGATCATCTTCCTAATTGTGGTTCAATTTGTTATATTTCTAAAATAGATTGAAGTTGCTAAGAAATCCGGAACGTTTTAGAGTTTAAGGAAGCTCAATTGAGGTATGTTGGCTAAACTCTTCTTTAAGAGTTGGAATTCTCATTATTCTTGTAATTTCCGAGATGTTGATTATAAATCGAGTATTCCGATAAGTTTTGTGAGGAAGATATATGTTCAATTCGTATTTCAAATGCTCTTTTCATATTGCATTATAAATTGAGGATGTGTCCCAAACTATGGATTATGTATCCACATGTTATAACTTCTACTCGTGATTTATGTGAACGTTATTTATACCAAGTTGTGTAGAGATTGTGATTGTGATACACCACCACCCGCACGCATTGGGGTAAGGCGGCATGACCGCTTTGTGTGGGGATTTTGGTATAGCGATTGTGATTGTGATACACCTCCACCGGTATATATATTGGGGTGAGGCGGCATAACCGCTTTGTGTAGGGATTATAATATTGTGGGACTGCACCTCCACTCGCTTACATTGGGGTGAGGCAGTATGACCTCTGTGTGTATGGTTTTGGTATTGTTGTGGCACCACCACCCGCATACATTGGGGTGAGGCGGCATAGCCGCTTTGTATTGGTATTGGTATCGTTGATGCATTTCCACCCACAAACATTGGGTTAAGGTAGCATAGCCGCTTTGTGTAGGTTCTTGGTACTGTGGTTATACATCCACCCACATACATTGAGGTGAGGCGGAAGTGCCGCTTGATTTGAGTTGTGATATTGTACGTACACCTCCACCTGCATACATCGGGTGAGGCGGTGAGGCCGCTTTGTGTGAAGTTGGTTATAGAGTATCTCATCTTAAATCCTATAAATGTTGTTGATAGCTTTTAATAATCTTTCTATGGTTGAGACGGTTATCTATATTATTCTATTGCCGCACTGGTTCATCATAATTATCTTGTATTTCTAAATTCTTAAATTGGTGTTTAGTTTTCATACTAGTACTATTCGACGGTACTAACGCCCCTTTTGCCGGGGGTACTACATCTTTAAATGGATATAGGTGGTTCCACAGTAGGAGACATTGATCAGTGATAGCAGTACACCTTCTTTCCAGCTGACTTGGTGAGCCCCACTTCATCCTGGGGTCATGTATCTTTTATTCTTTATGTATTATGGTTGAGGTATAGCCGGGGCCTTGTTGCCGGCATTATCATTGTACTCTTCTTTATCTATAGAGGCTCCATAGACATAGTGTGGGTTTGTGTATTGGTGGTGGGAAAGACAAACTGTGGTTGTATTACTTGTCCATTTGAGACTTTAAAAATGGTGAAACTTATGGTAAGAAATTGGTAATTGTAGACATGACTACTTTATTGTTAATTAAGGAAATCATTTATTATCTTTATTCATGAATGAGTTTGGGTAAAAGGAATCTAACAGGCTTTCTCGGTCGGGTTCACTCGGTTGAGCGCCGGTCGCGCTCCTTGTTTTTGGGGCATGACAAACTTGGTATCAGAGCCTAAGGTTTTAAAGTGTCCTAGGATGTTTCGGAGCCGTGTCTAGTAGAGTCCTTATTATCGGTGTGTTGTCGACCACATCTATAAATAGGATGCTACTTGGGCATTTAGGAATAATACCCTTCTTTCATGTTCTTGATCGTGCGATAAAGATGGTTGTAAGATTGTTCCTCCTTTAACTCCTGCGTTGCTCTAATTTTCAGTACATGGCACCTAAGAAGAAGGCAAGAACTGGCCAAAGAGCCAATGTCACCCCAGGAGTGACAATTAATCCTATAATTGATGATGAGGGTGAGCACCCGAGGAGTGAGAATATTTCTTCAGCTACTACACTGCCTGGCTCTACTATAACTGATCAGGCCGCACCTGTCCCTACCCCTACAGAAGGTGCAACGGTTCCTCCAACTGATATTCCAATTCCACCTCCAACTCCAGCTTCCGATTCTGGTGTGTCTGATATTGATATTAGGGGAACCATACAAATGTTGACATAGTTAGTGGCTTCTCAGGCCCAGAGATCGAGTGTTGGGCCTACTTCTTCCAGTCATCCAGGAAAATCCGCTAGTTCCAGGGTGAACAAGTTTCTTCAGTTAGATCCTCCAGTGTTTATGGGTACTGATCCCGAGGAGGACCCCCCGGACTTCGTTGATGAGATGCACAAAACTCTCCAGGTTATGCATGCCATAGAGACGGAGGGAGTAGAGTTGGCCTCTTACCGCCTGAAAGGGGTGGCCTATTCTTGGTTTGAGTTGTGGGAGGAATCTCGTGAGGAGGGAAGCCCTCCGGCAAGGTGGGGTGTGTTCACAGATGCCTTTATGGATCATTTCTTGCCTGCCGAAACTAAGGCAGCTCGTGCCGCTGAGTTTGAAAGCCTGAAGCAGGGTAGTATGAATGTGTGGGAGTACCATATGGAGTTTGCGCGCCTGTCCAAGTATGCTATTCACATGTTGCCCACTATGGAATCTAGAGTGCGCCGGTTTGTACAGGCCTTAGCCCCTTGGTTATAAATGAGGCCTCTATAGCTGCCTTAAATTCCGATATGAACTATGGTTAGATGGTGGCATTTGCTCAAGCCACAGAGACCCGCAAATTGAAGAACATAATGGAGCGTCAGAGTAGCAGCAAGGCTCGGTCCGCAGACAACTTTGGTGGTGCTTCCTATGGTGGTGGTGGTAGGTCGGCATTCAGGGGAGGGTCATCAGGACCATCCCAATCATTCGCTCGGTCTTCGATGGGTGCACAGTCATCTGGACCATGTTAGGGCAACAGGGGTCTCCACCAGCAGGGTCGGCCCGACAGAAGGTTTCAGCAGCGGAGGCTTCCATGCCCTAAGTGTAGGAGGATGCACTTTGGGTCCTGTTTCATGGACCTACCAGTATGCTATGGGTGTGGTTTGCGGGGTCACATTCAGAGAGATTGCCACCCATCCCGCCAAAATATGGGCAGAGGCGCGGCGCAGCCAGCTAATTCTGTAGCTACTACATCTGCAACACCTCCAGCTCGAGGCACCCCAACACCCACAGGGCGTGGTGCAGCTAGAGGTGGTGTACAAAATTCGGGAGGACCCAGCAGATTTTATGCTATGCGGAGACGCCGGGAATCAGAGACTTCTCCAGATGTTGTCACAGGTATATTGACTGTCCAATCTCATGATGTATATGCTCTTATTAATCCCGGTTCCACTTTGTCATATGTCACTCCTTATGTTGCTATGGAATTTAGGATAGAACCAGAATAGCTTTATGAGCCGTTCTCTGTATCTACTCCAATTGGTGAGTCTATTTTGGCCGCGCGGGTTTATAGGGATTGTGTTGTCACATTGCGTGGTTGAGACACCGTGGCCGATCTTATTGAATTGAGAATGGTCGATTTTGATGTGATAATTGGATGGATTGGCTTCATTCTTGTTTTGCCAAGCTTGATTGCCGAACCAGGACTGTTAGGTTCGAATTTCCAAATGAGCCAGTTATTGAGTGGAAGGGTGATGATGTAGTGCCAAAGGGTAGGTTTATTTCCTACCTTAAGGCCGCAAAGATGATAAACAAGGGATGTATTTACCATTTGGTCTGGGTTACGGACATCGATGCTGAGGCACCTACACTTGAGTCCGTGCCTATTATGAATGAATTTCCAGGAGTCTTTTCGGATGAACTCCCTGGGATCCCACCAGACAGGGAGATTGATTTTGCGATTGATGTGATGCCAGACACATATCCTATATCTATTCCACCCTACAGAATGGCACCGGCAGAATTAAAGGAGCTAAAGGAACAATTGAGAGATTTGTTAGAAAAGGATTTTATCCAGCCGAGTATGTCGCCTTGGGGCGCACCGGTCCTTTTTGTAAGAAAGAAAGATGGGTCACTGAGAATGTGTAATGACTTTCGACAACTTAATAAGGTCACAATCAAGAATAAGTACCCACTGCCAAGGATAGATTACTTGTTTGATCAATTGTAAGGTGCCAGGTACTTCTCCAAGATTGATTTAAGATCTGGGTATTACCAACTGAAGATCAGGGAGCGGGATATTCCGAAAATAGCTTTTAGAACCCGGTATGGACATGTTGAATTTCTGGTAATGTCTTTTGGGCTAACGAATGCCCCAGCAACCCACATGGATCTTATGAATCGCGTTTTCAAGCCATTCATCGATTCTTTTGTGATAGTGTTTATTGACGATATTCTTGTATATTCACGCAATCGAGAGGACCATGCTGGTCACCTCAGCGCAGTGTTGCAGACTCTGTATCAACACCAGTTGTATGCAAAATTTTTGAAATGTGAATTTTGGCTCGAGTCTGTCACATTCTTGGGTCATGTTGTCTCTAGTGAGGGGATTAAGGTTGATCCTCAGAAAATTGTGGCTGTGAAGAATTGGCCGAGGCCTACAACTCCAACACAGATTCGCAGTTTCTTAGGCTTAGTTGGATATTACAGGAAGTTTGTGGAGGGGTTTTCTACTCTTGCCTCTCCATTGACTAAATTGACGCAGAAGGCAATTATGTTTCAATGGTCAGATGCTTGTGAAAAGATTTTCTAGGAATTGAAAGCAAGACTGATTACGGCGCCGGTGTTGACTCTACCAGAGGGTATGGATGGATTTGTGGCATATTGTGATGCTTCAAGAATCGGGCTTGGGTGTGTATTAATGCAACATGGGAAGATGATAGCTTATGCTTCTAGGCAACTAAAGAATCATGAAAAGAACTATCCAACACATGATTTAGAACTTGCGGCAGTGGTATTTGCATTAAAAATTTGGCGTCATTATTTATATGGGGTCCATGTTGATATATTCATGGATCATAAGAGCCTTCAATACATTTTCAAGCAGAAGGAATTGAATCTGAGGTAGAGAAGATGGCTTGAGTTACTCAAGGACTACAACAACGATATTCTATATTATCCGGGAAAGGGCAATGTTGTGGCTGATGCTCTTAGCCAGAAATCTATGGGTAGTTTGGCTCACTTGGAGGCATATCCGAGGCCATTAGCTAAGGAAGTTCACCGATTGGCTAGTTTGGGAGTTCATCTTACGGACTCTAGTGAAGGAGGGGTAGTTGTGCAAAATAGGGCTGAATCATCGCTTGTTGTGGAAGTCAAAGAGAAGCAATACAACGATCCATTGTTGGTGCAGTTGAAAGAGGGGATTCATAAACATAAGACCATGGCCTTTTCTCTTGGCATGGATGATGGTACACTAAGGTACCAAGGGTGACTATGTGTTCCAAATGTGGATGGTCTCCGGGAAAGAATTATGACTGAAGCTCACACTTCTAGGTATTCCGTACACCCAGGTTCTACGAAAATGTATCATGATCTTAAGGAAGTCTATTGGTGGAATGATATGAAGAGGAATGTGGCGAACTTTGTAGCAAGATGTCCGAACTGTCAGCAAGTGAAGGCCGAACACCAAAGGCCCGGTGGGTTGGCACAGAACATAGAAATTCCAATGTGGAAATGGGAAATGATCAATATGGACTTTGTGTTAGGATTACGCGCACTCCGCGCAAGTTTGACTCAATTTGGGTGATTGTCTCACGAAATCAGCACACTTTTTGCCGGTTAAGTCTACCGACATAGTGGAGTAGTATGCTCAGTTGTATATCAAAGAAATAGTCACGTTGCATGGCACCCCAGTTTCCATCATTTCTGATCAGGGGGAACAATTCACTGCTAATTTTTGGAAGAAATTTCAGCAAGGCTTGGGTACTCAAGTGAATCTTAGTACAACCTTTCACCCGCAGACTGACGGGCAGGTAGAGCGGTCTATTCATACACTTGAGGATATGCTGCGCGCTTGTGTTATAGACTTCAAAGGTAGCTGGGATGATCATTTACCACTCATAGAATTTTCATATAGCAATAGCTATCATGCTAGTATTCAAATGGCATCGTTCGAGGCTTTATATGGTAGGAGATGTAGATCTCCCATTCGGTGGTTCGAAATTGGGGAAGCAAAGTTGATAGGGCAAGACCTCGTGCATCAGGCTATGAAAAAAGTTAAAATCATTAACGAGCTATTGAAGACTGCTCAGGGTCGTCAGAAATCCTATTCGGATGTTCGTCGTAGAGATTTGGAATTCAAAAAAGATGATTGGGTATTTTTGAAAGTTTCCCCCATGAAGGGTGTAATGCGATTTCGTAAGAAAGGAAAATTGAATCCGAGATATGTCGGACCGTACAAAATCATTCAGAGGATCGGTGAGGTAGCATACAAGCTTGAGCTACCACCTGAGATGTCATTAGTACACCCGGTGTTTCATGTGTCTATGTTAAGGAAAGTAGTTGGAGACCCGACACTCATTGTTCCGATTGAGACTATTGAAGTAAATGAAGAATTGACTTATGTAGAGATTCCAGTTTTTATTATTGATCGGCATGTCCGAAAGTTGAGAAATAAAGAAATTGCATCCGTGAAAGTGCTATAGCGAAACCAACAGGTTGAAGAGGCTACTTGGGAGGCCGAAGAAGAAATGAAGAAGAAGTATCCTTATTTATTTGAATAACCATGTAATTATGAGTTGTGCATTATGAAAATGCTAAGGGATATTCCTATGAAATATGTATGACTTGTACATTTGGTGTTAAGGGTGTTCCGTTCTGGTAATATAATTGCTTGTGAGGCCACAGTTGGTGTTGTTTTGTATTATGTTACGTTGTTGGATTATGTATATGCTTTTAGGATGTGTTTCTGGGGCTCTCTGACAGGTGGATATGCCTAATTACAAGGGAAACTCTGGCGAAATTTTTGGAAATTTAGGGCTGCTAGTTTGTGGTATAAAACAAACTAAGTTGCATAAGATGCTAATGACGGATTTTTACCCTCATTCGAGGACGAATGATCCTAAGCGCGGGAGAATATAACACCCCGGAAAATTTCGAAATACTTAAGTGGTAAGCCCGGTAAATTTTGCAAAGAAAATAATGTTTCATGGTGTCGGACTAGGCTTACGTGTTTGAGGATTGTAAAAATTCTTTGCGGCGAGCTTGCGAACCGTGGCTCGGACTTTTTGGGTTAAATAATGCACCGGAAAGTAAAGGAAATTTTTAGGCGGAAAAGTGCATTTCTGCGGTCCATTATGCGACCGCAGAATCACTCTGCAGACCGCATAATGGCCGCAGAGTGAGGCAGTTAATTAGGCCAATTGGAAGCAATTATGCGGTCGACTATGCGACCGCATAGTGACCGCACACACAGACAGTTCTTTTGGCTATTTTGTAACCAACTATGCGACCGATATGCGGTCCGCATATCGGTTATGCGATCGCATACCTTGTTTCGGAGCTCCATTTTTGGGTTTTTAAAACCCGACCCTATTTCGCTAAGTGCACTCTTTGCGTCATTTTTGAGCTATTATCTGACATTTTAGCGTGAGAGAGGGTGCCCTAGAGTGAGAAGGTGTTCTCTAATATTTGTTCTTCAATTCTTGCTCAAGTTTTGGAAGATTAAGAAGGCAAGCTCACTAGGTCTTCATCCTAGAGGTAAGATTCTACACCCTAAACCCTAATTTCGAAATCATCTGAACATGGGTAATTAGCAAGATAATGTTTGGGCATGAGAGTTGATTATTTTACATGCATGTGATATCAAGGGGAGTAGGAAGATTGTTGAACTAAGCATGGTAAAGATTGGGTTGTGGGTTGATGGAATCCTCCATAAAAGGGACCTTGAAACCTTATGTACACCTTGTGTTTGATAAAATGCTCAAATGAGCTAGAAACATGATCATCTTCCTAATTGTGGTTCAATTTGTTATATTTCTAAAATAGATTGAAGTTGCTAAGAATTCCGGAATGTTTTAGAGTTTAAGGAAGCTCAATTGAGGTATGTTGGATAAACTCTTCTTTAAGAGTTGGAATTCTCATTATCCTTGTAAGTTCCGAGATGTTGATTATAAATCGAGTATTTTGATAAGTTTTGGTGATGAAGATATATGTTCAATTCGTATTTCAAATGCTCTTATCATATTGCATTATAAATTGAGCATGTGTCCCAAACTATGGATTATGTATCCACATGTTATAACTTCTAGTCGTGATTTATGTGAACGTTATTTATGCCAACTTGTGTAGAGATTGTGATTGTGATATATCACCACCAGCATGCATTGGGGTGAGGCAGCATGACCGCTTTGTGTGGGGATTGTGGTATAGAGATTGTGATTATGATACACCTCCACTCGTATATATATTGGGGTGAAGCGGCATGACCGCTTTGTGTAGGGATTATGATATTGTGGGACTGCACCTCCACCCGCTTACATTGGGGTGAGGAGGCAGGACCGCTTTGTGTATGGTTTTGGTATTGTTGTGGCACCACCACCTGCATAAATTAGGGTGAGGCGGCATAGCCACTTTGTGTTGGTATTGGTATCGTTGATGCATTTCCACCCGCACACATTAGGGTGAGGCGGCATTGCCTCTTTATGTAGGTTATTGGTACTGTAGTTATACATCCACTCACATACATTGAGGTGAGGCGGCAGGGCCGCTTGATTTGAGTTGTGGTATTATACATACACCTCCACCTGCATACATCGGGTGAGGAGGCGGGGCCACTTTGTGTGAAGATGGTTATAGAGGATCTCATCTTAAATCCTATAAATGTTGTTGGTAGCTTTTAATAAGCTTTCTATAGTTGAGATGGTTATTTATATTATTCTATTGCCGCACTGGTTCATCATAATTATCTTGTATTTCTAAATTCTTATATTGGTGTTTAGTTTTCATACTAGTACTATTCGACGGTACTAACGTCCCCTTTGTCGGGGGCGCTGCATCTTTAAATGGATGCAGGTGGTTCCACAGTAGGAGACATTGATCAGTGATAGCAGTACACCTTCTTCCCAGCTGACTTGGTGAGCCCCACTTCATCCCGGGGTCATGTATCTTTTGTTCTTTATGTATTATGGTTGAGGTATAGGCGGGGCCTTGTTGCCGGCATTATCATTGTACTCTTCTTTATCTATAGAGGCTCCGTAGACATAGTGTGGGTTGTGTATTGGTACTGAGAAAGACAAACTGTGGTTGTATTACTTGTCCATTTGAGACTTTAAAAATGGTGAAACTTATGGTAAGAAATTGGTAATTGAAGACATGACCACTTTATTGTTAATTAAGGAAAATATATATTCTCTTTATTCATGAATGAGTTTGGGTAGAAGGAATCTAACAGGCTTACTCGGTCGGTTTCACTCAGTTGAGCGTCGGTCGCGCTCCTCGATTTTGGAGCGTGACAGTTTGAGAGAGAAAACGTTGTATGCTAAGTTCTCCAACTGTAAGTTTTTGGTTGGACATGATAGCATTCTTGGTTCATGAGGTATCTAGAGATGGGATCAAGGTGGTTCCGAAGAAGATTAAGACAGTTCAGAGTCGGCCCAGACCTTCTACATCTACAGAGGTCAAGAGCTTTTTGGGTTTGGCTTGTTATTACTACCGTTTCGTAGAGAGATTTTCATCTATTGCTGTCCATTGACTAAGTTGACTTAGAAGGGTGCTCCGTTCTGGTGATCGGATGACTGTGAGCAGAGCTTTCAGAAGCTCAAGGCAGCTTTGACTACAGCTCCAGTGTTGGTTTTGCCTTCAAGATCGAGTGATAGACGGTCTATTGTGATGCTTCACGGGTTGAAATTGTATGTGTATTAGTGCAGGATGGTAGAGTGATTGCTTATGCATCGTTCTAGTGGAAGCCCCATTAGAAGAACTACCCATTACATGATTTGGAGTTTGCAGCTATTGTAAATGCGCTCAAGATTTGGAGGCATTACATATATGGTGTGTCTTGTGAGGTGTATACAGATCATTGGAGTCTTAACATTTGTTTAAGTAGAAAGAATTGAATTTGAAGTAGCAGAGATGGTTGGAGCTATTGAAAGATTATGATATCACTATTCTTTATCATCCGGATAAAGCTAATGTGGTAGTTGACCCCTTGTGTAGAAAGGCAGAGAGTATGGGGAGTCTAGCTTTCATTCTAGTTAGGGAGAGGCCCTTAGCTATGTATGTTCAAGAATTGGTCTATAGGTTGATGATATTTGATATTTCGGAGCCTAGCAGAGTCATTAATTGTGTGGTATCTCAGTAATCCTTATTTGATCGCATTAAGGCTTATCAGTATGATGATCCCCATTTTCCTGTCCTTGGACACGATGCAACGAGGTGGCGTTAAGGAGGTTACTAATTATGGTGATGGTGTATTGAAGCTAAAGGGTCGGATCTATATTCCTAATGTGGATGGGTTGAGAGAGTTGATTCTTGAGGAGGCTCATAGTGTACAGTATTCCATTCATCTAGATGCTACAAAGATGTATTGTCATTTGAAGCAGCATTATTGGTGGTGGAGGATGAAGAAGGAAATTGTTGGATATGTTGCTCGGTCTTTGAATTGTTAGCAGGTTAAGTATGAGTGTCAGAGACCAGGTGGTTTGCTTAAGAAGATTGAGATACCAGAGTGGAAGTGGGAGCGCATCACCATGGACTCTGTGGTAGGGTTGCCACAAATAATCAGGAGATCTAATGCTATTTGGGTCATTGTACAGACTGACCAAGTCTGCATATTTCATTCCAATCATGACTTCCTAAACTTTGGAGAAGTTGGCTAGGATCTACATCCGAGAGATTGTTTGCTTGCAAGGTGTGCCTGTTTCTATCATCTCGTATCGCATCACTCAATTTACATGGCACTAATAGAGAGCCGTTCAGTGTGAGTTGGGCATGCAGGTTGAGTTGAGCACTACATTTCACCCTCAGACAGATGGACAGTCCAAGCGGACGATTCATATTTTGGAGGATATGTTAAGGGCCTGTGTTATAGATTTCAGAGGCCAGTGTGATCGGTTTATTCCGTTATCAGAGTTTGCATAGAACAACAACTACCAGTCTAGTATTCAAATGGTTTTGTATGAGGCCTTATATGGGAGGCAATGTCATTCTCCGGTTGGTTGGTTTGAGTTGGGTGAGGCTATATTGATGGGCACAAATTTGGTTCGTGATGCTATGGAGAAAGTGGAATTGATTCAGGAGTAGCTTCATACAACGAAGTCCAAGCAGAAGAGTTATGCTGATAGGAAGGTTTGTGATGTGGCTTTCATGGAGGGTGAGAAGGTTCTTCTCTGAGTTTCACCTATGAAGGGCGTGATGAGGTTTGGAAACATCGGCAAGTTGAGCCCTCGGTATATTGGTCATTTTAAGGTGTTACAAAGAGTAGGTGAGGTGGCCTACAGACCTGCTTTGCCTCCCAGCTTGTAGAGAGTTCACTCTATGTTTCATGTTTCCATACTTCAGAAGTATTAAGAGGACCAGTCATATGTGTTGGGTTTTAGTTCAATGCAGTTGGATGAGGATATGGCTTATGAGAAGGAGCCAGTGGCCATTTTGGATATGCTCGTTCGAAAGCTGAGCTCTGAGGGTATTAGATCAATGAAGGTCCAGTGGAGAGGTCAACCAGTAGAGGAGGTAACTTGGGAAACCGATCATCATATGCGGAGCAAATATCCTCACCTTTTTGATATCCCAGCTATGATTCTAAACCCGTAGGACGAATATTTTCTTAAGATGGAGTGAATGTAATGACCCGACTGGTCATTTTGTGCACTTGAGCCATGTTCCCCCTATTTGATGCTTCCCATATGTCTGTGCATTGTTTTATTACTTGCGCGGGATGGTTGGTTTGGTTTAGGGAAGGTTTTGGAATGAATTGGAACACTTAGTTCCATGGTCGGAAGCTTAGGTTATAAGAGTTGACTAAGATTTGACTTTTGGGTGAACGACCTCAGATTGGTGGTTTGAGGGATCCAATAGGTTTGTATGGTGATTTTGGACTGGGGCATATGTTCGAAATGTGATTGGGAGGTCCCTAGGGTGTTTTAGTTGAAAGTTTGGAAAGTTCATGAGTTTAATTAGGAGTTGACTTTGAGACTATCTGGTTCGAATTATTGTTTTGGGAATTGGAATAGGTCTGTTTTAAAATTTGGAACTTTTGTGCAAAGTTGGGTTCTTTCCAGATTGATTGGTATTGAATTGGATGCTTGGTTTGAAGTTGGAAGTTCATGAACTTACGAGATTGATCTTGATTGAAGATTCTTGGTTATGATGTTAGTTATAGCGTTTGGAGCTTTTTGATAGGTTTTGGTGATGCATTAGGACTTGTTGGTATGATTGGGCGTGGTCCCATGGGGCTTGGGAGTGCTTTTGATTGATTTCACATCATTTGGGAGAAGGTTGGCAGAAATGGTTTTGGTGTTCCGTACCTGCGGAGCTTTTTCGCAGGTGCGAGTATGGCTGGAATCACGGAAGATTGTAGGTGCAGAAGCCTGGGCACAGATGCGTTGGTGTAAGTGCGAGACTTGGTTGCAGGAGTGGATATGCAGAAATGGATATTTGTCGGCAAAAGCGATAGGTCGGTGGGTGGATCCTATGACAGTATAGTGGGTGGAATATTTGAGGCAGCCGTGGGGCCGGGAGTTGACATTGTGGAGGCAGTGGATGGATCCTCTGACTGGATAATGGTGGCCGAGACCAAAGTAGGAAGCTCCGCTAGTTATGGAGCTGGGTCCTGGACCTGGGAGCGGCTTGCCTCACCAGATGATGGCTGCGTGGTCATGGTAGTAGCCCTGGCAACCAAATCTACAAGGGAGTGTGCGATAGTTGTATACACATCCACCTCCTCCTCACCCAGTGCATCTGTAGAAAATGAAAACTATTTGCCTCTGTTGTCCCTCTGATCATCACCCTCCTCAAGTATCTCCTCATCATCAGTTTCCTCACGAGACTCTCCAGAATCCTAATCTGAATACTCATCAGTGTGTGCAACGGAACCCGAATCTTGCGAGATGTCAGTAGCATGTGCCTCCTCAGCTGACAGGAGGTTTGTAAAGTCCAGATCGAAGCTTGGTACGTGGGAAGTGCCAGTGCCATGCTCCCCTTCCACTAGAAGAAGGGTGGTCAAATCAAACTTAGTGTCTGCATCTTATGCAGTTCTAACTTGAGCTCAGCTACATCCTTTTTAGTTGAAGCATGTCCCCAGCTCCACCTCACTCAACCTTCTCAAGGCGAGCTTCAAAGTGCTTGAGTTGAGCCTCATATGGTAGATGTTGCTTTTGAAGATCACTTATTGAGGTTTGGATCAGGGTCAATACTTGTTGGATGAGAGATGGAAGTTCTTTTGTAAATTTGTCTACTTTGGCATTTGCATGTTGTGCCAGTAGACCAAGCTTGGAGAGTGCAGGCAGTGAGACAGGTGGTGTCGTAGTGGCTAGTCTGGGAGTGGATCTGGAGCTAGCTGGTGCGGAAGAAGTATCTGGCACTGATAAGGTAGCAAGTGCTTCTGAGGCGGACGAGGCCGAAAAGAGAGTGAGTGATTGCTCTGGTGGATCTTTGACCACTTTATCCGCAACATCATTGTGCCGAGTGATGTCAATGTCCCGAACATCATTTTCTATGCGGTCATGTTTGGGGAATGGAGGAACTGCCGCGTTTTTACACAAAGCATAGATTAAGCATGGAAAAGGGAGCGAGGTTTCTTTATGGTTTGCTCGGATCCCCATCTCAAGGAATATAAGCTCTCCCACATCAATCTTGATACTCGACATGATGCAAGCAATAAGGATCTCCTTCTTGATACTGATGTCGGTCTTATTTCTCATAGGCAGTATACGAGAACAGACAAAACTTAGCCAATACCGACTTTCTTGGGTGAAATCTCTCTTGTGAATCTTCTGGGCGGTACAATCCAGGGTGGAGTTCCCTTGGCTATGACAGAGGCTACCCAAGCATGCTCAGATTCCTTATTTGCAATTTTTGCCTCATATTCTGCCATGCCTGGCTCCCACTCTTCGAAATATACATCATTGATTGATTGGGAATCACAAAGTATTTCAACTCCTCACACTAAGACAGAGTTCAAGTATCTATGGTTTCTCTTTTTTTCTCAGTTCCTGGATGGAGCATATGCAGCATAAAATTCCCTAACAAGCATCTCGTTGTACTCCCCGGGAACCTTAGTGAAGAACTCCCATCCCCTCTTTTTGATGTTTTCTAGCACATTGGGGGTAGTGTTCTTTAAGATCGTTCAAACTCAGCTGCTTTTCTTCGAGGATCTTTCATTTTTCCACGCCATGTCTGTACAGAGTCCAAGAGCCGGCAATCCTAAACATGTGATCCTCACCACTGTTTCTGTGTGCTTCGGCCTGGAGGTCAACTGGTGGCACAAGGTCATGTTGTGCCTCCTCCTCTTCAGACTGGGAGGTAGGCTTAAATGAATTTCTGGATGTGCCAGGCCGGTTGTGTTGGGATCGCTGTGATTGTGGGCATATAGCTGCAGCCCTTCGCTTTCCTTGAGTGGTGGGTGTTCGCGATGCTAAGGATTTCTTTGATACCATGCCTGCCAATTAACGAGGAGTTAGTACAAGGTAGGGCATATGTAACATATGGCAGAGAAATGAGAGACACAAAATGTTCTGCAAGTAGTTATGCGATCGCAGAACAATTCTATGGACCGCAAACCACAAAGCAGAAGATAACCATCAGAAGCAAAAAGGAATTATGCGGGCCACAGAAGCAGTCACATAACAAGTTTGCGACCGCAGATCGGTCACATTTTTAACTTTGAACTAAGCTTGATTCTGCTTCGGTCTGCGACCATTATGCGGTCCGCAAACCATTTCTGTGGCCACAGACTCAACCATACCTTGGTTGCTACAAAACTTCCAAACACACATAATGTGATAACTCTGCGGACCGCAAAGATCATCTTCTTCACTTAAAATTCACTCACAGGCAACATTTATGCAACACTAAGTAGCTAATGCTCAAATTTTGAGAGAGCATTACACACACTCCACATCAGGTCAATTTCATGCTCAGCCTCACCATACCTAATTCAAATTGTCACAAATATCCAACCCTCATACTCAAATCAGTCCCCTAATTCTAACCCCCAAATTTTGATTGACCCACAACATATATTTTCCCCCAAAGTCCATTCCCAGTACAAGAGATAAGAAGTTGGGTAGATAGAGAAGGGTATCATGGATGGGAGGGAAGAATGAGGCGAGTGAAAACACACAACAATCTTGAACTTAACTGAGCAAGAGAAATGTTGAAAATTTACATTCCAGATGTGAGACGATCGAGCAAGCCACTTTGGTGTGTATCGCGAGCAAGGTGAGCCTTTCTTTTCAAATTCTTTTTATTTTTCTTCGTGTTTTTCTTTTGTGTTATGTTTCATGCTTGGGTGTGTGAGATTAGAGACGATAGATGAAAGTGAGAGAGAGAAAGAAGTAGGGTTTAATACCTGAGAATTTTGCGGTGAAAAGACCATCACATAACATATTATGCAGCCGCATATGTGTTTTGTGATGGGTTAGTACTTGGGTGGTGCGCAACAGATTTGCGATCCACTCTCTGGTCATAGAATGATTCTGTGGGCCGCAAAATTTGAATTTCCTCCGCATTTTTAAGGCCCAATTTGAATGTTGTTCTGCTTGTGTCTGCGACCATTATGCAGTCCGCGAACCTTTTATACGGACGCATATGTTGCCGCAGAATAACAGCTGAAGCTCAGCTTGTTTTCCTTAATTTTCCCTCTGCCTTTGTATCCTATTTCTTTGTATTTTGGGTAACCTGCATTCTAACACACACGTCAAACTGTTCGACACTACCTACCAAAATTAAAATCTAACCAAAAACAATGTTACCAACACATGGGTTGCCTCCCAATAAGTGCTTGATTTAAGATCGTGGCACGATGATGTTGCCCCCATTTTGGCTAAAAAGTGGTGGGGATTGGTACATGACCATCCTTGAGTGTGAATTGTTCTACCAGTTGCCTTTAACCAATGGGTCCGAGGTAATGCTTGACCCTTTGGCCATTTACTTTGAAAGTTCGAGTCCCGTCCTCAGAGTCTAATTCAATAGCGCCATAGGAAGACACACTCACAGCTTTGAACGGGCCAGACCATTTGGATTTGAGTTTGCCCGGAAAGAACTTCAATCTTGAGTTGAAGAGTAAGACCAAGTTACCGGATTTGAATTCATGCTTCAAAATCTTCTTGTCATGAACAAACTTCATTCTTTCTTTATACATGGTTGCATTCTCGTAGGCATGGAAATGAAACTCTTCCATCTCATTGAGTTGTGTCATCCTTAAATTAGCACCTTCGGCCCAGTCAAGATTTAACTTTTTCAATGCCTACATGGCTTTGTGTTCAAGTTCCACTGGCAAGTGATAAGACTTACCAAAACCCAATCGGTAAGATGAGGTACCAATGGGTGTCTTAAAATGCTGTTCGATAGGCCCACAATGCATCATCTAGCTTCTTTGACTAATCAGTCCTATTTGCATTAACAGTTTTTGCTAGAATATTAATAATCTCTTGGTTGGAGACTTCCACTTGACCGCTTGACTGAGGTTGATAAGGGGTAGCCACCTTGTTCTTAACTCCTTATTTTTTGAGCAACCCAGCAAAAGCTTTGTTGCAAAAGTGAGAACCATCATCACTAAGGATGGTCCGTAGGGTTCCAAACCGAGTAAATATGTTCTTCTTCAAGAAGGCGGTTACACTTCTTTCCTCATTGTTCTGCAAGGCAATTGCCTCAACCCATTTGGAGACATAATCTACTACCACCAAGATATATGTCATGCCGTAAGAGATTACGAAGGGACCCATGAAATCTATCCCCCCCACACATGAAAGATCTCGACCTCCATCACAAAGTTCATAGGCATCTCATGCCTTCTAGAAATTGACCCATGTCTTTGACATTGATCACATGCCTTGACCATTTGGTTTGCATCTTGGTAGATCGATGGCCAATAATAGCCACATTCAATAACTTTTGCCGCAGTACGATTTCCACCGTGGTGATAACTGGGGAATCATGACATGCTTTGAGAATTTGAATTACCTCATCTTCCAGAACACAACGCCGAATGATGTTGTTAGTGCAAATCCGGAACAAAAAGGGTTCCTCCCAATAGTATTGCCTACACTCCCGCAAGAACTTTTTTTTTTGATAAGCTTCCAATCCGTCGTGGATAAGGTCACTAACCAAGAAGTTAGCGATGTCGTCATACCAAGGAGTGGAGGTGCTAGATATTGCCAATAAGTGTTCATGTGGGAAGGCATCATTAGTTTCAAGATCTTCTTTTGGTTTCCCTGCCTCTTCAACCCTAGATAAGTGATCCGCAACTTGATTCTCTATTCCTTTCCGATCTTTGACTTCAAAGTCAAATTCTTGTAACAAAAGAACCCACCTAATCAATCTTGGTTTAGCATCCTTCTTCTCCATAAGGAAGCGGAGAGCAGCATGATCGGTGTAGACTATCACTTTGGATCCCAACAAATAGGCCCATCATTTTTCAAAAGCATAGACAATAGCAAGCAGTTCTTGCTCAGTTACAGTGTAATTCATTTGTGCGCCATTGAGTGTATTTCTTGCATAGTAGACAGGATGAAGAATCTTGCCATTGAGTGACCAAGTACAGAGAAGTCGTCCATGAATACCTCTAAGAAATCCTCCTCCATGTACTTCTCCAATAGCTACACCACTGGCATCACACATGAGTTCAAATGTAAGTGACCAATCGGGTGTGGCAACAATAGGTGTCGTGGTGAGCCTTGCTTTCAATTCCTCAAAAGCTTTGAGGCGCTTCTCATCAAACTCAAACTTAGCATCCTTTTCAAGTAGCTTGCACATGGGACTTGAAATTTTTGAGAAGTCCTTGATAAATCGCCTGTAAAAACCGGCATGCCCCAAAAATCTCCGAACACCCTTTACCGAAGTGGGAGGAAGAAGCTTTGAAATGATCTCGATCTATGCCCGATAAACCTCTATGCCTTGCTTGGAAATTTTATGGCCACGAACAATACCTCGTCTACCATGATGTGACTTTTTTCCCAATTGAGCACAAGGTTTGTTTCCTCACATCTTTTGAGAACTTGCCTAAGGCTGGCAAGGCAATGCTCAAAGGAATCACCAACTACAGAGAAGTCATCCATGAATACCTCTAAGAAATCCTCCTCCATCTCTGAGAAGTTTGATATCATGCATCGTTGAAAAGTAGCTGGGGCATTGCATAACCCAAATGGCATTCGGCTAAAAGCAAAGGCTCTATACGGACATATGAATATCCTCTTCTCTTGGTCCTCCAAGGCGATGTTGATATGGTTGTAGCTGGAGTAACCATCCAAGAAGCAATAAAATGACCTTCCCACTAGCCGATCGAGCATTTGATCAATAAAAGGCATAGGGAAATGGTCCTGCTCCAATAGCTACACCACTGGCGTCACACATGAGTTCAAATGTAAGAGACCAATCGGGTGTGGCAACAATAGGTGTCGTGGTGAGCCTTGCTTTCAATTCCTCAAAAGCTTTGAGGCGCTTCTCATCAAACTCGAACTTAGCATCCTTTTCAAGTAGCTTGCACATGGGAGTTGAAATGTTTGAGAAGACCTTGATAAATCGCCTGTAAAAACCGGCATACCCCAAAAAGCTCCGAACACCCTTTACCGAAGTGGGAGGAAGAAGCTTGGAAATGATCTCGATCTTTGCCCGATAAACCTCTATGCCTTGCTTGGAAATTCTATGGCCATGAACAATACCCTCGTCCACTATGAAGTGACTTTTTTTCCAATTGAGCACTAGGTTTGTTTCCTCACATCTTTTGAGAACTTGCCTAAGGCTGGCAAGGCAATGCTCAAAGGAATCACCAACTACAGAGAAGTCGTCCATGAATACCTCTAAGAAATCCTCCTCCATGCTTGAGAAGATTGATATCATGCATCGTTGAAAAGTAGCTGGGGAATTGCATAACCCAAATGGCATTCGTCTAAAAGCAAAGGTTCTATACGGACATATGAATATCCTCTTCTCTTGGTCCTCCAAGGCGATGTTGATATGGTTGTAGCCGGAGTAACCATCTAAGAAGCAATAAAATGACCTTCCCGCTAGCCGATCGAGCATTTGATCAATAAAAGGCATAGGGAAATGGTCCTGCTCCAATAGCTACACCACTGGCGTCACACATGAGTTCAAATGTAAGAGACCAATCGGGTGTGGCAACAATAGGTGTCGTGGTGAGCCTTGCTTTCAATTCCTCAAAAGCTTTGAGGCGCTTCTCATCAAACTCAAACTTAGCATCCTTTTCAAGTATCTTGCACATGGGACTTGAAATTTTTGAGAAGTCCTTGATAAATTGCCTGTAAAAACCGGCATGCCCCAAAATGCTCCGAACACCCTTTACCGAAGTGGGAGGAAGAAGCTTGGAAATGATCTCGATCTTTGCCCGATAAACCTCTATGCCTTGCTTGGAAATTTTATGGCCATGAACAATACCCTCGTCCCACATGAAGTGACTTTTTTCCCAATTGAGCACAAGGTTTGTTTCCTCACATCTTTTGAGAACTTGCCTAAGGCTGGCAAGGCAATGCTCAAAGGAATCACAAACTACAGAGAAGTCATCCATGAATACCTCTAAGAAATCCTCCTCCATGTCTGAGAAGATTGATATCATGCATCGTTGAAAATTAGCTGGGGCATTGCATAGCCCAAATGGCATTCGGCTAAAAGCAAAGGTTCTATACGGACATATGAATATCCTCTTCTCTTGGTCCTCCTAGGCGATGTTGATATGGTTGTAGCCGGAGTAACCATCCAAGAAGCAATAAAATGACCTTCCCGCTAGCCGATCGAGCATTTGATCAATAAAAGGCATAGGGAAATGGTCCTGCTCCAATAGCTACACCACTGGCGTCACACATGAGTTCAAATGTAAGAGACCAATCGGGTGTGGCAACAATAGGTGTCGTGGTGAGCCTTGCTTTCAATTCCTCAAAAGCTTTGAGGCGCTTCTCATCAAACTCAAACTTAGCATCCTTTTCAAGTATTTTGCACATGGGACTTGAAATTTTTGAGAAGTCCTTGATAAATCGCCTGTAAAAACCGGCATGCCCCAAAAGGCTCTGAATACCCTTTACCGAAGTGGGAGGAAGAAGCTTGGAAATGATCTCGATCTTTGCCCGATAAACCTCTATGCCTTGCTTGGAAATGTTATGGCCATGAACAATACCCTCGTCCACCATGAAGTGACTTTTTTCCCAATTCAGCACAAGGTTTGTTTCCTCACATCTTTTGAGAACTTGCCTAATCCTGGCAAGTCAATGCTCAAAGGAATCACCAACTACAGAGAAGTCGTCCATGAATACCTCTAAGAAATCCTCCTCCATGCCTGAGAAGATTGATATCATGCATCGTTGAAAAGTAGCTGGGGCATTGCATAACCCAAATGGCATTCGGCTAAAAGCAAAGGTTCTATACGGACATATGAATATCCTCTTCTCTTGGTCCTCCAAGGCGATGTTGATTTGGTTGTAGCTGGAGTAACCATCCAAGAAGCAATAAAATGACCTTCCCGCTAGCCGATCGAGCATTTGATCAATAAAAGGCATAGGGAAATGGTCCTGCTCCAATAGCTACACCACTGGCGTCACACATGAGTTCAAATATTAGAGACCAATCGGGTGTGGCAACAATAGGTGTCGTGGTGTGCCTTGCTTTCAATTCCTCAAAAGCTTTGAGGCGCTTCTCATCAAACTCAAACTTAGCATCCTTTTCAAGTATCTTGCACATGGGACTTGAAATTTTTGAGAAGTCCTTGATAAATCGCCACTAAAAACCGGCATTCCCCAAAAAACTCCGAACACCCTTTACCGAAGTGGGAGGAAGAAGCTTGGAAATGATCTCGATCTTCGCCCGATAAACCTCTATGACTTGCTTGGAAATTTTATGGCCATGAACAATACCCTCGTCCACCATGAAGTGACTTTTTTCCCAATTGAGCACAAGGTTTGTTTCCTCACATCTTTTGAGAACTTGCCTAAGGCTGGCAAGGCAATGCTCAAAGGAATCACCAACTACAGAGAAGTCTTCCATGAATACCTCTAAGAAATCCTCCTCCATGTCTGAGAAGATTGATATCATGCATCGTTGAAAAGTAGCTGGGGCATTGCATAACCCAAATGGCATTCGGCTAAAAGCAAAGGTTCTATACGGACATATGAATATCCTCTTCTCTTGGTCCTCCAAGGCGATGTTGATTTGGTTGTAGCCGGAGTAACCATCCAAGAAGCAATAAAATGACCTTCCCGCTAGCCGATCGAGCATTTGATCAATAAAAGGCATAGGGAAATGGTCCTGCTCCAATAGCTACACCACTGGCGTCACACATGAGTTCAAATGCAAGAGACCAATCGGGTGTGGCAACAATAGGTGTCGTGGTGAGCCTTGCTTTCAATTCCTCAAAAGCTTTGAGGCGCTTCTCATCAAACTCAAACTTAGAATCCTTTTCAAGTATCTTGCACATGGGACTTGAAATTTTTGAGAAGTCCCTGATAAATCGCCACTAAAAACCGGCATGCCCCAAAAAGCTCCGAAAACCCTTTACCGAAGTGGGAGGAAGAAGCTTGGAAATGATGTCGATCTTTGCCCGATAAACCTCTATGCCTTGCTTGGAAATTTTATGGCCATGAACAATACCCTCGTCCACCATGAAGTGACTTTTTTCCCAATTGAGCACAAGGTTTGTTTCCTCACATCTTTTGAGAACTTGCCTAAGGCTGGCAAGGCAATGCTCAAAGGAATCACCAACTACAGAGAAGTCATCCATGAATACCTCTAAGAAATCCTCCTCCATGTCTGAGAAGATTGATATCATGCATCGTTGAAAAGTAGCTGGGGCATTGCATAACCCAAATGGCATTCGGCTAAAAGCAAAGGTTCTATACAGACATATGAATATCCTCTTCTCTTGGTCCTCCAAGGCGATGTTGATATGGTTGTAGCCGGAGTAACCATCCAAGAAGCAATAAAATGACCTTCCCACTAGCCGATCGAGCATTTGATCAATAAAAGGCATAGGGAAATGGTCCTGCTCCAATAGCTACACCATTGGCGTCACACATGAGTTCAAATGTAAGAGACCAATCGGGTGTGGCAACAATAGGTGTCATGGTGAGCCTTGCTTTCAATTCCTCAAAAGCTTTGAGGCGCTTCTCATCAAACTCAAACTTAGCATCCTTTTCAAGTAGCTTGCACATGGGAGTTGAAATTTTTGAGAAGTCCTTGATAAATCGCCTGTAAATACCGGCATGCCCCAAAAATCTCCGAACACCCTTTACCGAAGTGGGAGGAAGAAGCTTTGAAATGATCTCGATCTTTGCCCGATAAACCTCTATGCCTTGCTTGGAAATTTTATGGCCATGAACAATACCCTCGTCCACTATGAAGTGACTTTTTTCCCAATTGAGCACTAGGTTTGTTTCCTCACATCTTTTGAGAACTTGCCTAAGGCTGGCAAGGCAATGCTCAAAGGAATCACCAACTACAGAGAAGTCGTCCATGAATACCCCTAAGAAATCTTCCTCCATGCCTGAGAAGATTGATATCATGCATCGTTGAAAAGTAGTTGGGGCATTGCATAACCCAAATGTCATTCGGCTAAAAGCAAAGGTTCTATACGGACATATGAATATCCTCTTCTCTTGGTCTTCCAAGGCGATGTTGATATGGTTGTAGCCGGAGTAACCATCCAAGAAGCAATAAAATGACCTTCCCGCTAGCCGATCGAGCATTTGATCAATAAAAGGCATAGGGAAATGGTCCTGCTCCAATAGCTACACCACTGGCGTCACACATGAGTTCAAATATTAGAGACCAATCGGGTGTGGCAACAATAGGTGTCGTGGTGTGCCGTGCTTTCAATTCCTCAAAAGCTTTGAGGCGCTTCTCATCAAACTCAAACTTAGCATCCTTTTCAAGTATCTTGCACATGGGACTTGAAATTTTTGAGAAGTCCTTGATAAATCGCCTGTAAAAACCGGCATGCCCCAAAAATCTCCGAACACCCTTTACCGAAGTGGGAGGAAGAAGCTTTGAAATGATCTCGATCTTTGCCCGATAAACCTCTATGCCTTGCTTGGAAATTTTATGGCCATGAACAATACCCTCGTCCACCATGAAGTGACTTTTTTCCCAATTGAGCACTAGGTTTGTTTCCTCACATCTTTTGAGAACTTGCCTAAGCCTGGCAAGGCAATGCTCAAAGGAATCACCAACTACAGAGAAGTCGTCCATGAATACCTCTAAGAAATCCTCCTCCATGCCTGAGAAGATTGATATCATGCATCGTTTAAAAGTAGCTGGGGCATTGCATAACCCAAATGGCATTCGGCTAAAAGCAAAGGTTCTATACGGACATATGAATATCCTCTTCTCTTGGTCCTCCAAGGCGATGTTGATATGGTTGTAGCCGGAGTAACCATCCAAGAAGCAATAAAATGACCTTCCCGCTAGCCGATCGAGCATTTGATCAATAAAAGGCATAGGGAAATGGTCCTGCTCCAATAGCTACACCACTGGCATCACACATGAGTTCAAATGTAAGAGACCAATCGGGTGTGGCAACAATAGGTGTCTTGGTGAGCCTTGCTTTCAATTCCTCAAAAGCTTTGAGGCGCTTCTCATCAAACTCAAACTTAGCATCCTTTTCAAGTGTCTTGCACATGGGACTTGAAATTTTTGAGAAGTCCTTGATAAATCGCCTGTAAAAACCGGCATGCCCCAAAAAGCTCCGAACACCCTTTACCGAAGTGGGAGGAAGAAGCTTGGAAATGATCTCGATCTTTGCCCGATAAACCTCTATGCCTTGCTTGGAAATGTTATGGCCATGAACAATACCCTCGTCCACCATGAAGTGACTTTTTTCCCAATTGAGCACAAGGTTTGTTTCCTCACATCTTTTGAGAACTTGCCTAAGCCTGGCAAGGCAATGCTCAAAGGAATCACCAACTATAGAGAAGTCGTCCATGAATACCTCTAAGAAATCCTCCTCCATGCCTGAGAAGATTGATATCATGCATCGTTGAAAAGTAGCTGGGGCATTGCATAACCCAAATGGCATTCGGCTAAAAGCAAAGGTTCTATACGGACATATGAATATCCTCTTCTCTTGGTCCTCCAAGGCGATGTTGATATGGTTGTAGCCGGTGTAACCATCCAAGAAGCAATAAAATGACCTTCCCGCTAGCCGATCGAGCATTTGATCAATAAAAGGCATAGGGAAATGGTCCTGCTCCAATAGCTACACCACTGGCATCACACATGAGTTCAAATGTAAGAGACCAATCGGGTGTGGCAACAATAGGTGTCTTGGTGAGCCTTGCTTTCAATTCCTCAAAAGCTTTGAGGCGCTTCTCATCAAACTCAAACTTAGCATCCTTTTCAAGTGTCTTGCACATGGGACTTGAAATTTTTGAGAAGTCCTTGATAAATCGCCTGTAAAAACCGGCATGCCCCAAAAAGCTCCGAACACCCTTTACCGAAGTGGGAGGAAGAAGCTTGGAAATGATCTCGATCTTTGCCCGATAAACCTCTATGCCTTGCTTGGAAATGTTATGGCCATGAACAATACCCTCGTCCACCATGAAGTGACTTTTTTCCCAATTGAGCACAAGGTTTGTTTCCTCACATCTTTTGAGAACTTGCCTAAGGCTGGCAAGGCAATGCTCAAAGGAATCACCAACTACAGAGAAGTCGTCCATGAATACCTCTAAGAAATCCTCCTCCATGCCTGAGAAGATTGATATCATGCATCGTTGAAAAGTAGATGGGGCATTGCATAACCCAAATGGCATTCGGCTAAAAGCAAAGGTTCTATACGGACATATGAATATCCTCTTCTCTTGGTCCTCCAAGGCGATGTTGATTTGGTTGTAGCCGGAGTAACCATCCAAGAAGCAATAAAATGACCTTCCCGCTAGCCGATCGAGTATTTGATCAATAAAAGGCATAGGGAAATGGTCCTTGCAAGTAGCACTATTGAGCTTCTGATAGTCCATGCAAACTCTCCACCCGATCACCGTCCTCGTTGGGATAAGTTCATTTTTGTCATTTTGAATCACGGTCATGCCTCCTTTCTTTGGCACACATTGTACAGGACTCACCCAAGGACTATCGGGAATGGGGTAGACAACCCCAAAATCTAACCATTTTATATTTTCTTTCTTCACCACCTCTTGCATGGAAGTATTTAACCTACTTTGATGATCCACGCTAGGTTTTCTCTCGTGCTCCAATTGTATCTTGTGCTCATAAATTCCAGCGGGAATCCCTCGGACATCTGCTATAGTCCAACCAATGGCATGTTTGTGGTCCCTCAAGTTATCTAATAAGTGTTCAACCTGCACATCCTTCAACAAAGAAGAAATAATTACGGGTAGAGTTTCATTATATCCATGAAATTTATACCTTAAGTGCGACGGAAGTGACTTAAACTCAAGTTGTGGAGGCTCGATAATTAAAATCTTAGAGGGAGGAGTGACTCTATTCTCTAAGTCAAGAGAAATCTTCTTTGGTGCATAAGTGTAGGACCTAAGCCTCTCCAATGCATTAACCGATTCCACGTATCCTTCCATGTCCTCACCATCAAAATTTACCAAAATAGCCGCCAATGCCTCACCAAGGAATTCCTCTTCCATCTTCACCTTGACTGCATCCTCTAACTCATCAACAATATCAATGACTGAGATACTCTCGTATGTATATGGCAATTTCATACCCTTACTTGCTTGAAAGGTAACTTCTTCGTCATTAACTCAGAACTTGATCTCATTTTATTCTGAGTCCATGAGTGCCCTCCCGGTAGCAAGGAAAAGTCTCCCCAAGATGATAGGGACCTCTTTATCAACAACACAATCGAGAATAAGAAAGTCAGCAGGGAGGAGAAACGTCCCCACTTTCACAAGAACATCATTAGCTATTCCCACCAGTTGATTTATTGAACGGTCGGCCATTTGCAACATCATACTTTTAGGCCTAGGCATAACTAATCCTGCTTGCTTGTAATTAGCAAAGGGAATTAAGTTGATGCTAGCCCCATTATCACAAAGGGCTCGTGAAAATTCAAGCAATCTAATAGTGCATGGAATGGTAAAGGCTCTCGGGTCCTCTTTCTTTTGGACGGCGGTTGTTGCAATGATGGAACTAACCCGGCGAGTCACATTCACCACTTCATTCTTGGTGGTTTTCTTTTTAGTGATCAAGTGCTTCAAGTACATAGCAAAACCCGGCATCTCTTGAAATGCTTCCACAAATGGAATGTTCAATGATAATTGCTTTAGGATGTCATAGAACCTTTTGAGTTTGCTATCATCAACCTTTCTTGCTAGTCTTTGAGGGAAAGGAGGAGCAGGTCTAGGAACTGGTGCTAGAGTTTTTGGTGCCTCTATTACCTTTCCCTTAACCTCTTCATGGTTCACTTCTTGAGTTCTCGCCTTCTTCGGGAGTCTTTCAACTTCAACAACATTTGGCACCTCAACTTGTGCCTCGACTTCTTGTTCAGAATATTCCACTTCGACCACTTGTTCATTCTC
Organism: Nicotiana tomentosiformis; assembly: GCF_000390325.3. Lineage (NCBI taxonomy): Eukaryota > Viridiplantae > Streptophyta > Magnoliopsida > Solanales > Solanaceae > Nicotiana > Nicotiana tomentosiformis. The sequence goes on from NC_090814.1 coordinate 35,026,782, forward strand.
TCCTTGAAGTAGTTTCCCACTTCGAGTTGTGATTGCCATACAATGAGAAGTTGGACCACTCCCACTACCATTTGGCTTTGCAATTGTATCACTTGGGAGCGTGCTTTTTTGCTTCGAATTTTGATCTCTTGAGAGATCCCTCATTTGCATCTCCAACTTTTGAATAGATGCGGTGTGTGAACCTACAAGCTCGGTCATATTCTTCATTGAAGTGTCGAATCTCTCTTGATTTTGCAATACTCTTTCAAGCATGTTTTCCAACTTGGACTCACTTTAAGAACTTTCCTTCCAATGTGGAGAGTTAGAATATTGCCCCTTTGGTGGAACATAGGGGTTTGAACTCCGATTTAAAAAATTATTGCTGTTGTTACTTCAATTCTCTTGATTTGAACTACCTTTGTCGTTTCGCCACTGTTGGTTGGCTTGACCTTACGGGTTAAACCTCCATTGGTGGTGTTGTCCTGAACCTTGGTAGGGTTGTCTTTGATATCCTACTTGAGGATTGTTAACCTAATTTGCTTTTTCGTATTCCTCATTTGACATTGGTTGCACATCTTCCACAACATTCACCTTTTTTATTTGGCTTTTAGTGAACATTTTTGTCAACATGTTGACAGTGGTGCCAAGCCCGACAATTACTTGATTTCTTTCTTGGTTCTCCTTAATCATGTTAGTCAAGGAAGGAGTACCATATGAAATTTCACCTGTGGTATTTTTCGAGTGCCAAGTTTGGTTATATTCTGCCATCTTGTCGAGGATTTGTGTGACCCTTGTAAATGTTTTATCCATAAAAGATCTATCCGCTGCATATTTTGCTATGGATTGATTCATAGGATCCAAGCCCATATAAAACTTCTCCAAAAAAATATTATTCGGAAAGCAATGATTCGGCGACCTCACCAAATATAACTTGAATTTATCCCATGCCTCATGTAGATACTCTCCCGGTAATTGCCCGAAGAAGAAAATTTATCGCGAAGCTCGGACTTCTTGCTTTGCGGAAACTATTTTGCTAGAAAAGCTCGGACAAGTTCGGGCCAAGTACGGATGGAATTAGGAGGTAGATTTTAGATCCACTATCTTGCCTCTCCAGTTAGAGAGTACTTGAACACCCTCAACCTTAGGGCATCATTTGAGACATGATTCTGCTTGTGCATTGCACACACACCCAAAATATTTCTGAGATGTTGGGTCGGATCATCCTCGGTGAAATTTCGGAAGAACCCTTCTACCTTTAGCAATAGGATTAGACTGTGTTCCACTTTAAAGGTGGTAGCATCAACTCCTGGAGGGACAATGACATTTGTATCCTCAATATACTCATCTATATCCGCAAACACATTCTCTTCTTCTGGCTCGCCCATGTTTACCTAATGGCACCAAGAAAAGCAAGCAAAGTGTGATGGAATAGAAGAAGACATAAAGTAAAGCACACACTAGTTAGTAATTTCAAAACCGTATTCCCCGGCAACGGCGCCAAAATTTGATACGCTCAAATTACACCAATATAAATGGTGTAACGCGGCCGATGTCAAATATAATAACCCAACTAGGTTGGGGTCGAATCCCGCAGGGAATAAGTGTGAAAAGGTCATTTAAATAGTGTAAAACTTCACTTAGGCCGTAGTTCTACTCCGTTAGTTTAAAAAGAGTTTTGTAATTGTGAATTGTCCAGAAAAGCTATTTTGTTAAGAGAATATGATTAATTTAATTAAGAAACCAAGGTTCTGTCCCCATCAATAGAATGTAATGCTCTCAGAGTTAATATGATATATTTCTAATGGAAGGTCCTTTGATGTGCAAATAATTCCTAAATGACAACTCAATATTTTCCAATAACTAGGTAGTATTTTCTTTTTATGATTTTCTCAAATATAAAAGAGTTACAATTAAGGGCAACTAATTTATATCAAGTAGAACTCACTTACCCTTAAGCGATTCTATTAAACAAGGTTTAAAGCTTTTAATTCTTGCTATTCAATTCTACCGAATCCTAACCCACTTTTTCAAGTAAAGATAGAGTAAAATGGCACTAGTCAATGTTTGCAACCATCAACCATAAATGAAGCATAAGAAATGAACAGAAATCAACCAATCATTATATATATATTCAATGGTAAATAACCATTAACATTACACCCACTTAGGGTCCACAACCTTAGTATTTAAAGTTAGCTACTCGTATTAGAATACAAGAATAAAGTAATAAATAAAGTCATAAAACTTACAAAGAGAATAAAGTCTTAGATTCTCTCTCAAAAGCTTCCAAAATAATGGTGTATTCAATGCTCTAAATGTAGTCTCTTTTTCAGACACGATGGTCCACAGAAACCCTAATCATTTTCTTTATAATGATCTAAAAGTCATGATCAAAAAGTGACAAAAATGACCCTGCAGATAAAGTTTCGACCGCAGAACACTTTCGCGGTCCGCACATATTCATTTTTCACCGCAGAATTGGTCACAAAGTTTTCTAGTTTTCCATTGTATTATGGTTATGCGGTCCGCATAACGTACTGCAAAGCCATCTTCACTGTAAATCCTTTTGCATTTGTGCGATCACTATGCGGTCCGCATAAGAGTTATGCGACCGCACAATGGATCGCATACTTGACTCTCATAAATTGGGATGATCTGCTTCATTCTGCGATGGATCTGCGGTCCTCACATCACTTTTGCGGTCGCATACCTGCCGCATTTCTGTCTTTCCATGTGTTTTTGTCATCTTTTTCATGTTCTTGGCTTTTCAAGTATGGTTTCCTACAAAACACCAAAACTAGATAAGAAATGACTTAAAATTCTTTAAAAGATGAGCTAAAGTCTATGTAATTACAATTAAAAGTGTCGCATTTCTATGACACATCATCCTATTTTTCAAATATTAGGATACTCTATTAATTTATTGTCATTTAAAAAAAATGATATATACATCATTGTAGTATTTTCAATTTTAAAATAAATACTATAATATTTCTTGATTAAATAAATATTTTCTTATATAGCATAGTCTATAATTACACGGAAGGCAGTTGAATTTAATTCAAAACACAAATCTAGTACATTCAAATTCAATGCTCCATCAACATCCGACGTGACATGATATTTGATGTGACTAGACATTGTTTTGACTTAATAATGACGTGACATAACTTGGATATGGTTTGATCTGAACAGATCTGACAGGAAAAGATCACTGGAGCTTTGGTCTAAATCTGGTCTGAGACAACACTTACGAGTCCGCTCCGGTAGGTCTTTCTTTGTACATTATATCAGTCTCCAGCAGTAAGCTTTAATCTCAGCTACCAGACCGTGAACACCGAAGATGTGATGCTTCGATGCCGGAAAAATGTAACTCCGGCGACTCTTACTTTTTCTGTGATGGCTGTTTCGTTTTTGGTGACTGCTATTTGTGGTTTAAACCTAATTGTCGAATTTTGATTTGCTAATACTGACCGAAGACTTTAAATTCCGGTGACCAGTGTTTGCCGGCGATTTCACCATTTTTTCCGGCTCTTCTGTTGCGTAGTAGCTTTGTTTGTTTGATGTGGCTATGTTTTTAATGACTAGTTGTGATTACTTTGGTTGTAATGGATTCATTATGTTGGCCTAATTCCCGTTGCAACTAACAATTTGGTATTGTTTTAGAGGTACTGTTTGCTGCTATTCCTGTCGATCGCTCCTTGATGATGATTGTGATATTGGACTGTGTTCGCTTGATATTTCTATAAACACTAAATTTAGCTCTTTTGTTAGAATCATTATTCCTCTATGTCACGAGGACGTACATACATCTTTGTTGGACAGCGCCTATGAGAATAATTATTTTGAGGCCACGACGCGCCGTTTGACTCTTGGACTGGGTCCGAAATAATGAGGCGATGATAAATATCGAAAAAGGAAACCTACAACCTATGGGAGGCGACACGGTTGGCCACCGGAGTTGCTACCGAGGCGGTTTCCATTCTCATGTCTAGACGGATATCGAAAAATACATATCTGAGCCTCATATATTATCTTTTAAACTATTTTCCAAAACTATTTCCTAAAAACAATTTCCCAAAAATATTTTCAAACTATTTTCAAAAACAATTTCTCAAAAATTTCACTTCTCTTATCCTGCGAGGTACTATCACACAGAGTTACTTTCGAAAGACAACACTCGAAGATGAAAAGACAAATCCCCGTCAAGCTTCTCGTTTTGTACTTCCCGTTCTTGGATGTACCCAAAACGTAAAGTAGTAGATAGATGTTGTATTTGCTTGCTTGCTTTAATGTTTATCTATTTGTCGAACACTTAGGGAATTGCATGTAGTTAATAATTGGATTAACTTAAAAATTATGTGTCAAGTAATTCTTGAAGTGTGTATGAGATGTTGAATATATTTTATGATGTGGTTAATTAATTTAGGACCGGTGTATACCTAACTAATTAGATTAGTCATATCCAAAAAATAAAAACATGTCATCTTCTTGCAATAAAATAAAATAAATAATTTTGTCATAGCCTTCAAATTATATGAATACCTTTCCGAACTACTTTATGTATAAAATTGTTCTTTAATTAACACATCTTAAGTAGGGAATTGTGGTTGGACTATCATACTATTCTTTGAGAAACTTAGGCCTTGTAGTCATTTGGGGTTGGCTCACATAATTGTGTTTCGAGACCATAACTCTAAAAATAATTTTTAGTTACTCATCGAATAATAATTCATTGTTAGCACAAATAAATTTGCTTATATTGATACAATAATTGTTTATGTCACAAGTATTTTGATATATCTTTTCTATACCATATCCATTCACTATTTATCAAATTAATTCTTTAGATTTATCCATTATATACTAAAATTGCTCAAACTGTTTGAGTCAAACATCGTTCATTTTCACTTTTACCAATCATTTAGAGTAAACTTTTATCTTTACATTTTTAGCTTTTCACTTAAATAGTTAATCTTTGTGCATATAGAGAATTCTTACGAATTCTATTTTTTAATTAATATTCATTTAGTCAATTTACACATATTCCGCTTATCACTACATATTCTCTTATATTTCAATTTCTTTAGCAACCTCCTATACATGTTCATTCATAGCAAAACAAATGCTTCCATACTTTACTCATTTAATTAACAGTGCATGACGTAGTATTTGTACATCATTCAACCTTATCTTATTTATTGTTATTGTTCATTATTACATTTTTATACTTTAGTCAAATACATACATTATCCATTTTTTATCCACTACTAAATTCTTCTTTTAGGTCTTGTGCCCCGATTTCAAAGAATGTAAATTATTTCATTTACGTTGTTTATTGACTTTTACTACATGTGCATGTGAATATAAATATTCTATTATTTGCTTGCTATAGTTGATTATCCTCTTTTTAATTTGAATTTTCAATTATTCTTGTGAATATTAATCAACTCTCTTCTTGCCCTATTCATTGCATAGAAGTAATAAAAACTATTCAAAAGTAATTCTTCTTTTCCACTCTTGATCAATTATTTTCTAGCCACGTTTTCTTACAATAGTTGATTTAGTTTACAACTAAATTCTTTCGAGATTATTCCTTTCAACTCAAAGTTATTTGGCTAATTTGTAAATATTTTACTTAATGATACACTTCACTTAGTCACTAAATTTGTTTTAACTCTTTCACATACTTTCTTTATCTACATCTCTGCACATATTCTGTTGCACACAAATATCCCTAGTTTTACCGTATGACGTTCGCCTCCAATCATTCTTCATTCCAAAGCATTTTTATAATTCTTTGTAAATATAAATTTAATCATTCTTTTTGAAACTTCCCTCTCTTATTTGATCGAGTCCACATGAACCACATTTTGTGGATCTTGAGGGATACCTAACACCTTCTACTCGAGATAACTTGAACCCTTACTCAGAATCTCAACAGTTTCGTAGACCATAGTCGAAGTGTATATTATATAGTGTAATATAGGTGTGCTAGTGTACCTTAAACATTAGGTGGCGACTCTAAATTTTAATAACCTTGTAGTGTACTATAAGTTGTAGTTTATTTTGTCTCGTGCAAAATAGGGTACAACAACATGGCGACTCTGCTGGGTTTATTTCAGGTCCTAACCACAGCGAATTTGATCAATTACTTGAGGGATTACAGGTTCTCCGATACTCCAACTTCTATTATTTCCGTCACACGTTTCAAGTCATACATTCTCTGCTCCAAGTTGTATACTATTTTCTTCAAGTTGTATGTTCCTTGCTTTAAGTTGTATATTCTTTGTTTTAAGTCATATATTCTTCATCGCATGCTTCAATCTGGTGTATTCTTTCTCATGTGCTTCAAGCGGTATATTCTTTGTCGGTTTCCTTGAGTTGTGCATTCTTTGTTGTGTGCTTCAAGCCGCATATTCTATGTTGCATGCTTCAAGTCATGTGTTCGCTGTTACATGCTTCAGGCTATATATTCTTTGTCATGCTCATATTGTATATGCTTTTACACATGCCCATGTTGTATATTCTTTATCACATGCTTTGGTGCTACCTTGTTGAATTGTCATCACTTTTCTGTCGATACTTGGTCGTACACAATCACACACAAGTTACGTGAGGGTTGTCTTTTTATCCCTCCAAACCTTCTTTCAAAACCCTCTAGTTTCAAAGATTGTCATACGAGGTTAACTACGTACCATCTCGCAGTTTTCCTTAACTCATGCTTGAGTCTAGGTAAATCTACTCTTAGAATTCCTAGGTCACTGTACACACCATCTTGCAGCTTGCTTTAGCTGAATTAATCCTTATATCCTTTAGTTGTTACATATTTTTGTATATTTGCTGTATATTCTTTGTCTTCCATTGTTATGTATCCTTTATCTGTTATATCTACATTCTATTTGTTATCTACTATTAGGTTCTTCTCACGACCCAATTTTTCCTCCGTTGGGTATCGTGATGGCACCTAGTCTTGGGGACTAGGTAAGCCTAACATTTACTGAGTAACAACAATAACAAAGGAAATCTAACAGTCTCGATATAGAAATCTTTACAAAATTTATAATTTTCCAAAACCGGTAGTACAAGTCATAAGCTCTACAAAGTTTACTACAACTTCTAAATACAACTATTCAGAAGTAAGTAAAAACAGTGTAAATACAAAATAGGAAGGTGATTCCGAAGCCTGCGAACGCAGCGGCAGGTTTACCTTGAGTCTCCTCAGCAAGGATCCGCACAGCTACTAACGATCGATACCTGGATCTGTACAAAATGTGCAGAAGTATAGTATGAGTACACCACAGCGGTACCCAGTAAGTATCAAGACTAACCTCGGTGAACTAGTGACAAGGACTAGTCAAGACACCCATTGGTCTAATAAATTGAACAAGCATAAGTTTAGGAATGACAGAACATGACATCTATCTAAGGACCCCGCGATATGGCTAACGACATAGCAACTACAATAAGGAAGGAAAAACAACAAGTAACAGCGGAACACAAGAATAAGACACAAGAGAATGAACGAAAATACAACCCAAATTCGAAAATCACAATACAGTAAAGGCAAGTAGTAACTCAGCAACTGCATTAGTTTTCACATCAAGTATCAGCCAACAAACCCCAATAAATTAGTCAAATCTTTCAAGTGTAAACTTTCACCCGTAAGTTTTTTTAAAAAATTGAGGTCTTTAGAATATAATCCTTTCCAATAAGAAATTATTTTTGAAATATACTTCCTTCAAATAAATATCTTTCAAACATAATTCTTTCAAGATAGAAACCTTTCAAATATATACTTTTCAAATAATTAGCCTTCAAACATAGTTCTTTCAAGATAAATACTTTTCAAGTATAACCCTTTCAAATAAATATCCTTCAAACATAGTTTCTTCAAGATAAATACTTTTCAAGTAATATCCTTCGAGTATAAGTCACCCTGTGATACCTAAGCATGGAAGATTAGCAGCTCCGAACACAGATATAACCACAGGGGAATCTACCGGGATACTGTCCCGTAGTCCCGAATTAATTATGCAGTGGGGGGGGGGGATCTCCCAATTTAAATATGCAGTGCTGGAGGATCTCCCGGAATACATCTGTAGTCCCAATTTAAATATGCAGCGCAAACAACAGAGATAATAACTATAGCATGACAGAAACCTCGTACATCACCACAACAAGTACAAAAACAACAATGACAGAGATGCAAAGTACGGCGAGCTAATCAACTCAAGAACTTAAATCACAAGAATGGTAGAACTCATTCACAAGGAATAACCACAGTAAAGAATGCTATGCACAAGGAGAACAACTTAATAAGGAAAAACAAAACAAAAAGTAGCAACGATTCCATAATATTCAAGTCAACAATAAGAAGCCAACACGAGTCAAATAGTTCCAAATAATGGCAAGTCAACTAAGATATAGGTTATCTAAACTCCTTTTGAGGTTGAGCAATTATGAGGAATATTCAACAATTCAAGTAAGGATAAGCTGCGAAAGATAATCATAACTCCAATTAAGACTAAACAATTATAAGATGAGAAAATAATGATTTCAATTAAAGATAAGCAGTTATAAAAAATATAGCACGACGATAGAACAGGTAAAATCTTTGGTTAAGTCGAATAAGGGACAAATAGAAAGTAAGAGTGAATCCTAAAGCAATTATCTCTAATCAAAGCATATAGAGGTGAAACTAGCAAATAGGAATTCAAGCGTATCAAGAACAACATCATACACGGTGAATATAAGGACATAAGAACCCTAAAAGGCCAACTTTCCACAAATAAGTCCGAGCACGCACTCGTCACCTCGCGTACACAAACTACAATCAATATAAATGACTAAAATCCTAAGGGGTAGTTCCCCCACACAAGGTTAGGCAAGATACTTACTTCGAATCGCTCGACTCAATCCGAAACCACGCTCTTGCCACGAGTATCCAACTTCGAATGGTCCAAATCTAATCAAATCAATTGCATAATGTAAATAATACTACAAGTAACTACTTTAGCTAATGAATTCGAAGCTAAGGCAAGAAAATAGGAAAAAAGCCCAAAAAGTCTCCCCGGGCCCACGACTCGGAATCGGGTAAAAGTTAATAATTTAGAACACCCATTCACTCACGAGACCACTCGTACAAAAATCATCTAAATCTGATGCCTAGAACTCGATCAAAACTCAGAATTTCGATTGGGGAACTTTTCCCCCCATTTCTTACATTTCTCACCCAATTACCTTGATTAAATGAGGAAAACTACAATAGATTAATGCCATAAAACCAAATTCGAGTAAGAAATCGTTACCCACAAGATTCCTCTGAAAATCCCTCAAAGAATCGCCTTCTCCCGAGCTCAAAATAAAAAATGGAGTGAAAATGAACTAACCCTCGATTCCAACCCCTTTTCTGCCCAGCGATTCTCGCACCTGCGACCATTTCTCACACCTGCGCCTACCGCACCTGCGGTCTAACCAGTCGCACCTACGGGAGTCACTAACTCCCACAGTCTCCGCACCTGTGAGCCTTCTGCGCATCTGCGGGTATCGCAGATGCGGAACCTCCTCGCACCTGCGACCCCAGGCCAACTTTCAATTCTTGCATCTGTGCTTCTATCTCTGCACGTGCGAGTCCACACCTGCGGTTCCCACTCCGCAGGTGCGAAACACCAGACACCAGAAAAACTACAGCAATGGCCTAAGTCCAAAAATTCATCTGTTAAGCATCTGAAACATACCCGAAGCTCCCGGGACCTCAACCAAATATACCAACCAATCCTATAACACCATACGATCTTAGTCGAGCCTTCAAACGACATTGAACAACATCAAAAACATGAATGGAGCACGAATTCAAACCTAAGGAACTTTGAATTTTCCAAATTCTACAAATGACACCGAAACATATCAAACCTAGTCTGAATGACTTCAAATTTCACACACAGGTCACAAATGACACTACGAAACTACACCCACTTCCGTAATTCCATTCTGGGTTCGATATCAAAATTTTCACTGCCGACCGAAATCGCCAAAAATCCAACTTTCGCCAATTCAAGCATACATCTACTACAGACCTCCAAAACACATTCCGGACACGCTCCTAAGCCCAAAATCACCATACAAAGCTGTTGACATCATCCATAACTCATTCCAGAGCCGTTTACTCCAAATTCAAGTCATATTGCATCTGAAACGAAAATCAAATCTTCACACCTCTCTTCATTTCAAGCAAACTCCCATCTTCTTCTTTTTTTTGCCATATTCAATCTTTCTCCATACAGTAACCATCATTCCAAATAAAATAAGTAGACCAAATCACCTTCCATCACAATTCCCAAACCGTTCAACACTTCCTCAAAGCATGTGGCTATCCTACCATAGAATCCATATGCTACTCTGCCACTCCCACTTCGGTTAAACCGCCTCCTTAAAGCAATTCTTGGCCTATGCTCTTCATACTTTAACTTGTTAGTAATTCAACCACCGCAAGACACCTCCCACGTATCCTTCCTCATTCTTCGTTACCCAATATTGCATCAAATCAAAATCCACCTCTGTAGCACCTGAGCTAATAACTTGCTACCAACTTTAAGCCTCTTCGAAGATCATCTCTCTCTCTCTCTCTGACCATCAATATTAGAAATACCAATTCAATTCTGAACCACTGCATACCACTATTTCTGACAACCACCCCTCATGCACTATTTAACGACACCCTGCCCCGAAGGCAAAATCAAAGAAGACCATAACATCGGCGAATCATAATGCATTCAAACAAGGATGACGACACCGCATCACAATGAAAATTCCATCACGCTCGGAAATATCAAGTCTCGTTACTCCACCAACCAAGGTCTGGACATCCGTAACCCAATTGCCTTCTCTCTACTGGAATCAAATGCTGAACCTCCAATTCATGAACTGAGAAACCCTCATTTTGACCCTTTCACTGCCTCGACACATAAACGAGCACCTTACCATTACACCAACACTGTGCGATGATAACTCATAGACATCGTAGTAATCTGTGCATAGTCTCGAAACCAAAAAAAATACAGATACTAAGCTGGAACAAAAGAACATCCTTCCTCTAGGCGATGCTAATAGCATGCTCGAACACGCAGGGAAAAGTATCATGCACCACGTCTGTAGTACCACTACAACTCCTCGATGCCCAATTGACACGAGCGTTCCACTTCGTATAAGAATGAGTAGGAAGGGAAACAAAGGCACAAGCCTTAATGGAATCAAGCAGCACGATGGAGTAATCAAGAAGGGAAGTGCTCCTAACAGCTATCACGACCCAAAATTCGCTAGTTGCGATGACACCTAACCCAACCCACTAGGTAAGCCAACTAATAACTGTCCAATTTCAATAATAGTGATAAGACAATCAAACAAAGGAATTTTATGAATCTTAAACCTTTCCCAAGGACTGATAGTTCAAATCATGAGCTTCTAAGAATAGAATTTACAAAGCTGATATGAAGTAAATACATATTCTGTTTGAAAAGTACATAAACATAGTTTTTATAAATCTAAGGCTACCATGAACAAGAGGCAGCTACAATAGGAACGCATGCACATCTTCAAATCTGGCAACCATCGAGCACAGCAACAACAGCAGCCAACATCTGCATGCAATGTGCAGAAGTTTAGTATCAGTACAACCGACCCCATGTACTGAGTAAGTAACAAACCTAACCTTAGGTTGAAAGCAGTGACGAGCTGGAACATAGGTCAGGTCCAACACCAATAACCAATAGCAGTTCATAACAACGTAGAGCATATAAATAAGAAATTAACTCAGCGATAAAAATGCTCAGCTTTTTCACAGTTTTCCAAAAATTGTTCCACTTTTCAAGAATATAAGTGAAAACTTAAATCCTTTACCAAAATCGTCGTAAAATATGAGATAATTTGAAAACCGTAAATTTTTCCAAAAATCCTTTCCACAATAAATTAGATGTTTCATTTTCTTTCCAGATAGCAAGGGTGAAATACCTCTCTCTGCCCATATATCAATGTGTGTAAAAATTCATGAATGACGTGATACCGTACAACATAAGGCAAAATGCATCTCTATGCCTATATGTCATGTGTGCATGCCAATGGCATGTATCTCAAAGATGAATCATGTACTCGCACTCTCAGAGTACTCAATCTCACTGTCTCACACTTTCCACTCATCATGCTCAACCACTCGGTACTGTATATGGCCCATACGGCCCAGGAAAATTCATCCCAGAACATATACAACACTGACTATAAGTCACCCGGTACCGAGGAAAAAGGGCAATCCAACCCTGTGGAGAAATTCATCTCTAGGTATCAAGTACTTCGGACAAATCCATGTCCAGGGAAATCCATCCCTCAATAATATCATCCGCGTTCGCTGGGGGTGTGTACAGACTCTAGAGGGGCTCCTACTGCCCAAGCGCTATCATAATCATCAATATAATCGCTGCGGCGTGCAGCTCGATCCGATAATTGTCACTCATAAACAGGCTCTCAGCCTCTCTCAGTCATCACTCACGGCTCACAATGACATGAAACTAGCCCGACAACAATGATATGATGTATCAATACACAACCACTGAGACTGAAATATGATATGAATGCATGAATATGAATGAGTACAAAATATTAATGAAATCAGTGAGATGACAGTAAGAAGCGACCACTATAGGTCTTAACAATATCAGCATAAGGCCTAAACATGATAGCTAGCATGATTCACAGTTCAGTTATTTAATCACGTGGTGAAAACACAGATTTCAACAAAATAGGGCCACTAAATAGTGCCATGAAAACAAAGGAGTCACAATTCACCGGGTGCATGCCCACATGCCCGTCACCAAGCATGTGCGTCACCTCATCATCAATCACATAGCACGTAACTCGGGGTTTCATACCCTCAGCACTAAGTTTAGAAGAGTTACTTACCTCGAACAAGCCAATTCCAATACCGAGCAAGCCAAGCGATGCTCCAACAATGCCACCCCGCGCGTTCCGACCTCTGAACGGCTCGAAACTAATCAAAAACAACTCAAATACATCAAACAATGTTAAAGGAACTAATCTCAATCGAAAAAGGTTGAATCTTTAATCAAAGCCCAAAATCGGCCAAAAAGCCCAACCCGGGCCCGCACCTCGGAACCCGATAAAACTCATACAATCCGATAACTCATTTAATTACGAGTTCAACCATACTAGTTTCACTCAAATCAGACTCCGAATAGATATTCAAAACTCAAAATTCACGTGTGAAAATTTAGACAAAACCCCCAAATTTCACTTTGAAATCATCAATCAAATACTAAAAACGAAGATAGATTCATAAAATATAACAAAATTAAGTATAGAACACTTACCCCAATCCATATGGTAAAAATCTCCTCCAAATATTGTCCAAATCCGAGCTCCCCAACTCAAAATATGACCAAATGAACAAACCTTCGATATGAAGTACTTTTGCCCAGTTGTTCTGCCTCGTTTTGCATGTCAAATGATCCCAAAACTTTCTTTTGATGCCTCCAATGGATGCCTTGTGAAATTTAAGTCAAGATAGGCTTTTGAATCACTCCATTTAACCTTATAATGAAAGAGATATATTGGTTTCAATATTTGAAAATAGTGCAGATTTTTAAATACGAAGTGAGTGGCAATTTCGTAATTAAGCTGCAAAATCTGGCAAACCAATTCTTAGTAAAAAGACCATAAACTCCTCATACGATGTCCAAATTTGACGATTCTTTTTGTCACGGATCCGTAATTACGATATGGATCTAATGCTTTAACCAAAACAGAAATCGGAGCTCATTTGTTCAATGTGGTACCATTTATGCTTGAAGAAACGACGTCGAAACATAAGAAAACCGAGCGCAAAACAACCCAATTCTATCCACAACTCACCCGAACCACCTCGGGACCCCGTACGAACATATAAACAAGTCCCATAACATAACACGGACTTACTCAAGGCCTCAAATCATGTATAACAATATCGAAACGATGAAACACACCTCAAATCAAACTTAAAGTACTTTTGAACTTTCGACTTCCAAAAACTCATGCCGAAACATATCAAATCAACTTAGAATGAACTCAAATTTTGCACACAAGTCCTAATACATCATACGGAGCTACTCGTGCCCCCAAACTACCAAGCAAAGTGCAAATGCTCAAAACGACAGTTCGGGGCGTTACAACAGCCCTGTAGCCTCTCGAAGAAAAGTACAGACGTCTTCGTACCGATCTGTAAGACTCTAACAGACTTGGTCATGATTCATGAGACCTAAGTGAAACTACCGCTCTAATACTATCACGGCCCAAAATTACCAAAGGTCATGATGGCGTCTAACACCGCCGTCAGGCAAGCCAACAGTGATTTAATCAACTCAATTTCATATTTTAGTATTTTTAAATCATATTTTTTACTTAATTAAATAGTAGAAATAGAATTACAGAAACAATAATGACTACATGAACTACAATAACGAATAACCAGTAGAAATCCTCAAAACCCGGAGTCACAAGTGCATGAGCATTTTCTAAGGAATACAATAATAATATTACAAAGTTTGTCCCGAATATAATAAAATAGAGTAAAATAAATAGTACAATGGAGACTCGGTGGACTGTGATGCGTAGCCTGGAATACAACTCACATAAAGTCTCCTCAATAGGTGCGCCTATGCGCCAAGATGATCACCAAATGAACATGTTAGTTCCTGCACATTTAGTGCAGAAGTGCAGCATGAGTATGTAAATCAACGCGTACCCAATAAGTATCTAGCCTAACCCCGGAGAAGTAGTGACGAGGGTTGACATTGACAATTACTAAAGGTCCAATAAAGCAATATAATAAAACTTAAGCAGATATACAGCGTACGGTAATAATAAGATAAATCTGTAAGGTTCATAATCTTCCAATTAATTCTTTTAAAGTATAAATTTCTCAATCTTGTATCCTGCCTTAACAACTCAGAAATTATCAAGTGCCAATATCAAATAAATAAGGAACACCGTATAATATGTCGAGCATCAGTAGAAAGATTAACTCGTGAACATTCTGACTACTAGCGATATAACGCATGATTCTACCGAGGTCATTTAGCCCGATCCATATAACGTGTAAACTGCCAAGGGACTAGCGGCACGATCCGTAGTTGCATCTATATACTGCCGAGGCGTTCGTCCCGCTCCACAAGAAAAAGGAAGGAAGTTACCAAATTTCGAGATACATGTTTACAATACAACACATGATCACAAAAATGAATTTAATCTTACCATTTCTCAATTTACTCGCCCACAACTCAAAGTGATAAGGCTTAGCCTGGTGTACATATAATTATTTCTAGATTCATTTCTATTACAACTTCAATTAATTGAGCCAGCAGAATGGATCCAACTAATTCAATTAGTACATGATATGGTCCTAAATCTACCCGGATATAAATATGCTTTAGCTACGTACGGACTCTCGTCACCTCGTGCGTACGTAGCACCCACAACTAGTTGCACATAACAGTAATTATCACCTAGGGGCAGTTTCCCCCTCACATAGTTGGATAAAAGACTTACCTTGCTCCGAAGTTCCACAACCGGCTCCAAAGTCTCTCTAATACCTCAAACCGATGCTCGTCGATCCAAAACTATTCAAATAAATGTGCAAACCAATCAAAATATACTCTAATACCCATAATTGATCAATTTATATTAATTTTCAACTCCGCTCGAAAAGTCTATAAAATCAACCCTCGGGCCTACGTGCCCAGATTCCAAAAGGTTTCGAAGATAAACTTTACCCATAACACCACAAACTCAAATATATAACTTATCTCAAATTCCAGGTCCAATTTTGTGGTTAAAATCCAAAAATACTAATTCTAGGTTTTCTACCAAAATCTCACAATTTCTACTAATTTTCATGCTCTAATACACATATAAACCATGTATTTAACTTGTAATAGGTGGGAATCACTTACCTTATGTTGCTTGATGAAAATCTCCCTTGAATCTCTCCAAAATCGCCCCAACCAAGTGAAAATGGAAGAAAATGGGCCAAATCCCATTTTTATAAAAACACCTCTGCCCAGACGACCTTCCGCTTCTGCGGACAAAAACTCGCTCTTGCGATCACGCTTTTGCGGTGCCCTGACAGCTCCTGCGGTCTCGCTTCTGTGGAGCCTTGACCGCTCTTGCGGTCTAGCGCCAAAGTCCTAGCCCCGCTTCTGTGATGTCTTCACCGCTTCGGCGGATGCGCATCTGCCCCCCCAACTCTGCATCTGCGGCCCTTCGCCCAGCTGGCCAAGGACCACTTCTGCGACCCACGTGGCCACTTCTGCCGCTCCGCACCTATGGCCAAAACCTCGTACGTGCGGTTACACTATATGTGTTGCCACCAGCAAAATTTCATAAGGCCAAATTCAATTTGTTCACTATCCGGAATCCACCCGAAGTCGTCAGGACCTTAACCAAATATACCAACATGTCCCAAAATACAATACGAACTTAGTCGAAGCCTTAAATTATGTCAAACAACATCAAAATCATGAATCGCGCATCGAATCAAACTTATAAATTTCCAAATTTTATATCTTGTGTCGAAACGTATCAAATCAATCGGGAATGACTTCAAATTTCACACACGATTCATAAATGACATAACGAAACTATTCCAAGGCTCGAAATCCCAAACGAATATGGACAACATTAAAAATCCACCTCAAGTCAAACTTAAGAATTTCTTAAACTTTTAAAATACCAACCTTCCATAAGAAGCGCCGAAATGCTCCCGGGTGATCCGATACTCGACCCGAACATACGCCCAAGTCTGAAATCATCATACGAACCTATTGGAACCTTCAAATCTCGACTCCCGGGTGATCCGAAAGTCACACCTTAGTTAATTCTTCCAACTTAAAGCTTCCAAAATTAGAATTTCCTTTTCAAATCAATCCCGAACTTCCCGAAATTCGATTCCAACCATATATACAAGTCATAATACCTAAAGTGAAGCTACTCAAGGCCTCAAATCGCTGAACGACTTGCTAGAACTCAAAATGACAGGTCGGATCATTACAATGACCATCCATCACAACCATACCATCATCTGGATTCCACCTGCTTTTTCAATTTAGAAGCTTTAAGTTGGAAGAGTTGACTAAGATTTGACTTTTGAGTATACGACCTTGGAATCGAGATTTGACTGTCCCAATAGGTTCGTACAATGATTTTGGACTTCGGCGTGTGTTCAAATCGGGTTTCGATGACCCGGGAGCGTTTCAGGGCTTAATGTTGAAAGTTGGCGCATTGAAGGTTTTCAAGTTCTTTAAGTTTGGTTTGGAGTAGACTTTGGTATTATCGAGGTCCGTTTGGGATTTCGAGCCTGGGAATAGTTTTGTATGGTGATTTTGACTTGTACACAAAATTTGATGTCATTCTGAATAGTCTACGTATGATTCGGCGCGTTCAGAGTAAGTTAGAAAAACTCAAAATTCATAAATTGATTCGATTTTGTTTTGGGGTGCTATTCTTAGTTTTGATGTTGTTTTACGTGTTCTGAGGGTTCAAGCGAGTCTATTTTATGTTTACAAACTTATTGGTATATTTGGACGAGGGCCTCAGGTGCTATTCGGACGATGTGTAGAACATGTTTGAACTTGGAAGAATTGCTGAAGCAACAGGGATCTGGTGCTTTCGCACCTGCGAAGAATTGGCCGCAGGTGCGGCTGGCTAGCCGCAGATGCGAAGCTTGGCTAAGTGGGCTGAATCTACATATGTGGATGTGGGGGCGCAGGTGCGAGAGCTCGACCACATCTGCGAGTCCGTAGATGCGAAGAAGGAGTTGCAGCAGTGGAAGGAGGCCAGTTGGGGAGGATCGCATCTGCGATGCAATTCACGCAGATGCTGAGCCACAGAAGCGGAATCTCTGGGAGGCAGAAGGGTGCATTTAAATCTAGACTTAGGCTCATTTTCTCAATTTCTCTCACTTCTTGGTCGAATTTAGAGCTCTTTGAGGAGGGATTTTACCTAGCACTTTGAAGTAAGTAATTTCTGTACAATATGAGTTTAAATCATGCATTATGGGTAGATTCTAATATAGAAATTGTGAAAATTATAAGTTTAGTGGAAAAACCTAGATCGTTGATAAAAATGGGATTAGACCACAAAACTGATTATGGAATTGGGTAGAAATTATATATTTTTGTTCGTGAGGCTATGGGTAATATTTATCTTCGAAAATTTTCGGAATTCGGGCACGTGGGCCAGAGGGCGAATTTTAGGGATCTTTTAATTTGGGTTGGGTTATGACTCTAGAAGCTAAAGTATGAACTTCTGAGTATATATTGATTAATTTATATAATATTTGACTAATTTTGGATTGTTCGACATCGACTTTAGGCTTTTAGAGCAAATTTGTGGACCAAAAAATGAGCGTGGGGACGGGGTAAGTCTCTTGGCTAACCTTGTAAGAGGGAATTTACCACATAGGTGTTTAAATTAATATTTGCTACTAATTGTGGGTGCTACGTACGCACGAAGTGACGAGAGTCCGTGCGTAGATCATGCTTATGTCCGGATAGTTTTAGGACTCTATCATGAAATACTTGTATTATTTGCACTCTACTTGTTAATTTAAGTTCCTAAATTATATTGAAACTTGATAAAGGATTCATAAAGACCGAACTTCATTTACATTAAGTTTTGGCAGGTTAGTTGACCGTTGGTAGAAATTGTGCCTCCTTGTGTATTAGTTTTGTAGTAGCCATTAAATCGGAGTTCGTAGAATAATGCCAGGAGTCCGATTGCACATAATATTACTTACATGACTTGAGACTTTATAATTTACTTGATAGCTCATATTTGTTGAAGTTAGTATGTGTTAATTGGAGATCTTGATTGACATCTAGTTAAAGAATCACTTATTTACTATTTATTATTGCATTATTATTATTATTATTGATGTATTCCATACCTATTTAGAATTTTTGTACTTTATTTATTGGCCCATAGTAAGTGTCGATGTAGACCCCTCGTCACTACTTCTTCGAGGTTAGACTAGATACTTACTGGGTACATGTTGTTTATGTAGTCATGCTACACTTCTGCACTAATCAAGCAGTATTTGAGGCAGGTGCATCTGGCGGTCATTATGGCACCTATCCCTATTACCCCGAGGCATAGTGGTGAGATGCTCTCTGTGCCCGTTCTACAGCGCACGCAGTCTCTCTTTTATATTTATTTTTTGTCTGTCTTATTCCAGACTGTAGTATAGGTGGTTTTGTATATTCTACTAGTTGTTCATGCACTTGTGACACCGGATTTTGGGATGTTCTAGAAGTTGTTTGTGGTTTTGCTTACCATTTACACACTTTCATTAGCTATTCTATTTAAATTGCATGTTTCCATAATTTTAATGCATTGATTTCTTTATCTAATAAAATTTACGATTTTGAAACGGCGATGTTGGGAGCCATCACGACCTATGGCGGGTTTTGGGCCGTGACAGCTTGGTATCAGAGCTCTAGGTTTACTTGGGTCTCATGAGTCATGAGCGAGTCTAGTAGAGTCTTGCGCATCGGTACGGAGACGTCTGTATTTATCTTCAAGAGGCTGCAGGGCAGTTAGGAGCACTTCCCTTCTTGATTCCTCATTGTGCGATTTGATTCTATTGAATCCTATGCCTTCATTTCCTTCCTACTCAATCTTATGCGACGTGGAGAGATTGTTATCAATTGGGCATCGAGGACTTGTAATTGTACTGTAGATGTGGTGCAGGATGTTTCTCCCTGCGTATTCGATTGGGCTATTGTCGTCGCCTCGTTGAGGGATGTTCTGTCATTTCAGCGCAATGTTAGTGTTGCCTACGATTTCACAGCTATGCACAGTGTATTATGATGTTCCTGAGTGTTTATTGCGCAGTGTTGATGTAAATGGTAGGGTGCTTATTTATGTGGCGCGAAAATGAATGACTCTAAAGGAGGATTACTCGATTCATGGTTTAGAGGTTCCGCATTTAATTCTAGCAGAGGAGAGGTAATTAGACTAGGGGTGTTCAGGCTTTAATTGACGGAGTAGTGAGACTTGATATTTTTGAGCGTAGTGAAATGTTTCATTTATGGTGTGGTGTCATCGTCCTTGTTGGAACACATTAAGGCCTATGGGTGTTAGGGTCTCCTTTGATTTTTCTTCGGGGCAGAGTGTTATAGAACGGTGCCTAAGCAGCTATTATCAGAGGTAGCGGTGTAAGGCGACTTTAGAGTCAAATCAATGTTTCTAATGTTGATGGCTCGAGAGAGATGATCTTTATGAAGGCTCGGAGTTAGTGGCAATTTTTCAGTTCGGGTGCTGCAAAGATGAATTATGATTAGAGGCAGTATTTTGGCAGCGAAGGAGGATGGAGGACATGGTGGGAGGTGTCTCACAGTGGTTGAATTGATAGCAGGTCAAGTATGAACAACAGAGGCCGAGAAGTTTCTTAAGGAGATGAGTTTATCGAAGTGGGAGTGGTAGAGTAGCGTACGAATTCTGTGGTAGGATAGCCACATACTTTGAGGAAGTTAAGAGAGATTTGGGGATCATGGTGGACAATGATTGAGTCTATAAATTTCATTTGGGACGGTGGCTACTGTACTGAGGAAGTTGAAAAGAAGAGTGGTGTGAAATCTTGATTACAGTTTTTGGATGCAACATGACTTCGAGTTTGGAGCGTATGGTTGGACTTTCAGTTGATGCTAATAGGGAAAGAACATACTTTTACAACTGGTGGACGAGCATGGGCTCAGGAGGGTTCGCTGATTTCGTGGTAATTGTTATGAGGGCGATGTTATTGGAAGATGTCGAAATGGAATTCCATAAGTGGGCTATCTCCTGTGAGCAAATTGGCGGTTGCGTGATTGTTGATGACGTTCCCATGAAGGGTTCTACTTCTACACAACAGGAGGCATGTACTGTAATGTGAGCTTCGATCTCTTGAAGAAGATGGTACGACTGTCAGAAGGTCAAATATGCAATTGTGGCTGATGATTCGGAACGTTTCATGAAAAGTTTAACAAGAGATTGCGAGAATTTGGCGGGTTAACGGTGCGAGATCATGGTAATAGAGAAGGAGGAGTTATTGTGGGTTCTAGATTTATGTGATTGTAGCTTATAGCTAAGTTGGGGAGCCCACAGTCTACGATTGGATCGTGTGGTTATGTACCTGTGCGATTTATGGCTATCTGTACATTGGTGGATTAGTTATGACTAAGAAGAGAAAAACATCAAGGGTAATTCGGGCAAAGGTCTTAAGGAATGTGTGCAACAATTTGCCTTATCGTTTCATGTGCGGATTTTTGAGATGACTCCGAGTTTATGCTTATTGTGGATGTGATGTACAAGGAAAAGAATTTATTTGGTTTCTTCTTTGGGAGTGTCCATATGCTAACAAAGCGTTGGAGTCTGGTTAAATTTGTGACCAAGTCAGAGTGGGTGACCCTCAACAATGGTTCTAGTGGGTTCAAGAATTAAAGTGCGGTGTCTAAGGATTTTAGGTCCGCTTTGTGGTTAAGGATTGAGTTTTTGCAGTTGATTATGAAGAGAACTTGGCGTATTTCTATGTTAGCACCGGGGGTCTACGCTGCGATGTTAGAGAGAAGGAAGGAAACAACTTCGGATTCGTAGAAGATCTTTCAGAACTGGTATACCAGTTGGAGATACTATTGAGTGCATGAGGAGGGTATGAGATGGCTGATGGGTGTTGAGGCGATGTGGTCTCGTGATTTAGGGTCACTCGGGATAAGTGTTGTTTGAGTATGTTTTATGTGTTTGAATAGAACTATTATTTCAAAGGCAAGTCTAGAGTAAATAGGAAAACATTGAGTCAGTTCGTAATGGTTGAATCACCATGATTGTGGAAATGGCCTGTTCCTTCGACGTGTTAAGTTATACAGGTGGTTTGTGGTTGAACGTACAGCCTTGAAAGCCACCATAAATTGATTTATTTGGGAGGTATTTGATTCGAATGGCCTTGTTATGAGTAAATGGATCCCGGAAGAGTTGTGGTAGTTTAGACCATGACTTGATCTTTTGCGGTTATGAGAAGGTTGTCGTGTGTTGCGATTCGTCTTCGAAAATGAGTTAAATGAAAGGTTTCTAGCCAATGAAGTATTCATTCTACTAGTATTTCAGGGGTTATGATGAATTCTTATACTCTAGCGTAGCGGCATGATAGGTGCGGTGAGCGGTATGGGAATTGAAAGTTGAGGATCAATGTTGCGGTTCGGTGTTGATAAGAATTTCAAGAGCTCGAAGGAGCGGGGGGAATATTTTAGATGTTTAGAGTATGTCAGGTGCCATCTTAGTGTCACCTGAGTGCGGTGTCCTGTGTAAGAGGCATTGCGTATTGATTTGCGGATTCTTGATTTGCATTACATAATTAGTACGGTTGGAGGTATGGATGTGCAGATTTTTCTACCTGGTGCGGAAGGTCATGGGCGTATAACCCATGTGAAGATCACATAAGTGTGACGTGTTAGTCACTTGATTGTTATAGGTTGAAACCAGGTATGGAGATTTTGATATTGTCACTAATGTGAGAGTTTATGCCTAAAAGACGCTATATTCCTTGGGTTGTGGACTGTGGGAGTTTGTTGTGGATTGGACGGCTGCTCGTATGTGTCGTGAATAGAGTTATTGTCATTCTTTGGAAGGTTGTTGGCCCAGTATGGGATGATCGGAATCGACGTGAGGTTCATTGGAAGATCTAATGTGAATATGTGCTCTGCATCAGGTCGGATGTGCTCATTCAGTATAGCGTTTCTTATGGAGGAGTCTACGAGCGTTGGATGTTATCCTTGATGTAAGCTATTCTGTGTAATACACTATTGTGCCATGTGGGTTATGAGACGTGTTGATTATTCGCACATATGTTGTGATCCCGTGTAGCTTGTGGTGTTATATGAGCAAGATGGCTCTCGAGATGCAGGCCGTTTATCGCACCTTAGACGTGCCTTAGATTTTGTAGCGCATGGTGCTATCCGTCTCTCCACAGTTATATTTATGCACTAGGCGCGCTTGTGGTCAATATTCGGATATTTCATAGATATGAGCATTGTGTCTTGATGGGTATTTCCTTATTTATTGATATGTATGGATCGGCTGGGGCGCCGCCACGGGTATGTTGTTTGGATCGGGTTGTACGCCGCAACAGTATCATGTTTGGATTAGGTTGCACGCCGCAACGGTATCATTTTTGGATTGGGTTGCAACCATGAGATGTTGAGTATGGTTCCTTATACTAATTTTATGTGCCTTATTTCTCATCTCTAATATAGGTTCATAGCATCTGTTTGGCTGTTTTATTCGTTATGCGGGCTAGATGGTTCTTTGCCAGAGTTTGTTCTTCCCTATGGGTCATATTCGAGTTTGTAGCTTGTTAGCGCATTGATGGCATCATATGATATTTTTGGCGGTGTTTGAGGTTGCCTATTGCCTGAGCAGCTTGTACTGGGTGAGACGAGGTTATTGGACCTGAAATTAGTGCAATCGGATTTATATAAGGTATATTAGAGGGAAAATGTCAGTATTCAGTTCAGAATGAGGAAAGAGTTCTTGTTTAGCGGAGGACTCCATGATTTATTGATTTGGCAGGTGGTTATAAGCTTCTACGCATCGTTTTCATCGTTGCAGTATCGTGAGGGTTGGATCAGGGCTTATGCGCATATAAGGTATACTATAGGCATCAAGTTATTGAATTTGCAGCTTCTACAGTTGGAGGATGTTCTTATGGGCATACGAATTATGCGGTGCATTGTGTGGTTTCAACACGGGTGCATGATCATTTTTGGTACGGAAGGTTGAGATTGATATGGTGTTCGTATGTTAGAATCAGGTCTCATAGAGAATTCCGGATGTTGGAATCTGGTTCTAAGGCTTGTGGGCTAAGGTAGCCAGAAGTGTCTTCAGTCTGGCTCGAGTTAATGTATTCACATGGGTTGTAGTGGCACAGGTAGGTGCACGAGGTGTTAAACAGTAGTTTGGGCAATTCAGGAGCGGTTTTTGGCACGTTCGAGGATGAACGTATGTTTAAGTAGGGGAGAATGTAACAACCCGACCGGTCGTTTTGAGCTCTAGCGTGTCCTTCGGCGGTTTGGGGCCTTGAGTAGCTTCACTTCATTTTTTATAACTTGTGCGCGTAATCGAAATTGAATTTCGGAAAGTTCGGAGTTGATTCGGAAGGAGAATTCTCAATTCAGAAGCTTTAAGTTGGAAGAGTTAACTAAGGTTTGACTTTTGAGTAAACGACCTCAGAACCGGGATTTGACGGTCCCAATAGGTTCGTACGCTGATTTAGACTTGGGCGTGTGTTCGGATCACCGGGGAGCGTTTCGACGCTTAATGTTAAAAGTTGGCGCATTGAAGGTTTTCAAGTTCTTTAACTTTGGTTTGGAGTAGGATTTGGTGTTATCGAGGTCCGTTTGAGAAATCGAGCCTGAGAATAGTTCCGTATGGTGATTTATGACTTGTACGCAAAATTTGGTGTCATTCCGAGCAGTCTAAGTATGATTCGGAGCATTCGCAGAAGCAGAAGGAGGCCAACTGGGGAGGACCGCATCTGCGATTCAATTTCCGTAGTAGGGGAATCGCTAGGGGCAGAAGGGTGCATTTAAATCGGGACTTAGGCTCATTTTCTCCATTTCTCTCACTTGATGGTCGAATTTAGAGCTCTTTGAGGAGGGATTTTACCTAGTACTTTGAGGTAAGTAATTTCTATACAATATGAGTTTAAATCATGCATTATGGGTAGATTCTAACATAGAAATTGTGAAAATTATAAGTTTAGTGAAAAAAACTAGTCTTTGATTAAAATGGGATTAGATCACAAAAATGAGTATGGAATTGGGTAGAAATTATATATTTGGATTCGTGAGGCTAAGGGTAATATTTATCTTTGAAAATTTCTGAAATTCGGGCATGTGGGCCCCGGGGCAAATTTTAGGAATCTTCCAATTTGGGTTGGGTTATGACTCTAGAAGCTGAAGAATGAACTTCTAAGTATATATTGATTAATTTCTATAATATTTGACTAGTTTCGGATTGTTCGGCATCGACTTGAGGCTTTTTGAGCGAATTTGTGGATCGCAAAGTGAGATGTTGAGTATCGTTCCTTATACTAATTTTGTGTGCCTTATTTCTCCTCTCTAATATAGGTTCATAGCATCTGTTTGGCTGTTTTATTCGTTACGCGGGCTGGATGGTTCTTTACCAGAGTTTATAATTATATGCCTATTTAGAATTTGTTTGGATGTATTCTATGCCTATTAGCCTATAGTAAGTGTCGATGTCGACCCCTTATCACTACTTTTTCGAGGTTAGACTAGATACTTACTAGGTACATGTTGTTTATGTACTCACGCTACACTTCTGCACTAATCATGCAGGATCTGAGGCAGGTGCATCTGGCGGTCATTCAGGCACGTACCCCCGTTACACCGAGGCATAGTGGTGAGCTGCTCTCTGTGCCCGTTTTTTGCAGTGCCCACAGTCACTCTTTTGTATTTATTTTCTGTTTGTTTTATTCCAGACAGTAGTACAGGTGGTTTTGTATATTCTACTAGTTGCTCGTGCACTTTTGACACCAGATTTTGGGATGTTTTAGAAGTTGTTTGTGGTTTTGCTTAGCATTTACACACTTTCATTATATATTCTATTTAAATTGCAAGTTTTCATGATTTTAATGCGTTGATTTCTTTGTATAATAAAATTCACAATTTTGAAAATAATAAAAGGCATAATTATGTAGGTAGTTCACTGTTGGCTTGCCTAACGGCAACGTTGGGAGCCATCACAACCTATAGTGGGTTTGGGTCGTGACACTCTCAATTATACCTTAGTTATGCTTGAAAAATCGCATGCTTACAGTTAGGGTAATAACAAAGCCGACCCCATCATTTCTTGTGCATTGTGTGGTGAGCCTAGATGATAATTCATTGCATAGTATTGTAGATCTAGAAGTTGGCCCGAATGTCTGTTGAGGCGAAATCCTGAGTAACACTTGGTTTGGGAAAGGATCGTATGCCTTCTTTGACCCGTTTGAGCTTTTCTAGCCACCAAATGACATTAATGCCTAGCATTCACCCTTTGAGCCTTAAGCATTTTTCTTAGATAGCCACATCTCAGACTATACCCTTTTGTGCTTAAGAGCACTAGCCCTCTCTTGGCCCAACCTCCCTGTGCGCACTGAAAACGTGTAACTTCGGATGAAGATCAAAGTGAAGGCGACAAGCATGAAAAGGCAAAAGATGCAAAGTCCAAGACAATCAGAGACATGATTTCAGGAAAAGAAGGCGGAAACTCCGCCATTCAAAAGGAGGATCCAACATGAAGGACAAAACTTCCACAAATTCACAGGGAAATAAAAAGAAAGGAGAAAAAGGAAAAAACTCCACAAATTCAAAGAGGAGGAACCCCGACGAAAAATAGATGGGAAAAACTCTTCCAAAGTAGGAGAAACCTCAAAACAAAAGAAAAGAAAGAGAAAACATCTACAAAAACGGAAGAAGAACCTCCTAAAAAACAACATTAATACTTCATAAATGTTTGAAAATTAGGACTTTCTTTGTGGTGAGGGCACTTGAAACATGAGTTAGGCAGAATTCAATCCTTTGATTGAAGCGAGATGAACAAATCTTGTCGAACCTAGGTATACTTGAGGTACCACTCAAAGCTATAGGAATTACCCATAAGCTGATCTCGGTTTGTTGGAAAGCATATGGTGGAAATTCTTATGCCCAATACTACTTGTTGGTACCAACCAAAGTCAAGTAAAAAATGATCAATCAATAAATCATAGTCTCTCTTTACTCTTCAAATTTTAAAATATTCTCTACAAAGCTACAAAACGGTGAAAAATACAGAAAACAAAAAGATTCAAGTTTTCTTGACAGTAGGATTAGGCTTTGTTGTAACAGTAGGATACGTAGGCAACCCACGTAGGGTTAGGTCCCTCTCTTGTAATAGAAAACCAAAAAAATTATTTCTATATATTCGGATCTACGTCGTGACTTGATTTCCTTTGGTAGGAATACGTAGGCAATCCACATCAGATTCAGTCATCTTTTGCAGTCGAACTACGTTTTGGCCTGATTCCATTGAGATACGTAGGCAGTCTTAGTCAGGCCCGGCCATATTATTTCGAATTCTATCTTATTGCATCTATTGCCTACTTGAGTCATTAATAACAGACCCTCTTTATCAATTTCTTACATGCAAAAATAGCTCTTTCCTTTTCATGGCACCCTCTTGAACAATGGGCATTTCATTTTCAAGTTAATTTTCCAGGCGCCCTACTGAACATTGGGCATTTCATTTCGTGTTCAAATTTTACAGGCGCCCACCTCCTAATACGGGTATTTTAGATTTAAAAGCTCCGATATAGTTTCGGACAGGTACATAACCCGTATTTCCTTTTTACACTCAAGTGCTCAGATATCACTTTCGACCGGTGCTAGCCCGGATTTTCTTCAAAATCAAAGTGCTCTGATCACTTTGGACCGGTATCTAGCCCGATCCCTTCAAAAATCAAAGTTCTTCAATCACTTCGGACTAGTATCTGGCCCGAATCCCTTTCAAATTAGAGTTCCAACCCGAGGCCCTATTTCATTCAAAAATCATATCCATCTTTCTCAAATCAGACGGAAGCATAGTCCACACATAATAACTCTACTGATCAAAGACGTGACATAATCCGAAACTATCTCCTATAAATAAACTAGGGCAGATTTTGAGGATGGATGTCGAGATTTCCAAATAGCAATCGACGGCATGTCCCAAGTATCGTTCTTAAGTCCCATTTGACATGGAGTGTGTAGGCAATCTGAACCCCCATAGCCAAAATAAAATACCCAGTGTCATCACAACTTGATGTTGGGGAAACTTTCAAAATCAAAAAATCAATTCATCCCATCGCCTTCCCGTACTACAACCGTCATGATTCTCGTTACATCCGAGATATGTAGGAAAACTCAGTACAGAGCCCGGTCGCATCCACATCAAAATCGATTCAATCAATCTATCCGTCCATCCAACACCACATCTCAGTGTTATCATAGTCCAAAACTTAGGCAATTTTGGAAGCCATGTCGAGATCCCACGAACCTTTTCGTCCTCGAACATTTGTCTTCCACCCCATGAGACTACGATTCATAAGAAGCACTCATTTGGATTTCAGAACTGCACGTGACCTGATTCTCTTGTAACCCGAGATATGTAGGCAACTTAAATACTAGAGTTCAGTCACGATCGTAAAAACATCCACATCCCCCACTCTGTCATGTCGGGTCAAAATTGAGTATGGTGTCAATTTCTTTTCCTCAAGACTCTTACATCATCTCCGGTCAAAGAGGGGCAGTTGTTGACAATCAATTTTGACCCTTTGTATTTAAAAAATAGATTCTGCAGGCTTCCTTGTAAAAATAAATGATAAAATATAGTATTTTACACTTTTAGCTATAATGCAATTTATTGATAATTATTCCTATTTTACAAAATATGAGAAGTTTTATCATTTTATTGTAATTAGTTAAATACTACAATTTTTATGCATTGTTTTTAAATTTGAGATAATTTATTGATACTTATCCAATTTTTTAAATATTAGGATACTCTATCAATTTATTGTCATTATTTAAAAATATGATAATTACTACGCCTTGTTGTAGTTACAATTTTAAAATAAATACTACAAGATTTTATGATTAAATAAACATTTTCTTATATAGCATAGTCTATAATTACACGGAAGCCAGTTGAATTTAATTCAAAATACGGATCAAATCCAGTCAAATTCAATGCTCCATCAACATCCGACGTGACATGACATTTGATGTGACCAGACATTGATTTGACATAACAATGACGTGACATGACTTGATGTGACATTACATTCTTTTATTTTGACCACATATTTTCTTTTATATTTTACTTTTTTTTTACTTTAATTTGAGTCCACATGTTTCAAAATATCTACACAGCCCCACCCCACTTACAAACATCCATCAGCTTTTTAATATGGGTAAAACCCTAAAATCTCAAAAACTTCTCTCACTCATTCTCAAAAGGCAGCCGCCCACCCCTATAAAAGATCTATTTCTATAGCTGCCCGTTGTCGGTGAGCTTCACCGGTCACCCATGGCCAACCCCATCAACCCCAACGGCTTCTCCCCTCAACTGTCCCTCTTCCCCCCCCCCCTCCCCATCCCCCTTCCTTTCTCCTTGAGTTACGACATTGAAGCTTTGGTCGAAATCTGGTCGGAAACAACACCTACGAGTTCGCTCCAGTTGGTTTTTATTTGTACATTATAACGGTCTCTGGCAGTAATCTTTAAGCTCAGCCACCAAACCGTGAACACCGGGGATGTGATGCTCCAATGCCGGAAAAATATAACTCCAGCGACCCTTACTTTTTTTTTTGTGATGGCTGTTTCTTTTTTGGTGACTGCTATTTGTGGTTTAAACCTTATTGTCAGATTTTGGTTTTCTAATACTGACCGGAGACTTTAAATTCCGTTGACCCGTGTTTGCCGGTGATTTCACCATTTTTTCCGGCTCCTTTGTTGCGCAGTAGCTTTATTTGTTTGATGTCGCTATGTTTTTAATAAATAACTGTGATTACTTTGGTTGTAATGGATTCATTATGTTGGCCTAATTGGACAGGGCCGATGAGAATAATGCTTTTGAGGCCACGATGCGTCGTTTGACCCTCCTACTTTGCCCGAAATAACGAGGCGATGATAAATAACGAAAAAGGAAAAAGACGAGAATACGAACCTACAACCTATTGGAGGCGACACCGTTGGCCACCAGAGTTGCTACCGAGGCAGTTCCCATTGTCATGTCTAGACGCATATCGAAAAATATATATCTAATGCCTCGTATATTATATTTTAAACTATTTTCCAAAACTATTTCCTAAAAACATTTTCAAACTATTTCCAAATACAATTTCTCAAACAATTTTTTTGTAACTATTTTCAAAACAATCTTCCAAAAATATTTTTTCAAATTAAATCATTTTTAAAAAAACTTAGTTTATTATTATTATTATTTTATATTTTACTAATAATATCACTTCTCTTGTCTTGTGAGGTACTATCACACGGAGTTACTTTCGAAAGACAACACTCGAAGATGAAAAGACAAATCCCCGTCAAACTTCCCGCTTCGTACTTCCCGTTCTAGGATGTACCCAAAACGTAAAGTAGTAAATAGATGTCGTATTTGCTTGCTTGCTTTGATGTTTATCTATTTGTCGAACACCTAGGGAATTGTATGTAGTTAATAATCAGATTAACTTACAAATTTTGTGTTAAGTAATTCTTGAAGTGTGTATGGGATGTTGAATATATTTTATAATGTGGTTAATTAATTTAGGACCGGTGTATACCTAACTAATTAGATTAGTCATATCCAAAAAATGAAAACATGTCATCTTCTTGCATTAAAATAAAATAAATAATTTGTCTTAGCCTTCAAATTATATGAATACATTTTTGAACCACTTTATGTACAAAATTATTCTTTAATTGACGCATCTTAAGTAGGGAATTGTGGTTGGACTATTATACTATTCTTTGAGAAACTTAGGCCTTGTAGTCATTCAGGTTTGACTCACATAATTGTGTTTGGAGACCATGACTCTAAAAATAATTTTTAGTTACTCATCGAATGATAATTCATTTTTAGGACATATATTTTTTCTTATATTGATACAATAATTGTTTATGTCACAAGTATTTTGATACATATTTCTATACCATATCCATTAACTATTCATCAAATCAATTCTTTAGGTTTATCTAGGAGTGTCAATGGATATTTAAAAACTGACTAAACCGACCGAACCGTACCGTACCGAACTGATTTTTAGGATTTTTTTAATAAAACCGTATATTTTTATATAAATTTATAATCGTACCGATAATTAGGGTAGGTTTTTTATTTTATGAAAATAAACCGAAAAAATACCAAACCGTACTGAATAAATTTACATGTAGAAAATATATTTATATATTATGTTTAAAAATAATAGAGCATTAATTTTTTTTTTTGGGAATTGGAATTATAGAAATGGTTAAAAGCCAACGAGTAATTAAACTCAAAATCCTAATTCCCAAAACTATTATGCTACTTCTATTGAAACTTAATAATTTTCAGCATAGTCGCTAGCAAGACACAAAGTATTCTAGCGATTATGAGTAGCAAACTATAATGTATTGAATATGTTTCTTTACGTATGATTTAAATTTATCTTTTTGAATATTTAATCTTCCATATACTTTATTCTTGAATTCCAACTTGATTAATATCTTTTCATTCGTGTGATTTATATTTTTTTTTGTCTTTGCTTAGTTTCTTTTATGCTGCTGTAGAATAGTTGATGGATCTAATATTATGGCCATTTTTCATATTTTCTTAATTCATCACTCTTTAAACAGTAAAAATATTTAGAGAGTTTTGCTAAGTCCTATAAAAGTATGTATGTTATTGCATTCTACTTCCACTAGTAATTTTTACCTGACATTTAAAAATAATACCGAAAATTAACCAAACCGTACCGGTACCGAAGAGAAACCGACATGATTGGGACGGGTTCGGAAAGTTTAATTTTGGTTATACATAATAAAATAACTAAAAAATTAGTATGGTACAAATTTTATAAAATAACCAGTCGAACCGAACCATTGACACCTCTAGGTTTATTCACCAATCATTTAGAGTAAATTTCTATCTTTACATTTTTAGCTTTTCACTTAAATAGTTAATCTTTGTACATAAAACGAATTCTTCCAAATTATATTTATTAATTAATATTCATTTAGTCAATTTATACATATTCCACCCATCACTACATATTCTCTTATATTTTCATTTCTTTAGCAACCTCCTATACTTGTTCATTCATCGCAAAACAAATGCTTCCATACGTTACTCATTTAATTAACAGTGCATGACATAGTGTTTGTACATCACTTAACCTTGTCTTGTTTATTGCTATTGTTCTTTATTATATTTTTATACTTTAGTCAAATACATACATTATCTATTTTTTTTATCTACTTGACCCATTCTTTTAAAATACCAAATTCTTCTTTTAGGTCTTGTGCACTGATTGCAAAGAATGTAAATTATTTCATACACTTTGTTTATTGACTGTTACTACATGAGCATGTGAATATAAACATTCAATTATATTCTTGATATAGCTGACTGTCCTCTATTTAGTTTGACTTTTCAATTATTCTTGTGAATATTAATCAACTCTCTTCTTGCCCTATTCATTACATAGAAATAAAAAAAACTATTCAAAAGTAATTATTTTTCCACTCTTGATCAATTATTTTCTAGACACGTTTTCTTACAATAATTGATCTTGTTTACAGCTATATTCTTTCGAGATTATTCCTTTCAACATAAAGCTATTTGGTTAATTTGTAAATATTTTACTTGATGATACACATCACTTAGTCACTAAAGTTTTTTTTAACTCTTTCACATACTTTCTTTATCCACATCTTTGCACATATTCCGTTGCACAGAAATATCCCTTGTTTTACCATATGACATTCGCATCCAATCATTCTTCATTCCAAATCATTTTTATAATTCTTTGTAAATATAAAATTAATCATTCTTTTTTAACCTTCCCTACCTTATTTGATCGAGTCCGCAGGAATCACATTTTGTGGATCTTGAGGGATTCATAACACCTTCCCCTAGAGATAACTTGATCCCTTACTCAAAATCTCAACGGTTTCGTAAACCATAGTCGAAGTGTACATTATATATTATAATATAGGTGTCCTAGTGTACCTTAATATAATGACCAGGCCGGTCGTTTTGAGCATTTTCACTCCGCTCAGTAGTTTGGGGGTATGAGTAGCTCCGTATAATGTATTATGACTTGTGTGAAGAGTTGATTAAGTTTGACTTTTGAAAATTTTACCTCGGAACGGAGTTTTGATGGTTCCGTTAGGTCCATATGGAGATTTTGGACTTGGGCGTATGCCCGGGTTTGCATTTGGATATTTCTAAAAGGATTCGGCGTAAATTGGCGAAAGTTGGAAATTTGAAGGCTTGGAAAGTTCATAAGTTTGACCGGGAGTTTACTTTGATGATATCATATTCGGATTGTAGTTTTGGGAATTGGAATTGCTTCGTTATGTCATTTGGGACTTGTGTTCAAAATTTGAGTTCATTCTAGGTTGATCTGATATTTTTCGGCGTAAGTTTTGAAAGTTCAAAGTTCAAAGTTCATTTAAGTTTGAATTGAGGTGTGATTCGTCGTTTCGATGTTATTATGTGGGATTTGGGCCTCGAGTAGGTCCTCATTATGTTATAGGACTTGTTTCTATATTCGAACGGGGTCCCGAGTAGCTCGGAGGAGTTTCGGATTGTTTGGATCAATTTTGTTAAGGCTAGTTTTTGAGCAGTCCTAGTGTGATCGTACCTGCGCAATGTTGGGCGCAGGTGCGACGTTGCACAAGCGAGGCAGTGGCCGCAAAAGTGGCATGGCAGGATCAGGGCAGTGTCGTAGGTGCGAGGTTATTTTCTACATCTGCGAGATCGTAGATGCGGTGCTAGGAACGCGGAGGCGATGGCAGCACATAAGCGCATTTTTTAACTCGCACCTGCGTGGTTGCAGAAGCGGACTTTCTGCCATCGGTGCGAGGGCTGGCTACCAGTGGTTATTCACAGAAGCGAAACGTTTTCTGCAAAGATGTGACGGTACTTGGGCAAAAGCTATATATCGAGGGCTTAGCTATTTTATTCACATTTTGAGTTGGGGAGCTCATATTTGAGCGATTTTGGAGACACATTTCATCACAAGGATTGGGGTAAGTGTTCTATACTCAGTTTTGATTATATTTCGTGAATCTATCTTCGTTTTTGGCATTTGGTTGATAATTTTAAAAGAGAAATTGGGGGCTTTTGTCTAAAATTTCATAGAGAGAATTTTCGAGTTTTGAGCATTGATTCGGAGTCAGAATTGAGTGAAACTAGTATGGTTGGACTCATAATTGAATGTGTTCTCGAATTTTGAGAGTTTTGCCGAGTTTCGAGGTGAAGTCATAGTTTTGACTTTTTGTTTGACTTTGGGCTTTTGATTAAAGATTCCACCTTTATCGATTGGGTTTGTTTCCTTTGGTATTATTTGATGTTCTTGAGTTGCTTTTGGCTAGTTTTGAGCCGTTCGGAGGTCGGTACGTGCGGGATGGCATTTTCGAAGCATCATTTGAGTTGCTCGGTATTGGATTTGGCTTGTTTGAGGTAAGTAACACTTCTATACTTGGTGTTGAGGGTATGAACCCCTGAATATGCGTGATATGTGTTTTGTGTTGAGGTAACGCACATGCTAGGTGACAGGTATGTGGGAGTGCACCGCGTGAATTGTGACTCAGTTATTTTTGTGGTACTGTGTAGTTACCTAATCTTGTCTGTAACCATGAAATATCTACGTACTAAAGTAATTGAGTTGTGATCCATGTTAAAAATCGTGCTTAGGCCACATGCTGCCACTATTTGGACCCACAAAGGTCGTGTTGCATGTTGAATTAATTGCTTAATTTGAAATTTATATTCTGTCACGACCTAACTGGAGGGTCATGACTAGCACCCGGGCCATACTTGCCGAGCACCAACGTACATTTTATCTAACCTTCCTTATTATCTTTAAGGGCCGACAAGATCAATATAAATAGTAGACATGGATCATGAACATCCAACAATGAAAGATAATGTCATGAACATACATAACATGGGACGACAAGATTGTCAAGAAACTATATATAAGGTACGAGCTATCATGCTGCCAAGAAAGACTATACAACAAAAATCAGCCGACAAGGCATTCCAAACCATACATAAGTCGACACCTGTCTATGAGCCTCTAAAGGAACATAAGTGCTACAACATTGCCGGAACAGGGCCCCGACATACCCATAATGTCTATAACAAAAACGCATACCAAGACCACGGCAAGACCGAAGAAGGGATCTCGCCAATAACCGCTGAACTGGACAGCCTACTGTGGTGGGGGAGCTGCATCTACCCGTCTATCAGGACCTGCAGCACGACATGCAACGTCCACAAATAAAAAGGATGTCAGTACGAATAAAGTACTGAGTATGTAAGGCAGGAAAGCATAAGTAAGAACAGTAATGTAAACAGGGATAGAGAATATACAACCCGTGACATCTGGGTACCTTTGAGGGCTACTGACATGAAATACATGATACATACATATATATACATAAACTTTTAAAACATACGCCTTTGTGGGCATCACCATCATCATATCGTACCCGGCCGTAATAGGCTCGGTAAAACGTACCCGGCCATCATAGGGCTCGGTAGAATCGTACCCGGCTACGTGGAGCTCGGTAAAACCCAACTGATCAGTGGTTGCACAATAGGTGCCATACCCGGCCGACTATAGCGCGGCTCGGTAGAGTAAAATAGATACATATATATGATGCATGCTGGACTCATTGGAATCACATTTTGAACCTTTCGGAGTGACGTAAGGTCGGTATCCTTCGTACACGTTATTAGGATTAACTCTTCATCAAGAATCTTATAAGAATCAGGAACTACCAACAACATTGATAATATAAGAATAAGAGAAGTAACATCAATATCAATCGTTTCATAAGAAGGGCAGCAATGTAAGTACTGCTAGCTTCTAAGAGTAGAGTATCTTTGGGAGCTCGTTCATTACATTATGTACAATCGGAGTCGTGCAAAAGAATGAAGGGGATAGCCTCACATACCTTGTATATACTGCCCAACCTCAAGCTATGCAAATGTCACGACTCCTTAGTCTACAATAAGAGAAATGACACTATCATTATCGTTTAAGCGTCGTAACTATTATGTATCGACCGCAACCTATTTTACGATAAAACGGACAGCACCTCCCCTATTTATATGACTTCCCACAAGTCAATA
The DNA here is from genome assembly GCF_000390325.3 of Nicotiana tomentosiformis. Taxonomy (NCBI): domain Eukaryota; kingdom Viridiplantae; phylum Streptophyta; class Magnoliopsida; order Solanales; family Solanaceae; genus Nicotiana; species Nicotiana tomentosiformis. The sequence goes on from NC_090814.1 coordinate 35,062,761, forward strand.
AAATCACCAAACAGCCCAAACAACATCATTAATAATCATATTGAGCCTCCAAAACAGTCCACCAACTAACAACATTACTACCAAGCCTTTCGATATATATTTCACAAGTTCTAGCATCAACGACTTAGCCACAACTTGGATAATCTTAAATATATATAGAGTAAGAGGTTCCTTACCTTTAAACAGAAAGAACAACTCCAATTTGACCTTAATTTTCCACGAAATATCCCTTCAATTCTGCCACAAGAATAAGGAAGCGAAACTAGCAATTAATTCGGGTTTTTCGGCACTAGAATTACTTTAGAAGACTTGAAATCACCTAGGGTTGATATTAAAAACTTGAAGGTGTATTTACAGAACATAAACACTTAAAACAACCTCCCACACGAGCTGGAACAACACAAAAATCCGCAACAACAAGAAGAACAAGAAACTTACTAGCGCCACGGGATTCCCGACATTTGATTTGTGTTGTTTGCCCTTTGTTTGGGTCTTGGATCATGAGAGACCCTTGAGAGACTGTTTTTAGGGTTATAAGGTCTGAATATACTGAAAAATAATGACTTAAAACGGGGTTGAGGTATCTTATATATGTCCATATGTCTTAAACCGCCTTTGTGGGCCCCATAGAGAGCTGCGTGGCGCACTCTCGCAAAAACGCAAATATCTCTCTATTCCGAGATCGTATCGACGAACGGTTTAATGCGTTGGAAACTAGACTCATAGATTTTCAATTTGATAGTATATCACCCCATAATTCCAAGTACATTGGGAGAAAAATGTAGTAACATTTGACCTAAAGTTTAAGTAAAATTATAAACGTAAGTTGCGACAACTTTTATTGACTTTTGTTTCATAACTCGCTTGACTTCAAAACTTATGATACGGATATTATATGATTCAAATACATTAAAACATGACCTCTTGGGACAATTAATCACCTCTAGTGTTACCCGAAAATACGGGTTACAACATCCTTGATTCGTTTAACTTCTAATACTTGTTAACCACTCTTATACACCCTTGTATCGTTTAAGACCAATAGGATTAACTTCTTATCATCTCAAAAGATAATCTCTTCTTGGATTTACGTCGACTAACTTACGGCGTGATCTATGGTATGCGAATTTGGGTTGTAACACCCTCTCCCCCTTAGGAACATTCGTCCTCGAATGTAAGGGTTTATGGGGTGTCTAACTCATCGTGGATTCCGACGGAGATTTCCGGCTGAGTTTCTCCCATAAAATGGACACTAGCCAAACTTGCAAGCAGTTAAACCCAACCTATGGCCTTACAAGACTATACAAAGCATTATAGATATGTACATTATCTACATATCCCCATTTTGTATTAAAAAAAGAGTATTCACAAGCTATTGCTTACCTTATAGAGCCGTTTCACCTTATAATGCGTCCTTCTTTCCCCCGGCATCCTCGTTATCTTCACTCTGGAATAGGTAAGGGTATTTAGACTTCATCTCCTCTTCTGCTTCCCATGTCATTTCTTCTATATTCTTGTTCCTCCATAATACTTTCACGGAAGCTACATCCTTTGTTCTCAGCTTGCGGACTTGTCGATCTAATATAGCCACTGGCACTTCATCATATGATAGATCCTTTGTAACTTGTACATCTTTGATAGGGACGACCCGAGAAGGGTCTCCAATACATTTCCTCAACATAGATACATGGAATACCGGGTGGACAAATTCCAATTCAGATGGCAATTCTAACTCGTAAGCAACCTGTCCAATTCGTCGAAGAATTTTGTACGGCCCAATATATCGCGGACTCAACTTACCCTTCTTCCCAAAACGCATAACAACCTGATGCTCGATCTTTACTTGTTGACAATTAGGACACTGGGCTACAAATTCTGCAATAGACTTCTTCATGTTATCCCACCAATACTGCTCCTTAACGTCATGATACATCTTTGTCGAGCCAGGATGGATAGAATATCGGGACTGGTGAATCTCAATCATAATCTTCTCTCGCAACCCTGCCACACTAGGTACACATAATCGGCCCTAGTATCTCAGTGTCCCATCTCCTCCGATCTTGAAAGCTGTAATCTTACACTGCTGAATTCCCTCTCTCAATCTTACTAAGGTAGGATCTTCATATTGCCGTGCTTTTACCTCGGCTACCAAAGATGATTCTGCTGTATTCTGTACAGTAACACCTCCGTCATCAGAGTCCAACAATCTGATTCTCATATTGGCCAGCTGGTGAAGCTCTTTGGTCAACCCTTGTCTACCTGCCTCAATATGTATTAAGCTTCCCATTGACTTACGGCTGAGAGCGTCTGCCACAACATTAGCTTTACCGGGATGGTACAATATCTCGACATCGTAGTCTTTCAGTAATTCAAGCCACCTACGCTGCCTCAAATTCAACTCCTTCTGCTTGAAGATGTATTGTAAACTCTTGTGATCTGTGTAGATGTCAACATGGACGCCGTATAAGTAGTGCCGCCATATCTTCAAAGCATATATTACTGCAGCCAATTCCAAATCATGAGTCGGGTAATTCTTTTCATGCTTCTTCAATTGTCTTGATGCATAAGCAATCACCTTCCCACGTTGCATCAATACGCACCCCAAACCTATACCTGAGGCATCACAATATACCACATAACCTTCTGTTCCTTCTGGGAGAGTGAGCACTGGCGCGGATGTCAATCGATTCTTTAGCTCCTGAAAACTATGTTCACAAGCATCAGACCACTGGAACTTGGTAGCTTTCTGTGTTAACTTAGTCAATGGTGCTGATATAGAGGAAAACCCTTCTACAAACCGCCTATAATATCCTGCTAGCCCCAGGAAGCTGCGGACTTCTGACGGTGTTGTAGGTCTCGGCCAATTCTTCACTGCATCGATCTTCTGAGTGTCGACACTAATACCCTCATCAGATATCACATGGCCAAGGAATGCTACTGAGTTCAGCCAGAATTCACATTTAGAGAGCTTAGCATATAACTTATGATCCTGAAGGGTCTGTAATACTATCCGCAAGTGGCCCGCATGTTCCGCCTCCGAACGAGAATACACCAGAATGTCATCAATGAATACGATCACGAACACATCAAGATAGGGCCTGAATACACTATTCATGAGATCCATAAAAGCTGCTGGGGCATTTGTTAGCCCGAACGACATCACCAAGAACTCAAAATGCCCATATCTTGTCCGGAAGGCCGTCTTTGGAATATCCTTCTCCTTAACCCTCACCTGATGATACCCTGAACGCAAGTCAATCTTGGAGAAATACTTGGCACCCTGGAGTTGGTCAAACAGGTCATCAATTCTTGGAAGTGGATACTTGTTCTTTATTGTAAACTTATTCAACTGTCGATAATCGATACACATCCTTAACGACCCATCTTTCTTCCGCACGAACAAGACTGGCGCACCCCAAGGTGAAGTGCTAGGCCTAATGAAACCCTTATCCAGCAAGTCCTTCAACTGTGCCTTCAACTCTCGCAACTCTGCCGGGGCCATCCTGTATGGAGGGATAGAGATCGGTTGAGTGTCAGGCAATGCATCAATGCTAAACTCAATCTCCCTTTCAGGAGGAAGGCCTGGGAGTTCATCTGGGAAAACATCTGGAAATTCATTGACCACGGGGATTAATTGTAGAGTAGGCGGCTTCGCCTCCGCATCCCTAACGCGAACAAGATGATAAATGTAACCTTTTGAGATCATCTTCCTTGCCTTAAGATAGGAAATAAACCTACCTTTCGGCGTAGCAATGTTCCCCTTCCATTCAATGGCGGGTTCACAAGGAAACTGAAACCTAACCATCTTCGTACGACAGTCAACATTTGCATAGCATGAGGCCAACCAGTCCATTCCCATTATCACATCGAAATCAACCATTTCTAACTCAAATAAATTTGCCGAGGTTTGACGACTACAAATCATCACAGTGCAACCTTTATAAACCCTTCTAGCAATCACAGAATCTCCTATCGGAGTGGATACCGCAAGTGGTTTACTTATCAATTCAGGTTCAATGCCAAACTTATTAGCCACAAAGGGTGTAACATATGATAAGGTAGATCCTGGATCAATTAGCGCATATACATCATAAGAAAACACAGACAATATACCTGTAACAACATCCGGAGATGACTCGAGATCTTGTCGACCTATTAGAGCATAGGTTCGATTTTGAGCACCACTCGAACTCGGCACTGAACCTCTACCTCTACCACGACCTGTCGACTGTTGAAAACCTTGTGCTGGAGGTCGAACTGATGAGGAAGAACCAGACACAGATCCAGTCGGTTGAGCCATACCACCACCTCCTCTGTTAGGACAATCCCGCATCATATGGCCACGCTGTCCGCAAGAATAGCACGCATCGGAACCTCGACGGCACAGTCCAAAGTGGGCCTTGCCGCACTGATCACAACGAGGTGTTGGGGGTCTCGTCTGACTAGTATCTCTATGAAATTGTGAGCCTGATGCCCTCGAACTCTGACCTGAACCAGAATAGGTAAATCGATCATACCGAGGCCTCTGAAACTGTGGAGGAGCACTAGCTACAGGTGGTGCCGAACTCCTCGAAGATTGGGGCCTGATACTGCCTCTGAACTCATCAGAATACCATGCAAATCTTGCCCTCTTATGCTGGCCCCTATCCTGCTCCCTATCTGCCCTTTGCTGGCGCTTACGATCCTCTAGGGTCTGGGCATAAGCCTGAATACGGGAAATATCCATGCCCTCTACCAAGGAGGCTGTTGTGCACTCATTTATCAGATGTGGTCCCAACCCGTTCACGAACAGATGCACCCTATCACTCATCTCTGACACCATATGGGGAGCATACCTTGCTAAAGAATCAAACTGTATACTATACTCTCGTACACTCATATTACCCTGTCGAAGGTTCAAGAACTTATCAGCTCTAGCTCGTCGTATCTCAACTGGCAAGTAGTGACGAAGAAAGGCCTCAGAAAATTCCTTCCACACGGCTGGAGGAGCGTTCGGACCCCTAGATCTCTCCCAACTATCATACCAGAAAACCGCTAAATCCCGTAACCGATAAGAAGCCAACTCTACTGCCTCCGTATCACTAGCATGCATAACCCGCAATGTACGATGAATCTGATCAATAAATATTTGTGGGTCCTCCTTGGGGTCTGATCCGGTAAACACTGGAGGGTCTAGATTAATAAAATCACGAACTCTCGCACTAACCGGTTTATCAGCAGCACCGGTATTCTGCCTCTGAGCCTGAGCAGCTACCAAGCTAGTCAACAATTGCACCGCACTGCGCATATCATGGTCTGTAGTGCCAGACGGAGGAACTGGATGTACTGGGTGCCTCCTAATATCCTCGGGAGGAGACAGAGAGGTATGAGACGGCATCTCACTCTGAGCCTCACTTTGGCCTGCTCTGGCTGGAGGCACCTGAATGTTACCCTCTCCCACAGCTGTATCAAGCCGTTTACTAATCGCTTGCTTCCTAGTCGAAGGCATCGCTGAAAGAAAACAAGGTGAATATTAGATATGAACACTTACTACTCAACTCTACGCACGATCTAGATTCAGGAAGAAGGTAACAACCCTAGATGTCACGTAGCCTCCTGATTATAAATGTGGCGCGCTACACATCCATAATCAAAACTCTACTAGACACGGCTCATAGACAACCCCTAGGACAGACTTGCTCTGATACCAAGTTTGTCACGACCCAACTGGAGGGTCATGACTAGCACCCGGGCCATACTTGCCGAGCACCAACGTACATTTTATCTAACCTTCCTTATTATCTTTAAGGGCCGACAAGATCAATATAAATAGTAGACATGGATCATGAACATCCAACAATGAAAGATAATGTCATGAACATACATAACATGGGACGACAAGACTGTCAAGAAACTATATATAAGGTACGAGCTATCATGATGCCATGAAAGACTATACAACAAAAATCAGCCGAAAAGGCATTCTAAACCATACATAAGTCGACACCTGTCTATGAGCCTCTAAAAGAACATAAGTGCTACAACATTGCCGGAACAGGGCCCCGACATACCCATAAGGTCTATAACAAAAATGCATACCAAGACCACGGCAAGTCCGGAGAAGGGATCTCGCCAATAACCGCTGAACTGGACAGCCTACTGTGGTGGGGGAGCTACGTCTACCTGTCTATCAGGACCTGCAGCACGACATGCAGCGTCCACAAATAAAAAGGACGTCAGTACGAATAAAGTACTGAGTATGTGAGGCAAGAAAGCATAAGTAAGAACAGTAATGTAAACATGGATAGAGAATATACAACCTGTGACATCTGGGTACCTCTGAGGGCTACTGACATGAAATACATGATACATACATATATATACATAAACTTTTAAAACATACGCCTTTGTGGGCATCACCATCATCATATCGTACCCGGCCATAATAGGCTCGGTAAAACGTACCCGGCCATCATAGGGCTCGGTAGAATCGTACCCGGCCACGTGGAGCTCGGTAAAACCCAACTGATCAGTGGTTGCACAATAGGTGCCATACCCGGCCAACTATAGCGCGGCTCGGTAGAGTAAAATAGATACATATATATGATGCATGCTGGACTCATTGGAATCACATTTTGAACCTTTCGGAGTGACGTAAGGTCGGTATCCTTCGTACACGTTATTAGGATTAACTCTTCATCAAGAAACTTATAAGAATCAGGAACTACCAACAACATTGATAATATAAGAATAAGAGAAGTAACATCAATACCAATCGTTTCATAAGAAGGGCAGCAATGTAAGTACTGCTAGCTTCTAAGAGTAGAGTATCTTTGGGAGCTCGTTCATTACATTATGTACAATCGGAGTCGTGCAAAAGAATGAAGGGGATAGCCTCACATACCTTGTATATACTGCCCAACCTCAAGCTATGCAAATATCACGACTCCTTAGTCTACAATAAGACAAATGACACTATCATTATCGTTTAAGCGTCGTAACTATTATGTATCGACCACAACCTATTTTACGATGAAACGGACAACACCTCCCCTATTTATATGACTTCCCACAAGTCAATACAATCACCAAACAGCCCAAACAACATCATTAATAATCATATTGAGCCTCCAAAACAGTCCACCAACCAACAACATTACTACCAAGCCTTTCGATATATATTTCACAAGTTCTAGCTTCAACGACTTAGCTGCAACTTGGATAATCTTAAATATATATAGAGTAAGAGGTTCCTTACCTTTAAACAGAAAGAACAACTCCAATTTGACCTTAATTTTCCACGAAATATCCCTTCAATTCTGCCACAAGAACAAGGAAGCGAAACTAGCAATTAATTCGGGTTTTTCGGCACTAGAATTACTTTAGAAGACTTGAAATCACCTAGGGTTGATATTAAAAACTTGAAGGTGTATTTACAGGACATAAAACACTTAAAACAACCTCCCACACGAGCTGGAACAACACAAAAATCAGCAACAACAAGAAGAACAAGAAACTTACTAGCGCCACGGGATTCCCGACATTTGATTTGTGTTGTTTGCCCTTTGTTTGGGTCTTGGATCATGAGAGAACCTTGAGAGACTGTTTTTAGGGTTATAAGGTCTGAATATACTGAAAAATAATGACTTAAAACGGGGTTGAGGTATCTTATATATGTCCATATGTCTTAAACCGCCTTTGTGGGCCCCATAGAGAGCAGCTTGGCGCACTCTCGCGAAAACGCGAATATCTATCTATTCCGAGATCGTATCAATGAACGGTTTAATGCGTTGGAAACTAGACTCATAGATATTCAATTTGATAGGTAGATCACCCCATAATTCCAAGCACATTGGGAGAAAAATGCAGTAACATTTGACCTAAAGTTTAAGTAAAATTATAAACCTAAGTTGCGACAACGTTTATCGACTTTTGTTTCATAACTCGCTTGACTTCAAGACTTATGATGCGGATATTATATGATTCAAATACATTAAAACAAGACCTCTTGGGACAGTTAATCACCTCTAGTGTTACCCGAAAATACGGGTTACAACATCCTTGATTCGTTTAACTTCTAATATTTGTTAACCACTCTTATACACCCTTGTATCGTTTAAGACCAATAGGATTAACTTCTTATCATCTCAAAGATAATCTCTTCTTGGATTTACATCGACTAACTTACGACGTGATCTATGGTATGCGAATTTGGGTTGTAACAAAAAATGAGGCCGAGTATGAGGCCATGATTGTAGGTCACGAGTTGGCTAAAAGCCTTGGGGTCGAGGTGGTCGAAGCTTAGTATGATTCCCTCCTTGTGGTATATCAAGTCAACGGGACATTCAAAGTAAAAGAGGAATGAATGCGAAGGTATTTAGACAAGTTACAAGTAATGCTGCATCAATTCAAGGAGTGGACCCTACAACACGTGCCCCGAGATCAAAATAGCCAGGCCTATGCTCTGGCTAACTTGGGGTCCTCGGTTGATGATGATGGTTCAACTCGGGGACAGTAGTACAACTCATGAATTCGGTGATAGAAGAAGGTCACACCGAAGTAAATTCCACGAGTTTAACTTAGGATTAGAGGAACACGTACATAGATTACTTGAAGACTAGGAAATTGTCCTCGAATCCTAAAGAATCGAGAGCTCTGCGTACGAAGGCTGTCAGGTTTTGCTTGTCCGAAGGGACTCTATTAAGAATAACGTTCGACGGTCCACTGGACATATGCTTGGGGCCGGGAGATACCGAGTATGCCTTGAGAGAAGTTCATGAAGGCACTTGCGGGAACCATTCGGGAGCAGAATCTTTGGTTCGGAAATTAATCAGGGTCGGCTACTACTGGATCGACATGGAGAAAGACGTGAAGAACTTTGCACGAAGATGCGACGGCTGCCAGAGACATGCACCGATGATCTATCAACCGGGAGAGCTACTCCATTCAGTCTTGTCCCCATGGACCTTCATGAAATGGAAAATGAACATCGTCGGTCCCCTGCCATGGGCACATAGTAAGGCTCAATTCATACTATTCATGATCGATTACTTTTCTAAATGGGTCGAAACTAAAGCGTTCGAGAAAGTCTGAGAAAAAGAAGTCATTGACTTTATTTGGGACCACATAATATGCTGATTCGGGATACTGGCCGAGATTGTATGCGACAATGGGAAATAGTTCGTCGGCAGCAAGGTAAATAAGTTCTTTCAAGATCACAAGATTAAGAAAATACTATCAATACCTTACCACCCGAGTGGAAATGGACAAGTAGAATCTACGAACAAGACCATTCTCCAAATCCTGAAAAAGAGGTTGACCGATGCCAAAGGGAAATTGAAGGAAATCATGGCGAAAGTCCTGCGGGCGTATGTACGACCTAGAAACCTAGTACTCAGCCACCCCGTTCTCACTGGTATACGATGTTCAAGACTTAATACTAGTCGAAGTGGGAGAACTAAGCCTCGGGTTCCAATATGCGACCGAACAGTAGAATGGCGAGGCCATGATCACGAGCCTGAAACTATTGGATGAGAGGCGTGAGGCCGCCCTAGTCTGGTTGACCGCCAAGAAACAACAGATAGAAAGATACCACAACTGAAGAGCCAACCTCTGATACTTTAAGATCGGGGACTTGGTGTCGAGGAAAGTAACATTACACACTTGGGACCCGAACAAGGGGAAGCCGGGACCAAATTGGGAAGGACCGTATCGAGTCATCGGAATTACCGGCAAAGGCTCATACAAACTCGAAGCAGGAAACAGTATGTAACTACCAAACAACTGGAACGTAACTTACTTAAAGCGGTACTACTGCTAAGGTACGCTCTCAATTACTCTTTAATAATATTATAAATCAGACTAACACTTGCAGGCAATGGCCAAGAGAGAATGTGACTATTAGGTCTGAAAGCACGCATTGCACTCCTTTTTTCTTGAACTAGTTTTATCCCAAAATGAGTTTTTCAGCAATGTTTTTAACAAGGCAACAGTAAATCGTGCTAACTTAGATTCGAAGGTCGGTCTCAAACCGGAGTCAATGGGCGCATCAACAGTATCCGAGCCCTCTCGAGCTCGACCTCGAATACTGGGGGCCATCATCCTTGGGTTATGGTTCTTAGCAAGGAAAGGAGGACACTTCGTACTTGAGTAGCTAAGGCTCGGTGGTAAGGATACATTGTAAGGACCAAATGGTCGTAAGAATCGTGCCCACATAGCCCACCTTAGCCATGATACAAATTTTTATCATGTACTTTACACATTGAAACGAAAGAAAGTTCCGCCTTGCTATTATAAATTTTCTTGCCTCTTAAAACCCGGATCCTAAAAGCCCAATGGCTACCCCTACTCGGGGACTATCAAGCCCATAGGCTACCCCTAATCGGGGACTATCGACCGAAAAATGTTCGGATAAATTGGGCTACTAAATCTCGGGAGCACCAAACCTATTAGACGGTGCCCAAAAACAAAAGGCTACGGCCACCCAAAAAATGGCTCGGAGACATCCGAAGCTCATAATCAAAAGAAAGGCCTTTATAAAATTTCAAAACTTGCTAAAAGGTTACCCTCGGCAAAAGCATCATCTAAAATCACTTAAGTATCTTGAAAAAACTTCCAGTCGCACCGAGTTTTCAAAGCCTCGAGCAAACAAAGATGCATCGAAGTCAGGCTCCGTTCGAACTTCTGAAACAACGGACGCCCTATAACTACATTGGATTCTATGCTAAGGCATTAGGAACATTGCAAGAATAGAAATTATTAAAATATGCTAAAAAAGTAAAGACTCAGAATCTCCAGAAAGGGAAAATTTTATATATATTCTAGAATATACTTACAAAGGCCCAACAAAAATGACCTCAAAATAAACAAAAATTGAACATAAGACAAAAACCAAAAATGTACTAAGGCGTCTACGCCTAATCTTCACCAAGGTCCAACTCTTCGCCAGAGCCATCGACACCCCCCGAGCCCTCGCAATCCTCAGAGCCTTCGGCACCTTCGGCATCGTAAAGCGTCCTCACCTCGGCCTCAGATTTTTTGGCTTCCTCAATTTCAGCCTACAGGTCAAAACCTTGGGCATGGATCTCCTCGAGGGTCTCTCTTCGGGATAGCCTTTTCATATATTCAGACTTTGCCTTCAGGTAGGCTCCAGCTGCCTCCAAATCGGCCTTGTATTGGGCCACCATTTCATTGGCATCGGTGGAGGTTGCATCTAAATTGGACTTCACTGCCTCGTATTCTCTATCGAGGGCATCCCGCTCTGCGACAACCAAGATCATCTATGCTCGGAGACCGTCATTCAACTAAGATAACTTGTCAGCTTTCTCCTTCACCACTCGGAGTTGGACCTCCACCGACGCCAGCTTCACCTTGGAAGTTTCCTTCTCCGAAGCCAGTAGGTCCATTTTTCTTTTCCACCCATTGGCCATGACTTGGACCTCGTTCATCTCGATTCGGAGTTGGTCGATCTGGTTGATCTTTTGTTGGACATGCGAGGTTTTGTCGTTAGTCGCCAGGACTAGCTCCTCATTTTTAACTTCAAAGACCTTTACCTTTTCGAACAGGTCGGCATGTTCCCGCCTCAGGGTCGAATCTTCCTTCTGAGCCCTAACCTGCTCGGCCCGAAGGTCCTTGATGGCCACATCTTGTTACTCACTGAGGAACTTATACATATCCTTCTTTCGTGGTTTCGAACTCGAGATGGTTGATCTCATAGCGGTACCGGAGGAAGCTCTCGTGGTTAGGTACCGAGGCCTGCAAAACAACAAAAATAGTGAGGGATATCAAAAACTAAGTGAAATTCAAGACGGAGTATTGATAGGTCATTCTTCGGGACGTACAGGTCGCCCAGCTCGGAAAAGTTTTTCAAAGTGGATGAGTCCACGCCATTGAAGAAGGAATGAAGGTGGTCGTCTGCACCCTGAACTTCTTCACTTGACTTCTCTTTTCCTACTTGGGCCTCCTCAAGCATGGAATCAGTGTAGTAGGGCATCTCCATGATGTCTATTACACCAGTCGCTTCTTTCGGAGTAGAACCGGCTTCTCCGGGAGTCTCAGCCCTCATCTCCGACTCGTCCTCTTGAGTCAGAGGAAGGTCGGCCTCACGACTCTCCCCCTTGGTTGCCACCAGCTCCCCGGCAAAGGTCAATCCGTAGGCAACAAAAATATCATCTTCTTCAGACTCATCTTTGAGCAGGAAAAGCGAGTCAGAATCCAACACCGGGAGTTGGTGCTCTTCTTGGGCTTACAAGCCCGGGAAGACGCCCTCTTCTTTGGATTCACCTCGGGATCCGGGGAGCCTGAAGACTTTCTTTTCCTATTCTTCTTTTCCCCCGCGGCAACCCCGGGCTATCCTGTAATGGAGGGATCAATGGGTATGGATATTTCCTCATCCCCTTTCTGCGGCTTAAGTTCGGTGGTCTTAGGCAAACCTGTGAAGGAAAGATAAAGGGTCAGCTTTATGTAAGTTCAGAGTGTAATAGTAACTGTTCTGAGAAAAGCCTTATCATGAGAACATGTCTCCCATCTGCCCTTTGAAAACTTGTGCCACGAGCACTCAAAATATGACATCTGCTTGTAGATGCCCTCGATCCACTCCTTGAGTCGGGGGACCATATTGGAAACCCGAGCAACAGTTGCACGATCACAAATACTGATGGTGAGAAAGGGAGCAAAAAAGACTCGTCACTTAAGTAAATATTACACTTGTGGGATGCATTCCACTTCTTGGGGAATGGTAGAAACTCGGGAGGGATAAAATCTTCAGTCTTCCCAAGAACGAAGCGCCCCTGCTAGCCTCGGTCTCGATCCTCGTCAATGATCGAAAAGGTGGCCTTGCTGGCCCGACGAGTGAGCTTGATTAGTCCCTCTCAGAAAATTTGGGGACTGTATAGATGGAGCAGGTAGTCGAGGGTGAACCAACGTGACTCTGTGTTATTCACAAAGTAACGGAGGAGGATCACGATCCTCCAAAGAGACGGGTGAATTTTTCCAAGGCACACCTCGTACCTCTTGAAGAGAAGAGTATGAAGATTTGAAGGTAGGATAAAGATCTGGGTAAGAACCTAAGAAGAATTATGAAGTGTTGAGGATCAAAGATGAAGATATGAAGGTTTGAAAGAGTTGGTAACAACTAGAAAATTCGAGGGTGGAAGCTTGGATTGGAAAGTGGAAAAAGAGCAAAGGATATAAGCTTTTATAGGGGAAATACGCGACGTTTCACATTCGGGGGCGACCAACCGATGGTTGACACGTGTCTGCAGTCAGAACGACATGACTGATGGGACGTTTTGGCTTCTTTGTCGTTTCAGTTGTAACATACGAAGGATGGAACCGGGGAACATTTATCGTTTCCCATCATTTCGACATATCTACTCTCTGAGAAACGAGGGGACTATTTGTATACGGGTAAAATTGGGGGCAACCAACACCCCAATTTTCGGTGGGTCAAACGAAGCAAAGGCATGATTATTTGGGGTCCGAATCGAAGTCGAAGCACCTCGTACTAAGGTCTGAACGGAGTGGTCATCACCGTGCTTAATAAGACATTAGTTCTCCGATCCCAAAACGAGCTTCGAGACCTCGAAAAACACGATAAAGGTTACACACAACCAACAGGGGGCTGTGATATCCGCACCCCATAAAATATCACGGTGCAGATCTCGGCCCGTATCGGCAGCGGATCAGTGATTAACGATAAAGAAGATTTTTTACCTTTCTTAGAATTGTACTAGGGGTGAAACTCTCCTACTATATAAAGGGGGTCATTTTTATTTAATGAACACATTATAACACGCATATCAAAGCAATACGAACCTATTTTATCAGCTTTCTAGCTATTGAAACGTTCTAATTTTAATCATAGTTCTTCATACATATCTGGCTTCGAACCGAGAATTCGACGGAGGGAAAAACTATCGTTTAGATTAAATCCGAGCCCAAGCTCAACGTCACAACTAGTTTAATTATTTATTTTTGTCCGTAATTTGTTGATCTAATATGCTTAATTACTTGTATTGAATCAATCCACATATCCTTAAAACCGCGTATAAATTTAATTGTTATCCGTTTCAAGGATAAACAAAGTCACAATAGTTAGCAAGTTAAAGAAAATTAAAAAAATTGTAAAAATGTTATCAAAAAAGAATTATTTCATTTGACTCTTCAAATAATAAATATGTTACATAAAATGAAATGGAAGAAATATGTCATTTGTAATTTGTAAATTGTATATGGAGCATCAAAATGGGAAGGGTATCTTCGGTGACAGAGAATATATAACTCGATGCCCTTTCACCTCGGTCTTGTTTGGATGAGGCCTTCTGGACTTTGAAATCGTCTAAGATTGAGCAGCTCCCGGAAATACATCTCTTCATGGAGGGCTTTGGGGCTGATTCGATGGCAGCCACTTCGGGAGCAACCACTTCGTTAGCAACCTCCTCGGGAGCAGCCATCTCGAGAACAACAACTTCAGGAACGGCCGCCTCGGTACCCGTGGCCGGGTGAGAAGATGAAGAGGCAGCCTGTTAAGGAATTGATTTGGAAGTTTTAGCCATTACTAATTGAGAATGTTTGAAAATTTAAAGAAAAGGTATGAGGGTTTAAAGGGTGAAGAGAAGAGTATGAAGATTTGAAGGTAGGATAAAGATGTGGGTAAGAACCTAAGAACAATTATGAATATTTGAAGATCAAAGATGAATATATGAAGGTTTGAAAGAGTTGGTAACAACTAGAAAATTAGAAGGTGGAAGTTTGGATCTGAAAGTGGAAAAAGAGCAAAGGATAGAAGATTTTATAGGGGCAGTGTCAAGCCCAAACCTCGGGGAGCGCGACCGGCGCTCGACCGAGTGAATCCGGTCGAGAAAGCTTAATAAACCTTTCCTACTCGACTCATTCATAATCCAAAAAGGGATCACTTCACCATTTGTAAAACAGGAGAGAGATCAGTTATATAAATATATAAACGTTGCTAGTTCATTTTTTCCTTATATACATTATGCCATAGTTGAGTTTCCAAAATACAACTCGATCCAACGACCACCCCAACATACATACATGACCTACATAAACGTCTACGGAGCCTCTAAGGGTACAAATGAGCAATATGATAATGCCGGCAACAAGGCCCCGGCTATACCTCAAAATATGAAAACATATACAAAAGAAGGACTACATGAACCCTCGGAGGAATGGGGCTCACCAAGACTGCTGTGAGGAGAGAAAGAGAGCACTACTATTTGCGATCGGCACTATCTGCGATGGAACCATCTACATCCATTCAAAGATGTAGCGCCCCCGGTAAAAGGGACGTTAGTACTGTCGAATAGTACTAGTATGTAAGGTAAACACCAATCTTAGTAGAATGAACAGTGAAACAAAGAGAAGGCAGTCATAAAAATCAATAAGTACTTCACAGAAATACAAGGAAACACCAAGTAAGGATCACATAATTTCCAATTCAATCTTTCCATCTTTTTAGGTTAATAATCCTTAGTGCCAAATCTACAACTCATAATGCCATCGTGTTTTTACACGGAGTCCGGTCTCGGCCCGACCGGCTAAGCCATCTCAAGTGAGACATATCCATATCCACAATGTAAACCAATAATTTCAACACAAATGCCACCATGTGTACAGCATGGCGTCCGATCTCGGCCCGATCGGCTAAGCCATCTCACTTGAGACATAACCTCTTTCAATTGCTCACTCAATTCACATAACTTTCCCATCTTTCGTTACATGGCACAAACAGCCTCATTTATTAAGTAGTTCTTGGCACTTGGGAACATTTTACAATTCAAGTCTTTCCTTTTGTATTCGTTCAAATAACATCATCACTCATATTGATAAGTACCATCACATAAGGCATTTCACACATAGGGAAAGGAGCTTGGAAAATCATGATTTCGTTCTCAAATAGCATGATGACATGGTAACCATCTAAAACAATTAGGGAACATGAATCTTTCAATCCAACACACTAAGGCAAACAATTCTAGAATGATCAAGTTGGAACTTACACCAATTATTCGGATACCAGGAGTTCGATTCTAAGAAGAAAAGAGTTAGCCATACATACCTTAATTGCGCTTCTTTAGATTCTACAATTATCCGGAACCCTTAGCAACCTCAATTTATTTTAGCAATATACAAATTGAACCCAAAATTAGGAAAACGTTCATGGTTCTAGTTCACTTCTTATTTTTCCCACACTCTTTATCACATGCATGCAAGATAAACAACCCTCACACCCATGGACCATCTTATTAATTACTCAATTTCAGTATAAGTTTCAAAAATTTAGGGCTAGGGTATAGATTCTTACCTCTAGGATGGAAGCCTAGATTGTTTTCTTTGATAATCTTGAAAGTTTCAAGCAAGAATTGAAGAATAATTGATGAGGATTACTTTCTCACTCTAAGGCTCCCTCTCTCACTCTATAGTATCAGAAAATGAGCTCAAAATAGGCTAAAGGGGTGTTTTAACGGAATGGGGGTCGGGTTTTAAATTAAGAAAATGGATGCCCCGACACAGGTCTGCGGTCGCATATACGACCGCATAACAGTTATGCGGTCTGCAAAGTGACCACAGAAATGGCCCTTAGGGGCCTGAACTTACGGCTCAGGTATGCGACCAGTATGCGGTCCGCATACTCGTTCTGCGGTCGCATAATGCACCGTAGAACTCCCTCCACAAAAACCCAGGAGTAATTATGCGACCGATATGCGGTCATATAATCGACCGCAAAACTGACCTCAAGTTGGCCAAACTTACTGTCTCACTCTCCGGCCATTATGCGGTCCGCAGAGTGATTATGCGGCCTCATAATGGGCAGCAAAAATGCGTTCTTCTGCAAAACATTTTCCTCTAAGTCTATGAGGTACTGTTCAATCCACAAAGTCCGAACCGCAGCGAGCTTGCTCGCCGCGAAGAATTTCTACTATAATAACGTAGGAATCTATCTTGGCACCACGAAACCCCGAGTTTTTGGTTTAAATTTTTACGGGTCCTTACATTCTCCCCCACTTAAGATCATTCGTCCTCGAATGAGGATCAAGGTTTGCTTAACATAGTTTCAGTTGTACCACATAACATCAGCCCCCGATTTGCCTAACTTCCTAACTTTCTGAAAATTTTGCCAGAGTTTTCTTTGTATTTAGGCCTATCCACCTATCAGAGAGCCCCCGAAATACACCTTAGCAACATATATAGAATTAAATGACACAGCAGAATGCAAAATAACACCAACGGAAGCCTCATAGGGGACATATAACTAGAAAGGAGTGTCTTTATATTAGTCGAACAAGTGATACAAAATTGGGGGGGGGGAGACGACTTCATAGAGCTATTACATGGCTATTCAAATAAATGAGGGTACTTATTTTTCATTTCATTCTCGGCTTCCCAAGTAGCTCCTTCGACTTGCTGGTTTCTCTATAATACCTTTACGGATGCAATTTCTTTGTTCCTCAACTTTCGGACCTGTCTATCAAGGATAGCAACCGGAATCTCTTCGTATGACAGTTCTTCACTAATCTCGATGGTCTCAACCGGCACGATAGCGGACGGATCTCCAACTACCTTCTTCAACATGGACACATGGAATACCGGGTGCACTAATGATATCTCAGGTGGTAGATCAAGCTTGTACGCCACCTGACCTATCCTTTGAAAGATTCTATACGGCCCGACATACCTCGGACTTAATTTCCCTTTCTTTCCAAACTGAATGATCCCCTTCATGGGAGATACCTTCAAGAACACCCAATCATCTTTCTTGAACTCTAAGTCTCTGCGACGAATATCCGAATAGGAATTTTGATGACTCTGAGTAGTTTTCAACCGCTCTTTTATGATCTTAACCTTTTTCATAGCCTGATGCACAAGTTCTGGTCCTATTAGTTCGGCTTCTCCAACCTCGAACCACCCAATCGGCGATCTACATCTTCTACCATACAAGGCCTCAAACGGCACCATCTAAATACTGGCATGGAAGTTGCTGTTATAGGCAAATTCTATGAGTGGTAAATGATCATCCCAGCTACCCTTGAATTCAAGCACACACGCACGCAACATGTCCTCAAGTGTCTGAATAGTCCGCTCTGCTTGCCCGTCAGTCTGTGGATGGAAAGCCGTGCTAAGATTTACCTGCATACCCAAACCTTGCTGAACTTTCTTTCAAAAATTAGCTGTGAACAAAGCCCCTCGATCAGAAATGATGGAAACTGGAGTGCCATGAAGCTTGACTATTTCCTTGATATACGATTGAGCACATTGTTTTGCGGTGTCGGTGGATTTAACTGGAAAGAAGTGTGCTGATTTCGTGAGTCGATCCATGATCACCCAAATTGAATCAAACTTACGCGGAGTGCGTGGTAACCCTACCACAAAATTCATATTGATCATTTCCCATTTCCATATTGGAATTTCTATACTCTATGCTAACCCACAGGGCCTCTGATGCTCGGCCTTTACCTGTTGTCCGCCACACCCTCTTTATGTTATTCTACCAATAAACTTGCTTGAGGTCATGATACATTTTTGTAGAACTTGGGTGTATGGAATATCTAGAAGTATGTGCTTCTACCATGATTCTTTCCCAAAGACCATCTACTTTTGGAACACATAGTCGTCCTTGGTACCATAATGTACCGTTATCCATGCCAAGAGAAAAAGCCGTAGTCTTATGTTTATGAATCTCTTCCTTCAGCTGTACCAACACTGGATCATTGTATTGCTTCTCCTTGACCTCCGTCACAAGCGATGATTCCGCCCTATTCCGCACAATCACTCCCCCTTCATTAGAGTCCGCAAGACGAACTCCTAAACTGGCCAACTGGTGAACCTCCCGGGCCAAGGGCCTTTGACATGCCTCCAGGTGAGCCAAACTACCCATAGATTTCCGACTAAGAGCAACTGCCACCACATTAGCTTTCCCCGGATGATACAAAATATCGATGTCATAATCTTTAAGCAACTCAAGACACCTTCTCTGCCTTAAGTTCAATTCCTTCTGCTTGAAAATATATTGAAGACTCTTATGGTCCGTGAATACATCTACATGGACTCCGTACAAATAATGATGCCAAATGTTTAATGCGAAAACCACTGCCGCAAGCTCTAAGTCATGAGTTGGATAGTTTTTTTCATGATTCTTAAGTTGCCTTGAAGCATATGCTATTACCTTACCATGTTGCATTAATAAACACCCAAGACCGATCCTTGAAGCATCGCAATACATCAAAAACCCCTCGGTACCCTCTGGCAGGGTCAATACCGGCACCGAAGTCAATCGTAATTTCAATTCCTGGAAGCTCCTTTCACAAGCATCGGACCACTGAAATTTAACCGCCTTCTGCGTCAATTTAGTCAATGGAGAGGCAAGAGTGGAGAACCCCTCCACGAACCTCCTATAATACCCGGCCAAACCCAAGAAACTGCGAATCTCTGTTGGAGTAGTAGGCCAAGACCAATCCTTCACTGCTGCAATCTTTTGAGGATCAACCTTAATTCTTTCTCCGGAGACGACATGACCCAGGAATGTAACAGATTCAAGCCAAAATTCACATTTCGAGAACTTTGCATACAATTGGTGTTAATGAAGAGTTTACAGAACTGACCTGAGGAGATCGGAGTGATCCTCTCGACTTCGTGAATACATAAGGATGTCGTCAATGAATACTATCACAAAGGAGTCGAGGAACGGCTTGAAGACTCGATTCATAAGGTCCATGAAAGCTGCCGGGGCATTTGTTAGCCCGAAAGACATTACCAAAAATTCAAAGTGCCCATACCGGGTTTTGAAGGCTGTTTTCAGAATATTCTTCTCCCTTACCTTCAATTGATGGTACCCGGACCGCAAATCAATTTTGGAGAAGAACTTAGCACCTTGTAATTGGTCAAACAAATTGTCTATTCTAGGCAATGGGTAATTGTTTTTGATTGTGACTTTGTTGAGTTGCCGGTAATCAATACACATCCGCAGCGATCCATCTTTTTTACTGACAAAGAGAACTGATGCGCCCCAAGGTGACACACTCGGTCGGATGAAACCTTTCTCTAGCAAATCCCCTAGTTGCTCATTTAGCTCTTTTAATTCTGCCGGTGCCATTCTATAAGATGGAATGGATATAGGCTGCGTGCCCGGCATCACATCAATCCCAAAATCAATCTCCCTGTCTGGAGTAATTCCAGAGAGCTCATCCGGAAATACATCGGGGAATTCATTCACAATTGGTACAGATTCAAGGGTAGGCACCTCAGCAGTGGTGTCCGTAACTCGAATCAAATGATAAATATACCCCTTCCTGATCATCTTCGTGGCCTTAAGGTGAGAAATGAACCTACCTTTTGGCATAACGTTATTCCCCTCCCCTCCCACTCAACAGCTGGCTCGTTAGGAAACTCAAGCCTCATGATTCTGGCTCGGCAATCGAGTTTGGCAAAACATGAATAAAGCCAATTCATTCCCATTATTACATCAAAATCAATCATCCCTAGTTCAATAAGATCGGCCATGGTATCCCGACCACGCACCGTGACAACACAATCCCTATAAATTCGTGCGGCCATAATAGACTCGCCAACCGAAGTAGATACAGAGAACGGCTCATGAAGCTGTTCCGGTTCTATCCCGAAGCTCGTAGTAAAATAAAGAGTAACATAGGACAAAGAAGATCTAGGATCAATAAGGGCATACACATCATGAGATTGAACAGTCAATATATCTGCGACAACATCTGGGGAAGCCTCTACACTTTGTCGACCACTCATAGCATAGAATCGGCTGGGTCCTCCGGAACTCTGTGCACCACCCCTAGCTGCACCACGCTTTGTGGGTGCTTGAGAACCTCGAGCTGGAGGGGGTGCTGAAGATGTAGCAGCTGTAGGACTGGATGACTGAGCTGTGCCCCTGCCTGTACCCTGACAGGATGCACGACAATCCCTCTGAATATGACCTCTCATCCCGTATCCGTAACATACTGGCATGTCTAGGTAGCAGACTCCCGAATGTACCCTCCCACACTTAGGGCATGGGGCCCTCTGCTGCTGCTGGAATCTCCCTCCTGATCAGCCCTGATGGTGGGACCCCCTGCTGCCCTGACTGGGCCTAAAGTGACTCCCTTGCTGCTGACCGTGCCCTGATGGCGGGGCACTAGCTGAACACTGGGCATAAGACTGTGGTGGCCCTGATGATCCTCCCTGAAAAGATGATCTCCCACCTCCGAATGAATCCCCAAGGTTGCCCGCTGATCAGGCCCTACTACAACTTTCCCGTTCCATCCTGAACTTTAACTTTCGAGCCTCAGTAGCTTGGGAAAATGCCACCATCTTCCCATAGTTCATGTCGAAATTTAGAGCAGCTGTGGCAGCCTCATTAATAACCAAAGGGCTAAGGCCCTGCACAAATCAACGCACCCTAGTCTCCATAGTCGGCATCATATGAGCGGCATACTTTGACAGGCGCACGAACTCCATGTGATATTCCCACACACTCTTACTACCCTATTTAATGGTCTCAAACTCCACAGCACGGGCTGCCTTAGTCTCGGTAGGAAAGAAATGATCTATGAAGGCATCCGCAAACTCACTCCATCCCGCCGGAGGGCTCCCCTCCTCACGGGAATCCTCCCACATCTCAAACCAGGAATATGCCACCCCTTTCAGATGATAAGAGGCCAACTCTACTCCTTATGTCTCCGTAGCACGCATAACTCGGAGAGTCTTATGCATCTCATCATTAAAATCCTGAGGGTCTGCCCCGGGATCAGTACCTGTGAACACAAGAGGGTCTAACTGAAGGAACCTATTTACCCTGGAACCGGAAGAATCTCCTTGCAAGCTAAATGAGGTGGGTGCAACATTTGACCTCTGAGCTTGGGAAGCTACTAATGAGTTAGCATCTGAATAGCTCCTCTAAGATCCCCATCGGAAATACCGAGACCAGGAGTTGGGGCTGGAGGTGGAACAGGTATATCGGCGGGAGGGATTGTGGCATCCTCCGCGGGTGTAGGAACTGGGGTAGTCTGTTCTGGAGTAGACGAATCAGGCAGTGGGATAGTTTGGGGATTATCCTCACTCGCATTATCAAGTAAGGGATTAACAACCACTCCTGGGGTGGTATTGGCTTCTTGGCCAATTCTCGCTCTCTTCTTAGGTGCCATTTATCGAAAGTTAGAACAATGCACGAGTTAGGGGAAAACAACCTCACGTTCCGCTCTATCGCACGATATAGAACAACAATGAAGGGTATCATTCTTAAATGTCCAAGTAGCCCCCTAAATATAGATATGGTCGACAACACACCGATAAGAAAGGCTCTACTAGACACGTCTTCGAGACATCCTAGGACACTTTAAAACCTTAAGCTCTGATACCAAGTTTGTCACGCCCCAACCTCAGGGAGCGCGACCGGCGCTCGACCGAGTGAACCCGATCGAGCAAGCTTAATAAACCATTCCTACCCGACTCATTCATAATCCAAAAAGGGATCGCTTCACCATTTGTATAACAGGAGAGAGATTAGTTATATAAATATAGAAACGTTGCTAGTTCATTTTTTCCTTATATATATTATGCCATAGTTGAGTTTCCAAAATACAACTCGATCCAACGACCACCCCAACATACATACATGACCTACATAAACATCTACGGAGCCTCTAAGGGTGCAAATGAGCAACATGACAATGCCGGCAACAAGGCCCCGGCTATACCTCAAAATATGAAAACTTATACAAAAGAAGGACTACATGAACCCTCGGAGGAATGGGGCTCACCAAGACTGCTGTGAGGAGAGAAAGAGAGCACCACTATCTGCGATCGGCATTATCTGCGACGGAACCACCTACATCCATCCAAAGATGTAGCGCCCCCAGTAAAAGGGACGTTAGTACTGTCGAATAGTACTAATATGTAAGGCAAACACCAATCTTAGTAGAATGAACAATGAAACAAAGAGAAGGCAGTGATAAAAATCAATAAGTACTTTACAGAAATACAAGGAAACACCAAGTAAGGATCACATAATTTCCAATTCAATCTTTCCATCTTTTTAGGTTAATAATCTTTAGTGCCAAATCCATAACTCATAATGCCACTGTGTTTTTACACGGAGTCCGGTCTCGGCTAAGCCATCTCAAGTGAGACATATCTATATCCACAATGTAAATCAATAATTTTAACACAAATGCCACCACATGTACAGCATGGCGTCCGATCTCGGCCCGATCGGCTAAGCCATCTCACTTGAGACATAACCTCTTTCAATTGCTCACTCAATTCACATCTCTTTCCCATCTTTCGTTACATGGCACAAACAACCTCATTTATTAAGTAGTTCTTGGCACTTGGGACTATTTTACAATTCAAGTCTTTCCTTTTGTATTCGTTCAAATAACATCATTACTCATATTGATAAGTACCATCACATAATGCATTTCACACATAGGGAAAGGAGCTTGGAAAATCATGATTTCGTTCTCAAATAGCATGATGACATGGTAACCATCTAAAACAATTAGGGAACATGAATCTTTCAATTCAACACACTAAGGCAAACAATTCTAGAATGATCAAGTTAGAACTTACACCAATTATTCGGATACCACGAGTTCGATTCTAAGAAGAAAAGAGTTAGCCATACATACCTCAATTGCGCTTCTTTAGATTCTACAATTATCCGGAACCCTTAGCAACCTCAATTTATTTTAGCAATATACAAATTAAACCCAAAATTACGAAAACGTTCATGGTTCTAGTTCACTTCTTATTTTTCTCACACTCTTTATCATATGCATGCAAGATAAACAACCCTCACACCCATCTATGCTAGGGTATAGATTCTTACCTCTAGGATGGAGGCCTAGATTATTTTCCTTGATAATTTTCAAAGTTTCAAGCAAGAATTGAAGAATAATTGATAAGGATTACTTTCTCACTCTAAAACTCCCTCTCTCACTCTATAGTATCAGAAAATGAGCTCAAAATAGGTTGAAGGGTTGTTTTAACGGAATGGGGGTCGGGTTTTAAATTAAGAAAATGGATGCCCCGACACAGGTCTGCGGTCGCATATGCGACCGCATAACTGTTATGCGGTCTGCAAAGTGACTGCAGAAATGGCCCTCAGGGGCCTGAACTTACGGCTCAGGTATGCGACCAGTATGCGGTCCGCATACTCATTCTGCGGTCGCATAATGCACCGTAGAACTCCCTCCGCAAAAACCCAAGAGTAATTATGCGACCGATATGCGGTCCGTATATCGATTATGCGGTCGCATAATCGACTGCAAAACTGACCTCAAGTTGGCCAAACTTATTGCCTCACTCTGCGGCCATTATGCGGTCCGCAGAGTGATTATGCGGCCGCATAATGGGCCGCAGAAATACGTTCTTCTGCAAAATATTTTCCTCTAAGTCTGTGGGGTACTGTTCAATCCAAAAAGTTTGAACCGTAGCGAGGTAGCTCGCCGCGAAGAATTTCTACTATAATAATGCAGGAATCTATCTTGGAAGTACGAAACCCAGAGTTTTTGGTTTAAATTTTTACGGGTCCTTACAGGAAGTATGCGACGTTTTGCATTCGAGGGCGACCGGCTGATGGTTGACATGTGTCCGCAGTCAGAACGACACGACTGATGGGACGTTTAGGCTTCTTTGTTGTTTCAGTTGTAACGTACGAATGAAGGAATCGGGAAACATCTATCATTTTCCATCATTTCGATAAACCTACTCTCTGAAAAAGGAGGGGACTATCTGTATATGAGTAAAACCGGGGGCAACCTACACCCCCATTTTTCGGTGGGTCAAACAAAGCAAAGGCATGATTATATGGGGTCCGAATCAAAGCCGGAGCACGTCGTACTAAGGTCCGAACGGAGTGGTTGCCACCGGGCTTGGTAAGACATTACTTCTCCGATCCTAGAACGAGCTCCAAGACCTCGGAAAACACGATAACGGTTAACACACGACAAATAGAGGGCCACGATATCAGCACCCCATCGGATATCACGGCGCAGATCTCGGCCCGTATCGACAGCGGATCAGTGATTAACGAAAAAGAAGATTTTTTACCTTACTTAGAATTGTACTAGGGGTGAATTTCTCCTACTATATAAAGGGGGTAGTTTTTATTTAATAGACACATTGTAACACGTATATCAAAAAAATACAAACCTATTTTCTATGCTTTCTAGCTATTGAAAAGTTCTTATTTTAATCATAGTTCTTCTTACATATCTGGCTTCGAACCGAGAATTCGACGGAGGGCATAACTATCGTTTAGCTTAAATCCGAGCCCGGCTCAGCGTCACAACTGGTTTGGTTATTTATTTTTGTCCTTAATTCGTTGATCTAACTTCCTTAATTACTTGTATTGAATCAATTCACATATCCTTAAAATCGCGTATAAATTTAATTTTTATCCGTTTCAAGGGTAAACAAAGTCACAGTAGTTAGCAAGTTAAAAACAATTTAAAAAACTTGTAAAAATCTTATCAAAAAAGAATTATTTCATTTGATTCTTCAAATAATAAATATGTCACATAAAATAAAACGGAAGAATTATGTCATTTTTAATTTGTAAATTGTACTTCAAATAGATTTAAAAAATTATATATTCAAGTTTACACTAAAAATTAGAGGTTGCGTCCTTTTTGGACAGAGAATGTATGTTTTATTTCTTACTCTCGAAACTTTAATATTTTGTTGTGATTCGACATTGTCGAATTGTGACCAACAGTTAATGAGCTATTACCCATTATACAAACCCTTAAATCGCATTTCCAAACGAGTATAGCAATATAACATATAACATGCATCTGATGTGATTGAGGTAGATAGTATATCAATTCAGATAATAACAACAACATTACCAGCCAAAAGAATCCCATAACCCAAATAATATATGGAGCATCAAAATATCTAAGTATAATTGAAACGGGATAGCATCCAATAAAAGTGAACAAGACATAAACCCAAGATGCCCTCCACAGATAATTAATGTGAAAGGCTCACCACTGCTGTTCTCAAGAATAGCGAAGACTCAGGCCACTGCGATATCTGCTTCAGAATCTCAAAATCTACACATAAAGTAAGGGAGTGAGTCCCCTTAAACCCCATAAGCATTTTAAACCCATTCTTAAATGCCTCTGTGACAGATCTTTTACTAAAAAGAATGCATACATGATAAATGATATGATCTATGCAACTATATGCAAATTGAGCTGCACTAAACTAAGCTAATTAACTCTAGGTACGAAATCCATATGAAGCTGATATCATGCACACAGATACTTGTGCATGTGATACCTTTGATAGAGGATGTATTGATAAGGGCAGGTAAAGCTGATTGGCAGACTTTTAAGCTTGCAAGCTTTCGAAGAATGAGTTGCATACTTGCACTTAAGCAAATAATACATCGAAAAGGGAGGAAAAATAAAGTGAATGTTGGGAAAAATAATAATCCAGCCCAAAAATAATATCCATGGAAAATAATAATAATACAAGAGAGTAACAACGACATACACCAACTCTTTTAGCGAGGTAAATACAATACCCGAGCAGAGCAATATTACAACTATAATATTACAACTTAGTAGTGTCAAGAGACTACTACAATTTTGAAAGAAATAATACTCTTTATTTAAAATACCTCACTACAATATTACTGACATTCACTATTTATCTCACAGATTACAATCTGTGGATTACTCTTTCTAACTTTTACTACTTCTCTTTGTTTTGGTGTGTTAAACCGAGAGGGAAGTATCTCTATTTATAGGCAAAGTTGCCAACCTCTCACCTAATCAAATTGATTGGTTCTTTGCAATTTGCATCGTCCAAACATTGTTTTGGTTGCAACTTGCATCTTTATTTTCAGCCGCCCTTATTGCAAACAAGTTGCCATTGTAACTTGTAATTCTTTCTTTCTTTTTAATTTGGGGCTGGTCCCACAAATCTCTCCCTTAATTTTATTTTTTCTTCTTCATTCCAATTCTTGATCTCAATCTTTAAAAATCTTCAAACTTGAGGGGCTTTGTAAAGATATCCGCAATTTGATCATGAGACTTCACATATTTGAGCTCGACTTCCTTCTTGGCAATGCATTCTCTGATGAAGTGATATCTTGTGTCTATATGGTTGCTTCGATCAAGATACACCGGATTCTTCGCGAGTGCCTGTGCGGACTTGTTGTCAATACAAATCTCTGTAGCTTCAATTTGTGATAAATTGAGCTCCTTCAACAATCTTCTCAACCAAATAGCATGACACGTACAAGATGTTGTTGCTACATATTCAGCTTCACAAGTCGAGAGAGTAACAATTGGTTGTTTCTTTGAACTCCAAGAAATAACAAAATCACCCAAAAAAAATACAAAACCAGTTGTGCTTTTTCTATCATCAATATCTCCCGCATAATCACTATCACAAAATTCCATAAGGTTGAAATCACTAGAAGAGGAATAAAATAGCCCAAAGTCAATTGCACCTTTTAGGTAACGAAGAATTCTTCTAGTGACTTTCAAATGGATGGAGGTAGGAGCTTCCATGAAGCATCTTACTAGTCCAACTACAAAGAGTATATCTAGCCTGGTACAACTCAAGTGCCTCAAACTTCCCACAAGACTTTCATAAAGCTTGGATAATTTTGTCCCACTCTACATCGGTGTATTCACGGTGTTGCAATCTAGCATGTTGAACTTCTTCAAGATCTCCTTCATATAGCTTTCTTGAGATATGAAAATTCCATCCTCCATCTGCTTCACTTCTAGGCCCAAGTAGTATAACATGAGCCCTACGTATGTCATCTCAAACTCACGGGACATATATTTCTTAAAAGCTTTAAATAAACTTGGGTTATTATCCGTGAAAATAAGATCATCAACATAAAGACAAACAAGCAAGATATCTCCATTAGTATGAACTTTAAGGTAAAGAGCATATTCACGGAGACAACGAGTAAACCCATTGTCTTGAAAATACTTGTCGATGCAACTATTCCATGCTCATCGGGCTTGCTTCAATCCATATAAAGCTTTGTTCAACTTCAGCACTTTATCTTCATGGTTTTTGACTACGAAGCCAAATGGTTGTTCAATATAGACTTATTCTTCAAGATATCCATTCAAGAAGGCTGACTTGACGTCTAGTTGATGGATCTTCCACTTCCTTTGTGCCACCAAAGAGATCAGCAAACGAATCATCTCCATGCGGTCAATAGGTGCATAGAGTTCTTCATAGTCAATGCCTTGCCTTTGCTTGTAGCCTTTAGACACAAGTCGTGCCTTGTATCTCTTCACATCTCCATCAGCATTCTTCTTTGTCTTGTATACCCATTTTACTCCAATTGCGCGATAACCCTTGGGAAGAGTTGTTAACTCCCAAGTGTTGTTCTTCTCTATTGAATCGATCTCCTCCTTCATGGCTTGTCTTCACCTCTTGTCTGTAACAGCTTCATCAAAGTTCATTGGTTCACTCTCAGCAAAGAGACAATATAAAAAATCAAAATTAGTAACTTCTTTTGTGTCCTCATAGATCTCATGAATACTCTTTGTCCTTTGCGGCTGTTTATTTGAACTTTCTTGGGAATAGGGAGATGCAATATTGGTTGGAGAAGGATGTGGAGTTGTATCCTGCACATGTTCCACAGTCTCTGGTTCTTCTTCATCACCAAAGTATGGAAGAAAATCATATGAAATTTCTTCGTGAGCTTCCCAATTCCATGCCAATTCTTCATCAAATTCAATATCGCGACTTACTACCACCTTGCCGTTGCTTGGGTTGTATTACTTGTAGCCTTTTGAACTTGTATCATAGCCAACAAACACATGCTTGACACTCCGATCGTCAAGCTTCTCTCTCCCTTGTTGTGGCACATGAGCATAGGCTATGATCCCAAAGATTCTCAAGTGCTTGATACTTGGTTTTCTTCCACTCCATGCTTCTTGAGGGGTTTGATATTTAACATTTCTTGTTGGAGACATGTTGTTCAAATAAACTATACAAGAAACAGCTTTGGCCCAAAATTCCTTGGGCATACTTTTAGCTTTCAACATACATCTAGCCATATTAAAAATCGTTCGATTCTTTCTATCTGCAACTCCATTTTGTTGGGGTGAATAAGGTACTGTTAGAGGGCGGCAAATTCCATGAGACTAACAGAAGTCATTAAATTCTTTTGAAGTGAATTTGCCTCCTCTATCGGACCTTAAAGATTTTATTTTATAGCCGCTTTCTTTTTCAACAAGTACTTTGAAATTTTTAAAAGCAGCAAAAGCTTCAGATTTTTGGTTCAAGAAATAAACCCAAGTCTTTCTACTAAAGTCATCAATGAAAAGCAGAAAGAATTTACTTTTACCAAAGGAAGGTGGATTGATTGGTCCACATACATTAGTGTGAACAAGCTGGAACAGTTTGGTTGATTTTCACATGGCCTCTTTTGGAAAACTCCTCCTTGCATGTTTTCCAAGAAGACAAGCTTCACACAATTGATTGAGATGGTTGATTGATGGTATCCCATGTACCATGTTCTTTTCTCCCAATTTTTTGAGCGCTTCAAAATTCAAGTGCACAAATCGCATGTTCTAACACCATGATTCATCTTGCATATTAGCCTTCAAACACTTTGCATTAATTGTCTTAAGACTCAGAGAAAATAATCTATTCTTTTCCATATGCACTTTAGCAATTAGAATTCCACTTGATTGTCTAAGACAAAAATGCATATTTTTCATGTGAATGTCATATTCCTTTTCAAGAAGGTGGCCCAAACTCAAAATATTACTTTTTAATTTTGGGACATAATAAACATCTTGAATTAGTTTGTGACTACCATCTTTACAGGAGATCAGAATCGTACATATCCCTTCGATTTGAATCTTTGAGGTATCTCCAAAGGACACATTACCTCTCACTGTTTTATTGATCTCCACAAACTTCTCTTTGCATCCAGACATATGATTTATTGCTCCATTGTCCAAATACTACGAGCTACAATCATCTTCGTCTTCTTCCTTGAGTGTCAGCAACAACGTTGACTCATCCTCTTGTTTCTTGTCGTCAACAAGGTTAGCTTTTTCTTCAACATTGCTACGACATTCCCAAGAGTAATGGATTAAATTTATGACAATTATAACACTCATTTTTTATTTGTCATACATTTGTCCATTATTCTTTTGGTAGTAGCCACGTCCTCTTCCCACTCTTTGTCCACGGCCACGACCTCTGAATGTTTGGTGGATTTTAACTTCATTATTGAAGTTTTGACCATTACTTCTTCCTCTTCCATGACTATCACGGCCTCGTCCCCCTGTCCATTCCCTCGATAGCTCTTTTCACCTCCATAATCCTTGAAGGACGCCTGCGTTTTAAGAAGTTGCTCCAATGGCACTTCTTGTCTCATTTTGATCTTTTCTTCGTGGGACTGTAATGAATCCTCCAATTGCTCTACCATCATATAGTCTAAATCTTTAGACTCCTCAATAGCACACACCACAAAATTAAATTTAGGTGTTAAAGTGCAAAGGATCTTTCCTACCACACGGACATCTTCTATGTCCTCACCGTATCTTCTTAATTGATTTACAACAGCCTTCACTTTTGAACAATAATCCGAAATGCATTCAGATTCTTTCATTTTTAAAACTTCAAAGTCAGCCCTTAGAGTTTGAAGTTTTACCTTCCTCACCTTGTCAACTCCTTGAAGAGAATTTTGTAAAATCTCAAAAGCTTCCTTTGAGGTGGTAGCATCTGCCACCTTCTCAGATATGACATCATCCAAACATTGGTGGATGAGTGTGAGGGCTTGTTGATCCTTTTTTCTTGTCTTTGCCAAGACATCTTTTTCATTTTGAGGCAGAGCTTCCTCGTTATCGGTTTTTGCATACCCTCTATCTACGATTTCCCACACATCCTGGGAGCCAAGAATGGCTTTCATACGTAGACATCATTTCTCATAATTATCTTTTGTGAGACGGGGGTACTGAAAAGACAGCGTATCATTATTTGCCATGGCTCTGATACCACGTTGTTGGAAAAAATTATAATCCCGCCCAGAAATAATATCCACGAAAAATAATAATAACACAAGAGAGTAACAATATCAACAACTCTTTTAACAAGGTAAATACAATACCCCGAACAAAGCAATATTACCACTGTAATATTACAACTTAGTAGTGTTAAGAGACTATTACAATTTTGAAAGAAATAATACTCTTTATTAAAAATACCTCACTACAATATTACTGACACTCACTATTTATCTCACAGACTACAATCTGTAGATTACTCTCTCTAACTTATATTGCTTCTCTTTGTTTAGGTGTGTTAAACCGAGAGGGAAGCATCTCTATTTATAGACAAAGTTGCTAACCTCTCAACCAATCAAATTTATTTGTTCTTTGCATTTTGTATCGTCCAGACATTGTTTTGGTTGCAACTTGCAACTTTATTTTCAGCCGCCCTTGTTGCAAACAAGTTGCCATTGCAACTTGTTAATCTTTCTGTCTTTTTAATTTGGGGTTGTCCCACATATGAGACATAATACAAATTCATATGCTCCGGATATTTTTGGGTTTGATAATCGCATAGACCAAGGGATAAATTCGTAAACTACACGGTAAATGCAGAAATAAACGCATTTAAACATAACTAAAATGTGCAGTAAATCATAAGTTGTAAACAAAAAAAAATTCAGTAAGCTCAACGGACATATGACATATGCTTACGTCCATTATTACTCAAAATGATTGGATCGGACAAAATTGATATTCCATATCTTATTAAGATCGTTGTTCTTCTAAAACTTGGCACGTCATTGCATTACCGATAATAAGAAATTCTCGTCCTAACAAATGAAAACCTGTTAATGTAATTTTCTCAATGACCATTCTCTCCCATTCCAGGTCTATTTTCGTCGAGATTGAATTGATGTTTAATATACCACTTGTGTAGCTTATGTTTTGTAAGTCTACATAGGATACAAAATCGAAAAGAAAATATTGAATGGATGCTCGGGCATTGAGAACAAAGGACGTTTTCAGAGGTGAAAGGCCATGGGCAACTTTCCTTTTCCAAAGGGTAACCATCAATTAATTAAAGAAGAAAAAGACAAAACGGGTCAAGAACGAGCAACTTTGCTGGTCTTAAACATACCATAGATTGGTGGGCGCTGCCAAGCAGGTTTAAAAATGAATTTTCTGCATTATTCTGATTTTTTGTTTGTTTTTTTGGGGCTAAAATTCGGAGTTAGGACGACGATTGTAAGGTTTAATGGGCCAACACAAAACTGTGCCTAATTAAATTGTATGAAATGTCGTTTGAGGCTCATCTCCTCCACAACAATAGCCACACACGTACCAATATCCATAAGCCTAACCAAAGTGCCTTAGCCTTTTGGCAATAATCCAATGCCCTTGCACCAGTTTGTGGGATCTCCTGAGCTTGTGCTTCTATTGCTGGACTGCCTAGACTCGAGAAGACGTAATGCGGAACTCGTGGGTCCAAAAATTAAAAAGAAAATGAACTGAATATTTTCAAGTAATATACCTTCTTTAGCACACGTTAGCGGCATCTCTTACCATCCAAGGGGTGTAGTAGGATAGTTGAGATCCATTCACTCTTAATCAGAAATTTTAAGCTCAAATGTTAGATATATAAAACCTTAGTAGTTTACAGAGAACGCTTTAACTGAATAAACCTATCTGGCACAAATTCAAATTAATCAGACTGTAAATTTAATTTAAATACCAAATGCCTAATCCCTAGCAAAAAAAAAGATCATGTGAGCTTCTGCGCCTCTTCCTAGACTCGAGAGGGCCTAAGCTCATGGAAGGAAAAGAAACAGTAAACTTCAAGTACTTCATATTGTATCAGCTTACCTCAAGTAATCCGGATGCTGTCGATTTTCAGTTTCTCCTAAGAGATTAAGTCCAAATATAATCTCTTGACCAATAACTCTTAATCATTAAATCTATTAGCTAATCTTATGCCAAATATACGGCCATTCAAATTAGGATGACGATTACAGAATCTTTAAAAAGAACAACTATTATACTGTTAGATTATTACAGTTCTATGATTATATGTCACAACCCAAAATCCCACCTCAAGGCCGTGATGGCGGCGTCTAGCCGAACTTGCTAAGCGAGCCAACTCACAAACAACAAATAAAGTTCATTTTCATTATTTAACAGCGATATATAACAATAAAAGATAGAAATAGTCTCAAAACAGTAATAGTATCTGATAAAACCCAAGCACGGCCAAAATAATACGCCCCCAAGACTAGGTGGCACAAGTGCACTAGCAAACCACGGAAATGAAATCAAATATGTGTATATGTCAAACTATCTGAAATACAAATATACATAAATACAAAAGGAAAAGGGATTCGGGAACTGCGAAGTAGATCTATGAAGTGCAACTCACCCTAAGTCTCCATGAAAGCTCCTAGCTCAATCAGGAAGCTTTGCTAGGACCCAATTGAGGATGTGCACAAAACAATGTGTAGAAGTGTGGTATGAGTAAACCACAGTCGGTACCCAATAAGTATCAAATCTAACCTCGAAGAAATAGTGGCAAGGTTAGATGCTTCCAAATAATTACCACACAAGTGTAATAATTGAAAGAACTGAAGCAGTAATTAATATCATGAATTGCAAGAGTCACAGCTATCAATAGTTGAAAAATACTAAACATGGTTTTCTAGTCAAGAAATAACCATAATACTCTGCAGATTAGAAATAACAGACAACATGCTCGATAAACGGAGCCAGAACTCCCAACTAGCATAAAAGGATGTCAAGTAATAATTATCAGTTAAACGGATACTGCTAAAAGAGTCAATTATATGAATGTATGCTTAAAGCCAGTACAAGATTCATGTACCCCGATACACAATCCATAAATCAATATAACCCGATACAAAATTCATGTATCGACCCGGTACAAAATCTATGTACCGACCACGCCCACAGGGTTTAAGGTAATATGGGTAATCACCTAACTCCGAAGGGACGAATCTAAATTCCAAGTGCAAATTGGGGCGCAATAGCATCCCTCAATAATCAATACCCGATCATCATGTTTAATGTGCCATAACTATATCTCATCTGCACTCTTACCCTTCGTGCCAAAATTCTCAGTCCAAATCACGTTTCCATTATATAAATATATGTATATTCTCAAGATTTATAGACAAAAGGTGCACAAGGACTTAATAATTATCATACGGATATATGCTCAAGAAATCTCTAAGTGACTACGGATAATTATGTAATTCAACATATCAAGAATAAGTTCTCATACTTTTACAATTGATCGTAAACCTAGGCAAGATTTCTAACATGAGTAAGAGAGCATACATAGTCACATAAGATAAATAATTCATGAATCAAATGAGCACAAAGTCCAAACGATGCATAAAATATTTTAATTCTACCCCGGTCATGATATAAACTCGATAAATACATATACACTCGGCACCACGTATATACACTACCCCCAATACCTTAAAGAGATAGCAAACAAATCAAACACTAGGGGTTTCCCTCTTTAAAAAGTTGGCCAAGAAATTTACCTCCACCTAGTAGCCTCTAATCTCCCAAAATAGCCTTTACTCTCAAATCAACCTTTGAACGAATCAAATCTAGCCAAATACAACTCAATAACGTTAGACAAAGCCACATAAATCGAACTCAAATGATTAATATTGAATCTTTAAACAAATACAAAAAGTCAACCTGGGCCTGCCTCCCAGAACCCAACCAAATTCACAAATCCAAACACCCAATCTAATACGAGTCTAAATGTACAAGTTTCATCCAAATCTGACTTTGAATCAGGGTTCAAATCTCATTTAATTATGCTCCAAAATTTCTCACAAAACCTCATTTTCTCCCTTAGATTTCGTCAACCAAAAGCCAAATAAAAGATGAAATCATAAAAATAAAATAAAATACAAGTCAAGAACACTTATCCCAATCAAAGTGGTAAAAATCGCCCCAAACATTTCCCAATCAGAGCTCCAAATTTTAAAATATGATAAAATAAGCCAAACCCTCTATTATAAATGTTCTGCCTAACGATTATCGCACATACGACCAAATTTGCAGCTTCTGCGGCGTCGCTTTTGCAACCAAATTCTGGCTTCTGCGTGTTTCACTTAATCCCCAGCTTGTCACACCTGCGGACCATCCTCCACTTCTGCGGTATTGCAGGTGAGACCAAAGAGCCCGCTTCTGCACAACATCCCAAGCCTTCCTGCTCTGCTTCTGCACGAGCACTCCTCATTTGCGATCATGTAGATGCGCACAAAGCCGTGCTTCTGCAAACCTCCTGCCCCAAGCCTTCCTTCAAATCTGCGACCACCAGTCCGTACATGAAGGACTTGCACCTGCGTATCATACCTCGCAGGTAGGAAAACACCAGCATCATAACTGCCAATTCAACCTCAAATGATCCGATATCTATCCTAAACTCACCCAAGCCTCTTGAGATCCCTGTCCAATCATACTAACCAGTCCCAAAATATAATATGGACCTACTTGAGGTATACCTAGTAACATCAAAACTACAAATCGCACCTCAATTCAAGCATAATGAACTAATCAACTTCCAGTTTTCAAAACTATGTCGAACCACATCTAACAAACTTAGAATAACCTCAACTTTTGCACACAAATTTTAAATGATATAAAGAACCTATTCTAGCTTCCGGAACAACAATCCAACCCCGGTAGCCTCAACGTCAAGTCCCGATCAAACCTATGAACCTTCCAAGCCTTCAATTTTCCAACTTTCGCCAAATAAGACCAAATCAACCTAGGGAGCTCCAAATCCAAATCCGGACATGCTCCTTAATCCAAAATCACCATACAAACCTATTGGAACCATCAAAATATCATTCCGATGTCGTTTACATAAAAGTCAAATCCTTGATCAACTCTTACAACTTAACCTTCCATAAATAACACTAAGTGTTCCAAATCACTCCCGAACCTTCCTGAAGCCAAACCAATCATCCCCGCAAGTCATAAAATAACAAACACACATACGAGAAATATCAAATAGGGAAACGGGGCTCAAATATACAAGATGACCGGTCGGGTCGTTATATTCTTCTTGTCTTAAACAAATATTTGTGATGGACGAGTTTAGAAACATACCTGGAATGCTAAAAAGATGAGGATATCTGCTCCGCATATCATGCTCGATCTCCTAAGTTGCCTCCTCAACCGATTGGCCTCTCAACTAAACCTTCACTAATGCAATATCCTTCAACCTCAACTTTCGAATCTGCCTATAAAAAATGGCCATTGGCATAAGCCAAGTTCTCATCCAACTGCATTGAATTGAATATCTAACACATGTGACGGATTCTCATGATACTTCCAAAGCATGGAAACATGAAACATCGGATGAACTCTCGATCAGTTGGGTGATAAAGTAAGTCGGTAAGCTACTTCACCCACTCTCTCCAAAATATCAAATGGACCTATGTATCGAGGCCTCAACTTGCCTTTTATTTTTGAACCTCATCACGCCCTTCATATGTGAATCTCTGAGAAACACCCTCTCACCATCCATGAAAGATACATCGTGAACCTTCCTATCAGCATAACTCATCTGCCTAGACTATGTTGTACGAAGCCGCTCCTAAATCAGCTTCATCTTCTCCAAAGCATAATGAACCAGATCAGTGACCAACAACCTAGCCTCCCCAAGATCAAACCAACCAACCAGATGATGACATCGCCTCCCGTATAAGGCCTCATATGGAGCCATCTGGATACTTGATTGGTAGCTGTTGTTGTAGGCGAACTCTGATAATGGTAGAAAATGATCCCGCTGACCCCCGAAGTCAATGATGTAGGCTCTCAACAAATCCTCCAAGATCTGAATGGTTCACTCGGACTGCCCGTCCGTCTAAAGGTGAAATGCACTACTCAACTCAACTCGCATACCAAACTCATAATGCATATCTCTCCAGATATGTGATGTAAATTGAGTGCCTCGATCTGAGATGATAGACACGGGCACGCTATGCAGGCGAAGAATCTCTCTAACATATATCTAAGCCGGATGCTCGGAAGTGTAAAAAGTGATGACTGAAATAAAAAGTGTAAACAATGACACACACAACATCAAATCCCCTCAATGGTCCGTGGCAACCCAACCACAAAATCCATAGTGATAGGTTTCGACTTCCACTCTGGTATATCTAACCTCTAAAGCAAACCACCCAGTCTCTGATGCTCATACTTGACCTGCTGATAGTTCAAACACTGTACAACATGATCAATAATGTCCTTCATCTTTTTCCACTAATATTGATTCTTCTAATCACGATACATCTTCATAGTGCCTAGGTGAATAGAATATCGCAAACTGTGAGCCTGCTCAAGAATAAACTCCCTCAAACCATCCACCTTAGGAACATTGATACGTCCATGAAGCTACAATACCCCATCATCACCAAAAGTCACCTCCTTAGCACCACCTCATTGCACCGTGTCCTTAAGAACAAGCAAGTGGGGATCATCATATTGTCATGCCTTAATGCGCTTAAACAAATACGACTATGATACAACAAGCAAGAACCATGTTAGGCTTCGAAATATCCAACCTCACAAATCTGTTGGCCAAATCCTAGACATCCTTAGCTAATGGCCTCTCCACATCT
Source organism: Nicotiana tomentosiformis (assembly GCF_000390325.3). Lineage (NCBI taxonomy): Eukaryota > Viridiplantae > Streptophyta > Magnoliopsida > Solanales > Solanaceae > Nicotiana > Nicotiana tomentosiformis. The sequence goes on from NC_090814.1 coordinate 35,100,424, forward strand.
GAAATTAATGCCAAACTCTCCATACTCTCCGCCTTTCTACTCAAGGCGTCAGCTACTATATTGTCTCTACTCGGATGATAAAGAATGGCGATATTATAGTCCTTCAACAAATCCAACCATCTCTACTATGTCAAATTCAAATCTTTACGTTTAAACAGACACCAGAGACTCCAGTGATTCGTATACACCTCAATCTACACGCTATATAAGTAATGCCTCCAAATCTTAAGCACGTGTACAATAGCAGCTAACTCCAAATCATGCACTAGATTGTTCTTCTTATGGGGATTCAGTTGGCATGATGCATAGGAATTCACCCTACCATCCTACATCAATACACATCCAAGACCAACCCTCGAAGCATCACAATAGACTGTGTAAGAACCCGATCCTGATGGTAGTACCAAAACTAAAGCTGTAATCAATGCCGTCTTGAGCTTCTGAAAGCTCTCCTCACACTCGTCTAACTACCTAAATGGAGCACCCCTCTGAGTCAACTAAGTAAATGGGCCTAAAATAGATTAAAACCCCTCCAACAAGCAGCATTAATACCCTGTCAGGCGTAAGAAACTCCTGATCTCAGTAGCAGTAGAAGGTTTGGGGCAACTCTGAACTGCCTCAATCTTCTTCAGGTTTACTTTAATCCTGTCACTAGATATCACATGGCCCAAGAGTGCCACCGAGTCCAGCCCAATATCTCACTTGGAGAACTTAGCATACAGTTTCTTCTCTCTCAAAATTTGAATCACAGTCCACAAATGCTTCTTGTGCTTCTCAGTACTATGAGAGTACACTAAGATATCATTAATGAACATAATGACAAACGAATCCCAGATTGAACACACTGTTCATAAAATTCATCACGGCTGATGGGGCATTAGTCAGACCAAAAGACATCACCAAAAACTCATAATGCCCAAAACGAGTCCCGAAAGCCATCATGGGAATGTCCGAAGCCCTAGTCTTCAACTGGTGATACCTAGATCTCAAGCCAATGCGAGAAAACGGATACTTATCCTTGATGGCAACCTTTTACAATTGATTGTAGTTAATACACATCCTCATGGAACCATCTTTCTTCTTCATAAATAACATCGACGCACCCCACGATGATACACTAGGCCTGATGAACCCCTTATTCAGCAACTCTTGCAATTGTTCTTTCAATTTCTTCAACTCTGCTGGAGCTATACGAGACAATGGAATAGAGATAGGTTGAGTGTCTGGCACCAAATCAATACCAAAATCAATATCCCTATCGGGTGGCACGCCTGGTAGGTCTGCTGGAAACACGTCTAGAAACTTCTTCACTACTGTAATTGACTAAACGGTAGAAGTATCAGCATTAACATCTCTCACAAAGTCTAAGTACACCAAGCACCCCTTCTAAACCATCCACCGAGCCTTCAGAAATAAAACCACCCTACTAGAGGTATACCCAAGAGAACCTTTCAATTCTAACCTCAGCATCCCCGGCATGCCCAACGTCACGATCTTAACATGACAGTAAAGTATAGCATGATACAGAGATAACCAATCCATACACAAGATCACATCAAAATCCAACATACTAAGCAAGAAAAGATTACCACTAGTCTCAAAGCCCCCAATGATAACCAACTTAAGATCGATATACACGATCTACCACAATAGAGTCTCTCACAGGTGTAAATACCTAAACATGAATATCAAGATAACTACGCGGTAAATCCAAATACGATGCAAAGTACAATGACACATATAAATATGTAGAACCTAGATCAATTAGAATTGATGCATCTCTGTGACACACTACCTCGGGCCTATCCGGGAATGCACAACAATGGGCCTGACTCCGCCTGACCGACCTTTGCCTATAAATGGATTTTGCTAAATGGGTAAATTATATGAATGCATGCTCAAAATTGGTACAAGATACATATACCCCGATACACAGTCCATGTATCAACATAACCCGATACAAAATTCATGTATCGACCCGGTACACAATCTATCATACTGACCACGCTCATAGGGCCCAAGGTAACATGGGTAATCACTTGACTCTGGAGGGACGGATACAAATCCAAGAACAAATAGGGTCTTAATAGCATCCCTCATAATCAATATCTGATCATCATGTCCAAATGTGCCATAATTGTATATCTTCTGCACGTTTACCCTTCGTGCCAAAATCCTCAATCCAAATCACGTATCCATTATTTAAATGTATGTATATTCTCAAGAATTATAGATAAAAGATGCACAAGGATTTAACAAATATCATATAGATATGTGCTCAAGAAATCTCTAAGTGATTATGGATAATTATGTAATTCAACATATCAAGAATAAGTTTCCATGCCTTCACAATTGATCGTAAACCTAGGCAAGATTTCTAACATGAGTAAGAGAGCAGACGTAATAATATAGGATAAATAATTCATTAATCAAATAAGTTGTAAAGACCCGACCTGTCATTTTGAGCATAATCATTAAGTTTGGTAGTTTAAGGTCATAAATAGCTTCATATGGTGTATCATGACTTTGTGTATCATCGGTTTTGGTTTACAAGTGGTTCGGGTTTGATTTGGAAAAATGATTCTCAATTTGGAAGCTTTAGGCTCGAATAGTTGACCAAGTTTTACTTTTGTATATTTGATCTCGGATCAGAGTTTTGATGGTTCCTTTAGGTCCAGATGGTGATTTCAAATCTGGGCATGTGCTCATATTTGCATTTAGATATTTCTAAAAGCTTTTGGCTCTATTTGGCAAAAGTTGGTAATTTGAAGGTTTGAAAAGTTCATAGGTTTGTCCGGGAGTTGACTTTAATGTTATCAGGTTTGGATCATGTTTTCAGAAGTTAGAATAGGTTCGTTATGTCATTTGGAACTTGTGTGCAAAAATTGAGGTCATTCCAAGTTGATTTGATATTTTTCCGCACAAGTTTTGAAAGTTAAAAGTTCATTAGTTCATTAAGCTCGATTTGAGGTGCGATACGTGGTTTTTATGTTGTTATGCATCATTTGAAACCTCGAGTATATTCGTGTTATATTTTGGGACTTGTTGATATGTTCGGATGGGGTTCTGAGGGGCCTAGGTGAGTTTCGTGGTGGTTTCAGACCATTTTTTCTTCATGTGTGATTGCTAGTTTTTTCTGGTTCTGATGCTTCAAGTCTTCTTCATGATCGGGAAGGTGAGGATGCGATCGTGAAGGTGACGATGCGATCACATAGTGTTTTGGGAGCTGCTTGTTTTTTATTCATCGCATTCGCGAGAGGACGAGCACGTTCGTGCAGGGTTGAGATATTTGACCTTTATATTCCCATAGATTGATTGCGATCGCGTCTCAACGAGGGAGCTAGGGGTTTTGGTCATTGCGTTCGTGCAGGAGGTGATGAGTTCGCGAAGGTATGACAGCTGTGTACATCGCGTTCTCAAGTGAAGTATCGCGAACGCGTTGTGTAATTTCTAGCAGTGTGATTTTGTGTATCGCGATCATGATGGTACAGCCGCTATCATGTAGGGTACCATTGGGCAGTGGATATAAGTATTCTATTTCGGACCTTGAGCTTAGTTTTTCATATTTTGAGTTATAGAGCTCGGATTTGGGCGATATTGGACAACATTTTTACCACATGGATTGGGGTAAGTATTTTTTACTCGGTTTTGATTATTTTATATGATTCCATCTTCAATTTTGGCATTTAATAGAGGAATATAAAAGAAAAATTAGGGGGGGGGTGTGTAACTTTTTCTAAAGATTAATAATTGAGTTTTGAACATCAATTCAGAGTCGGAATTGGATGAAATTAGTATGGTTGGACTCGTATTCGAATGAGTTGTCAAAATTTCTGAGTTTTATCGGATTTCGGGGTGTAGCATGGGTTGACCTTGAGTATTTGATTAAAGATTCGACCTTTATCATTTGGGATCGATTCCTATGGCATTATTTGATTTTTTTGAGATGCCTTTGGCTATTTTCGAGCCATTCAGAGGTCGATTCGTACGGGATGACACTTCTAGTGTATCGATTTGGCTTTTTTGAGGTAAGTGTCTTGCCTAGCTTTGTTGAAATTTTTTTTCTAATAAAATGATATTGTTTGCTACATGCGAGGGTGATTCATATGCGAGGTATTGAGCATATTTTCATGTGCCAGGGTTATCCATGTTCGGGGTATATTATACGATTCCTTGTGTCTTGTTGGACTGTGTGAATTTCTTGCCTCATATTTTACTTCACTTCTTTAATAATATGAATATGAATTTCAATACTAGAAATCATGAGTCAGCTTATTATAACTTGATTAAGTTTGACTCACTTTTTGTGAAAATCGTTGATGTGCTAAATTCGGTCATCACTATACCTAATCACAAATACATGTCTATGACCGTTATTCTAAGGTACTTGGGTTCCATACTTATGTTGAAAAACATGTTTGAGCTTTGTTGAGATCATTGAACAATAGGGTTCTTGAGGTTTATTGAATTGTTTGTTGGTTCGAGAGTTGTGATTGATGTTCATGTGATGTATTTGTTTGAATATTCTTCTTGATGTTATCCATGCTTCTTACCTTTCTTGTCATTGATATACATGTTCTTGGTGAGGAAGAGTGTAATGTACGAAGGGTGATGACGTGCCATTGCATATACATTATTATGTGAAGAAGAGTGTAAAGCATGAAGGGCGATGTCGTGCCATTTTATATACATTATTACGCACAAAGGATAATATCGTGCCATTGATTTATATTATCATGTGAGGAAGAGTGTAAAGCACGAAGGGTGATACCGTGCCATTGCATATACGTTATGTTATGAGGAAGAGAGTAAAGATAGAGGGGTGATGTCGTGCCATAGCATATACATTTATGTCTTTGTTTCAAGTTGGAATTGCTGCACCTATGATTTCTATGTGATTTGTTGTTGTTGTCACATCTTTTCCTCATACCTTGAATTTTTATTTGTTCTATCCATGCTTTCTATCAGTTTATCCGGTCAAAATCATGCTTTCTGTCTTGTTTGTTATATTTATATCTATGCCTTTCCTCATTTGTTGTGCTCTCATCTAAACCTTCTACTTTACTAGATAGTGAAATTTATGTTCTCTTACCTTGATTGCTATCATTACTTATGTGTTTCCACCCTGTGTGTAACCGTTGTCCTTATGCTCTGCCTTGTTCGATATTGCTACTTGAGTATTTTCCACTTTGTTGTTACTGTTATTGATATTTCTTTTATCTAGTTGGTACTGTTATACATATGCTTGGTGGGGATGAGATAAATGTACAAAGGGTGTTGGCGTGCTAATTGATTTGACATACATTCATAGATTTTGTGAGGATGAGATAAATGCACGACGGGTGTGGCCATGCCATTTGATTTGATATCTTGAACACATTCCTCATACTATAAAGATTCGTGGGTTTACTATATTGTTTGATGGTTATCGCTTTAAGAAGTAGGTTGGTTGCAATATTGAGGAAACTGACCGCGATTTCTTATAGTAATCATTTATTGCTTCGCATATTTGTTCTTGTACTCTTTTCTATTATTTCTAGTATTCTTTCTATCGCAAATCTAACTGAACAGGTTATATAAAAACTTGCACTATTTCACCGAGGTTAGTCAAGATACTTACTGAGTACACGAGGTCGGTTGTACTCATACTACACTTCTGTACTTTGGGTGGAGATCTTGGAGCTGGGATGCTATGGATGACGTGAGCTGGAACTGAAGATGTACATGGCTTCCGGATTTATCTTGTGCTTGGTATTTTTAGATTTGAATTCTGTTTATGTACATTTCAAATAGATGTTGTATTTATTTCATACCAGTTTTGTAAATCTAGTCTTAGTAGCTCATGACTTGTAATACCAGTTCTTGGGATATTCTATGGAATTCAGTTATATCATTTATTGACCACTTTTATTTCATTAGAACTGTGTTAGTTGTTATTTGGCTTACCTAACGGGTTGGGTTAGGTGCCACCGCGACTAGGTAGATTTTGGGTCGTGACATAAGCACATAGTCGAAATAAGGCATATAATATTCTAATTCTACCCCGGTCATGGTATAAACTCGGTAAATACATATACGCTCGCCACCACATATATACATCAAGAGATTTACCTCCACCCGGTAGCCTCTATCTCCCAAAATAGCTTTTTCTCTCAAATCAATCTCTAGACTAGTCGAATCTATCCAAATACAACTCAATAGCCTCAAACATAGCCGTAAAAATCAAACTCAAACAATAAAGATTGAACCTTTAGTCAAATACATAAAGTCAACCAAAAAGTCGAGCCAGGCTCGCCTCCCGAAACCTGACCAAATTAAAAAATCCCGAACACCCAATCCGATGCGTGTCCAAATATAAAAGTTTCATCTAAATTCGACTCCAAATCGAGGTTTAAATTTCACATTATCATTCTTCAAAATTTCTCACAAAAGCCTCATTTTATCCCTTAGATTCCATTTAGCAAAAGCCAAAATCAAAGATGAAATCATGAAACAAAATCAAATCTAAGTCAATAACAATTACCCAATCTAAGTGGTGAAAATTGCCTAAAAATGACTCCAATCCGACTCTCAATCTTAAAATGTGATAAAATAAGTCAAACCATCGATTATAAGTGTTCTGCCGAGCGATTATCGCACATGCGACCAAATCTGTCGCTTCTGCAGCGTCGCTTTTGCGATTAAATTCTTGCTTCTGTGAGTTTCACTTAATCACCAACCTCTCGCACCTGCGGACCATCCTCCGCTTATGCTGTATTGCAGGTGCAACCAAAGAGCCTGCTTCTGCGCAACACCGCAATCTTTCCTTCACCACTTCTGATCCCAGCACTCTGCATCTGTGATCACACAAATGCGCACAAAGCCCCGGTTCTACGAATGTCCAGCCCCCAGCCATCCTTCGCATCAACGATCACCATTCTGCACCTACGGACTCGCAGATGCGCATCATACCTTGTAGTTGTGAAAATACCAGTATCAAAACTACCAATTCAACCTCAAATAATTCGAAACCCATCCGAAACTCACCTGAGCCCTTCGGTACACCGTTCACTTATACCAACTAGTTCCAAAACATAACACGGACCTACTCGGGGACTCAAATCATACTTATAACATCAAAACTACAAATTGTACCTCAATTCAAGACTAATGAACTAATCACTTTCAACTTTAAAAACTCTTGCGGAACCACATCGAACCAACTCGGAATAACCTAAACTTTTGTACACAAGTCCTAAATAACATAACGAACCTATTTCAACTCCCGGAACAACAATCCGACCTCGATAGCTTCAAAGTTAACTCCCGACCAAACCTGTGAACCTTCCAAACCTTCAATTTTTCAACTTTTGCCAAATAGGGCCAAATCAACCGAGGAACCCCCAAATCTAAATACGGATATACATTTAAGTCAGAATCACCAGACGAATCTATTGGAACCATCAAAATACCATTCTGAGATCGTTTACACTAAAGTCAACTCTTACAATTTAAGCTTTCATAAATGACACTAAGTTTTCCAAATCACCCCCGAACCTTCCCGAAGCCAAACCAATCATTCTCACAAGTCATAAGTAAGAAAAATACATACAAAAAATATCATATAGGGGAACGGGGATCATATACACAAAACGGCTAGCCGAGTCTTTACATATTTTATCAGCTTACCTCAGGTAATCCAGATGTTGTCGATTTTTACTTACTCCTAAGAGATTGAGTCCAAATATAATATCTTGACCTATAACTCTTAATCTTTAAAACTATTAGCTAATATTTTTAAAATATACGGCAATTCCAATTAGGATGAATTTTTACAGAATCTTTAAAACGAACATATACTATACAGTTAGATTATCATAGTTCTATAGTTACAACACGAAGGCTAATAATTGAATAATAAATACAAAAGATTGATAGTGTTGATAATTAATTGCTTTAAATTGGGATAAATCAAGAATACAATGTGTACCACACTAAAAATCTGTTTGAAAAGCTATGTGTAATTACCTGGCAATGCAACTACTAGGGTAGTATTTACGCACCCTGGTAATTATGAAGTATAGTAATTACAATGACCTGTTTGTTTACCAAAACATAATTACAGTGTAATTCTACTGTCATGTTTGGTTGGAGAAGTGTAATTACATTGTTAAACAAAATAATCAGAGTAACATGTAAATATAAGTTTTACTGTACAAATCTATATATGTAAATAATAATGGAATGATCCAACATGTTGTTTTGAGATATATCATCTTGTTCTATGATTTGAGACTTCGAGCGGCTTCATACGGTGCATTATGACTTGCATGCATTGTTGATTTTGATTTTCGAGTGGTTCGGCGATGGATTTGACATAGTGATTCTCAATTTGGAAGTTTTAAGTTGGAAGAGTTGATCAAGGTTTGACTTTTGAGTAAACAAACTCAGAATTGGGATTTGATGGTTTCAATAGGGTTTTGTGGTGATTTTGGACTTGAGCGTATGTTCAAATTTGAATTTGGATATTCCTAGAAGGTTTTGACTTTATTTGTTCAAAGTTGGCAATTTGAAGAATTGAAAAGTTCGTAGTTTGACCGGGAGTTAATTTTGGTGTTATGCTTTTATTGTGGTTTTGAGATATATAGGTTCGTCTAGCTGATTGGAATTTGCGTGCAATATTTTGCTGTGATCCAGAATGTTTAAGTGTGATTCAGACGTGTTTGGCGAAGTTTGAAGGTTTGAAAGTCAAGAGAATGATCTTGATCTTCGATTCTTGGTTTTGATATTATTTATGATATTTCAAGTATTTGGATAAGTTTGGATAATGTATTTGGACTTGTTGGTATGACTGGACAGGGTCTCGGGGGGCCTTGGCCATTGGGTATGATTCGGGGTGGGTTGGACCATTTTGGTGATGTTTGAGTTGCTGGTTTTAGCAGGTATCAATATGCTTTGTGTTTGCGGTCCGAGCAACGCGTTTGCGAAGAGTATTTTTGGTGCTGGATATGTTACTCTTCGCGTTCGCGGGGATATGCCGCATTCGCATAGGGTGTTTTGGTCAGTGGCTTTGCGGAGATGTGGTCACGTTCACGAAGGGTACAGCTGGGCAATGTACTTAAGATGTTATTTCGGTATTTTGAACTCATTTCTCATATTTTGAACCCTAATTTTGGAGAGGGGCGATTTCTCATGAAGATTTTCACACAAAACTTTGGGGTAAGTGATTTCTACTCATATTTGGTATTATTTCAAGAATCTACATGAATTATTAACACCCAAAATATAGAATTTTAAGATAGAATTTGTGGTTTGGAATACATTTTAAGAGAGTGTATTTTGAAAATTTGCGTACCGATTTGGACCCGGTTTAGATATCTAATTATAATATGAACTCGACAGGTTATGGGTAATCAGATTTTGGTATTGATTTCGGATTTCAGGAAATGCGGGCCTGGATTAACTTTTGTTGACTTTTTAAAAATTCATCAAATATTGAAACTTTTTGGATTAGGATTGTTTCCTATGTCATTGCTGGGAACTTTCCTCGTTGATGTTTGGCTAGATTTAAGCCGGTTAGAGGTGATTTTTCAAGGAAATGCGATTTTGAAGCTTTGGACTAGCCCGAATGAGGTAAGTATCTTATCTAACCATGTTAAGGAAATAACCCTTAGGATATGACTTTATCTATCTAATGGAAATGTGTGAGAAGCGACGTATATGCGAGGTGACGAACGTATATAGAGGTGCTATGTATGATTCATGACCGAAGTAGTCTTTAGGTTGTACTATGCCTTGATTTGGATATTGTGCTTTTTGCGATCATGCTTTATATGTTTATATGACTACGTGAACTCTATGAATCATACTAGAGATCATGTTGAGATGTTGATTTCCTATTGAGCGTGATATTTTTTGTTGCATGGCGTACCTGCCCGATCTGAGCTGTCACCTTAGCATGATATCTTCTTCAGTTCGTGAGTATGTGATTTGATATCCGTTATTCATATACATATATTCTTGAATATATTTTCTGTGTGATGGATTGGTTTGGTGGCACTTGAGTGGCCCATGCGGGTTGAGTTATTAAGGCACGTGTCACGACCCAAAATTCCACCTTAAGGATCGTGATGACACCTAGTTTCTAAAACTAGGTAAGACTAACACATAATGAAATCGACATAAATATCAACTAAAATACAATACAAACTGAGGAATACCATAATATAACCAACAACGGAATACAATAGTAAAAAATCCCAAAACCCGATAATACTGAGTCATAAGCTCTACAAGAAATACATAATGAGTCTCAAAATACAGAACTATTTGGAATACAGTAAACATTAAAATAGAAATAGTAAAAGGTGACCGAGGCCTGCAAGCGCGACAACAGGTATACCTTGAAGTCTCCTTAGCAACTCGAAATTAGCTCGCTAACATTTGTTATGCTCTGAGGTACCTGGATCTGCACAAAATGAGCAAAAGCATAGTATGAGTACACCACAAACGGCACCCAATATGTATTAAGACTAACCTTAGTAGAGTAGAATGAGGTTCGAGTCAGGACACTCGCTAGACCATAACCAGTACAAAATATAAATAAAAAGCTAACATGGAAAGCAAAATAGAATGAATGGCAGCATAGATTAGAGCAAGTGATAATACGACAAATTAATCAAAATTTGAACAATACAAAGTGAAAACAGTTAAGGAAAAACAATGACATATCCAATTCATCAACCGATCCAACACAAGAATAACAACTAGAATTCCCCGAAGCACCTCATAACATAATCACAAATCACAAGTCCCTTTATGATGCTGCATGAGCTACACATTTTAAAACATTTTTCCGTAATAGCTTCACGCGCATAAGCCCCTTTATCTTGCCGTGTATACTTCACCATAAAGTATTTACCCTTACTAGCAACACGCACATAAGATCCCTTATCTCGCCGCATGCATATCAATATATACACCACCCTTATTCCTCCGCATGCGCATCAGTATGATAAACCCAACTTGCTTGTCCTTAAAGACACGGTGCACCATGGTGATGATAAGGAAGTGACTATTAAAGATGCTAGGGTATTGAGGCTTTAGGGCTGGATTTGTGTACCTAATGTGGATGGGTTGAAGGAGATAATTCTAGATGAGGCCCATAGTTTACGGTATTCCATTCATCTGGGTGCCGCAAAGATGTACCATAATTTGAAGCAACATTATTGGTGGATAAGGATGAAGAAAGATATTGTTGAGTATGCAACACGGTGTTTGAACTGTCAGCAAGTTAAGTATGACCATTAGATACCGGGTGCTTTTCTCTAGAGGCTAGATATACCGGAGTGCAAGTGGGAGCGTATCACTATGGATTTTTGTAGTTGGGCTTCCACGGACCTTGCGGAGATTTGAGTTATGTGGGTTATTGTGGATAGACTGACCAAGTCTGCATATTTCATTTCAATCGTGACTACCTACAACTCTGAGCAGCTGGCTCAGATTTATCTTAGAGAGATTATTTGCATGCATGGTGTTTATGTGTCTATTATCTCGGATCGAGGCACGCAGTTCACATTGCATTTTTGGAGAATGGTGCAACATGAGTTGGGCACACAGGTCGAGCTGAATACGATATTTCATCCCCAAATAGACAAACAGTTTGAGCGCACTATTCAGATCTTGGAGGACATGTTGCAAGCCTGTGTCATTGATTACGGGGGTCAGTGGTCAGTTTCTACTGCTAGCAGAGTTCGCCTACAACAACAGCTACCACTTGAGTATTCAGATGGCTCCTTATGAGGCCTTATATGGGAGACTATGTCTTTCTCCTATTGGTTGGTTTAAGCCTGGGGAGACTAGGTTGTTGAGAATTAACTTGGTTTGTGATGCTTTGGAGAAGGTGAAATTGATTCATGAGTGGCTTCGTACAGCACACTCCAGGCAAAAGATTTATGATGATAGGAAGTTTCGTGATATGGCATTCATTATGGGTGAGAGGGTTCTACTAAGAGTTTCACCCATGAAGGTTGTGATGAGGTTTGGGAAGAAGATCAAGTTGAGCCCTTGGTATATTGGTCCTATAGAAGTTGAAAATCATCATACAAACCTATCGGAATTGTCAAAACAGCACTACGAGTTTGTTTACAAACAATGTTGACCGTAGTCAACTCTAACCATTTTCAAGTTCAAAAATCAAGTTTTCTTTGAAAAATCACATTTAATTTTGTTGAAAATTAACACGGACCATGCATGTAAGTCATAAATAGAACTATGAAAGGTCTCAAATCATGGAATTTGAAGCGGGAACTCAAAATGACATGTCTGGTCATTACAGAGAAAGTGGTTGATGTTCTAGTGCGAGTTGGTGAGGTGGCTTACAGACTTGTCTTGCGACCCAGCTTATCAGGAGTTCATCCAGTGTTCCATATTTCCATGCTTCGGAAGTACTATGAGGATACGTTATATGTGTTATATTTTGCATCAGTGAAGGTTCAATGAAGGGGTCAATCGGTCGAGGAGGTGACTTAGGAGACCGAGCATGATATGAAGAGTTGATATTTTCATATTTTTGGCACTTCAGGTGTGTCTCTATACTCGTTCGAGGACGAACATTTATTTATGAGGGGAAGAATGTAATGGCCCAACCAGTTATTTTGTGTATTTGAGCCTTGTTTACCCTTTTGAAGCTTCCCATATGTGTATTTGTAGTTATGTGACCTGCGATGTTGGTTGGTTTAGTTTTGGGGAGGTGTTGGATTGATTTGGAACACTTAGTTCCTAGTTTGGAAGCGTAAATTGGAAGTTTTAACCAAGTTTGACTTTATGTGGAAAAGACCCCGAAATAGTGTTTTGATGATTCTAATAGGTTCATATGGTGATTTTGGAATTAGGCGTATGCCCGTAATTGAATTCGGAGGTTCCTAGTTTAATTTGACACTTTTTGTCGAAAGTTGGCAATTTATAGGTTTAGAAATTTTCTTAAGTTTGACCATGGATTGACTTAGCGGCTATCGAGTTTGGATTATGGTTTCGGGACTTGGAATAGGTTTATTTTGTAAATTGGTACCTGTGTGCAATGTTTGTTGTCATTTCGAGTTGGTTTGGTAGGAATCAGACGCTTAGTTGTGATTTAAAAATTCTTGAATTTCATTGTGAATTCGATGCATTTTGGTATTTGATTCGTGTTTTCGGATGTTATTTTGATATTTTGGGCTCGCGAGCGAGTTCGTACGATATTAATAGACTTGTGTGGATGTTTTTTGTGGAGCCCCGGGGGCTCAGGTGAGTATCGGACATGTTCGAGAGTGTTTTAAATTTGATTCAGTTTTTGTTGTTGCTGCAGGTGTCGCAAATGCGGGAACCAGTTCGCATTTGCGAGGTATCAGCTACAATTGCGAAGGTGGTTAGAGGTGACATGCTTCGCATTTGCGAAGCCAGTCTCGTAATTGCGATGAGGGAACTGGCATGGGTCGGTCGCATTTGCGACCGTTTGGTCTCTTTTGCGATGCTTACTAACTTCGCATTTGCGAAGTATGGTCTCATTTACGACATTCTCTGGACTGTGCAGACTTCGCATTTGCGATCCATGGATCGCATTTGCGGAGGACGCATTTGCGAACCTCTGGTTGTAAATGCGACATCTGCAGTTGAGTTATTAGATGGGAATTCGGGACTTAGTCTCATTTTATCACATTTTGAGCCCTAGACTTTGTGGGAAGCGATTTTTGGAGGGGATTTCCACACATAGCTATTGGGTAAGTGATATTCACTCAATTTTGATATTATAACTTGATGTTTTATGGATTGTAACATCAAAATCATGAAATTTGAAGGGAATCTTTGGGGACCTTTTTTTACTATATTGTAAAAAATTAAATTTGACATTTGAGAGTTGACGTGGACTTGGTTTTGAAAACAAATCACATATTTGAACTCTTGGGATTATGTGTAGTCAAGATCTACCCTTCGATTCGGGTTTTAATCGGGTAAGTCCGATATTGGTTTTTGTTGACTTTTTGGGGATTGGGTAAAGATTGGGCCTTTATTGTTTGGAATTATGTTCCTTTAGAATTGTTTGATATTATTGAGTAATTATTTACTAGATTTGAGCCGAGCGGAGGTGAATGTTAAAAGAAAAGTATTTTTGGAGTATTGAATTGGCTTGTTTAAGGTAAGTATCTTGTCTAACCTTGTGTGGGGGAATACTCCTTAGGATTTAGTTTCAATTGCTTATTCATGATATGTGAAAGATGACGTGTACGTGAGGTGACGAGTGTGTACACAGATGTATATATGATTTATGACCGGATTAGACCTTAGGCTATTAAAATGGCTTTATTTGGGGATGTATTTTATATGAAACATGCTTAAAGTACTTTAAGAACACATGATCATGATCGCTACATTTTGAATTAGCCATAGTCATGCTTTATTTATTGAACACTCCTCTGCACTTTTATGTTATTGCCATGTCCTTGTGCACTTTTTTATAAGATGTGAACTTATGTATTGATGAAACTTTGGGTATTGTTGTTTTGTAATATTGTAGCACATATGGACATGTGCGGGTCGACTATTGTTGTGTGTAGTATTAGGGTGGCAAGATGCGCATGTGGAGACATAAGGGATGCATTTCATTGTGATATGCATGCGGCGAGATAAGGGTGGTGATATTTGCATGCAGATACACAAGGGAGGCATTTCATTGATTATATGCATGCGGCGACATAAGAATGCCATTTTTGACGATGTTATGTGATGTTTCAGGTGTTCCTTTGATGTTGTTCATGTGTTGGAACTGGTTAATATTTTGATAAAATACTTGTTTCTTACATGTTTCTGTCTTGTGATTTATGAGCTATTAGTTGATTTTGACATACTATGATCACATGCCCACTCCTATTTGATATTTTGCTGGCAAAGATGGGTTATTCTACATTGTGTTGTTGTTACACGCTCTACAAGGTTGTTGGTATTTGTTTATTTTATGCATTCCATTGTTAGTTCTTTTGATATCTTGCACAAGTTATTTGACTAGTGAGTATCATGACTTGAACCTCGTCACTACTCCACCAAGGTTAGTCTTGATACTTACTGGGTACCACTGTGGTGTACTCTGATGTTTGGCAAAATATCTATGTTTTTGTATGTAATTTGCCTTGCATTATGCCTCGATCTTGTTAACTTTAGTGTTAATATGTGTGACTCGAGCTTAATAATGGTATTTATATATGTAGGAGTCAGTTGAAAGTGATCTAGAAAGTTTGCGCACAAATTGAACTAAAAACAGAAGAATTTGGAGGAAGTATAACTTTTGTGCCCAGGTTCACGCCACATGCCAACCAAAACGCCGTTGACAGCAAGCCAAAAAGTTCACTGTCCAGCTTCGCGCAAGGCGCAAAGTATGCCGCCCAAAGGCGAATTTCGTCCTAATTCGGCTGGGACTTGGTGAATTCAACCCTACACACCTCCAACATGTATAAAAGGGGTTCTAAACCTATTTTTGTAGGGAGATGGCGTTCTTTAGAGGAACGTTTGACCAAGGGAGAGAACAAAGCTGTCGTGGAGGCCGAAATTCATCAGATTTCATCTTTCTTCTGCCAAACTTAGTAATTTTTATATTTCTTTGTAAGATTTATTATTTGGCTACCATGTCTATGTGGAGCTACACTTCACGTTCTAGGGTTGTGGTTCTTTCATGACTATTGTTATTCGGATATTCATTTTGCTTTCTTGATTTATCATATTGGTTTATTTATTCAATCTTGCACTTAATTATTTGATTGATTGTTTACCAACTGAATACTACCTACGAATCTAGAGTTGAACTCGAAAGTGGGAATTCTAGATTGCATATAGGACTGAGTAGGGTAAGCTCTTGAACCTGGCCCTCGGGGAATGGATTCGTGATTATGATAGACATATACCTAATTGCCTTTCTAAGTTGATGTACATGAATTATAAATGCGTTCTTGTTAGTTCTAATTCCATATACATATATGCGTTAGGTTAGCTTGAATAGGCGAGTAAGAACTTGACAGATTCTTATGAGTGATATTAACCCTGTCAAATAATAAACTAGATAAATTAGTTAATCAATTCAATTGAATAATACAATAGGAATGTTAGATTTCTCATTACCCTGGATTGTTTTTATTACGTTGAAAACATAAAAATGTGCTCTTCCTTTGTTCAAAGTTCATTATTTATTTTCTTTTTATTTTAATTATATTAGAGTAAAATATTTTTGGGTTTAATCCTTGTTTAAATAATTAATATAGTCTAATTTGTTTAATGGTTGATAACAAGTCCTCGTGGGCTCGACACTCTATCTTATCACTTTATTACTTGACGAGCGCATATACTTGCGTATGCGTTTGGCCGCAACAAGTTTTTGGAGCCGTTGCCGGGAACTTAAAGATTAGCTATTTTTCTAGATTAGACTTTTACTTTATCTTTACAAGTTTTGCTCTTTTTTTAAAAAAAATATTTTAATTTTATAACTATTTGATTTTTTTTTCTCTAAGTACGTTTCTAGCTCTCTCAGTATGACATCTGGAATGAAATATAAAGAGGTAAGGTTATTGATGAAGACGCTTGGTTGACGGAAGATTTTTATGGCCCGTCCTTTTGGGCTTGTCATGACCTGAACTCTTGTAAATCTAAATTTGAATATGGGAGTAAGCGTTGGTATTTGGATGTTGTCTTTGGTACCTGAGGTAACGATGTTGCCTTCTAACAAAGTTGGGAAATGATTGGTCGAAGGAGAGAGTTGATCTTGCACAAGAAATTAATATGTTTGGCTTGACTGTGCACAACTTGGATGCAGATTTGAGTGCAAAGGTTGATGCGTGCAACGCCCAACAATTTAATGATAAGTTGTCTGAAGATGACAAAAGTCTTGTAGACTAAATTGAGGAGCTAAAACGAGAATATCAATCATTATATCATATTTTTCTTGATGATGTCAATGTTGAGAAAAGTGTCCTAGGGTCATGTGAGAGAGTAGATAATATTACTTTGGAAAACTTGAGTGTGTGTGTATATGAGGATGTAAACAGTAGTACAATTCATGAGTTATGGCGTATTAGACTTCATTTTAATCATTTTTTCATATTGTATTTAGATAGTAAGATAGTAATCGAGCCATCTGAGCCTTTGGGGAAGTCAAAGGGTGAGGATGAGACTGTCTATATTCTTGAATTTGTCATACCTCTGAGAGAAAGAATTACATATCTCATCTGAAGGCCAAGAAGTGCAAAATATTATATTGGTTACTTGGCCAAGTTAAATTTGTCCCACCACCCCGGGAGCACAATAGAAAGCTTGAAGCCAAATTGGAGGCTCAATTCATAAGTTTGAGGTTGAGACAAAAAGTGGTTCAAGTCATTCATCGACGTTAAATTAGGCACTTGTTGGGAGGCAACCCAACTTTATTGTTTTCTTTTAGTTTTGTTTATTTTATTTATTATATCACTTTTGTAGTATCGTTTTGGTTTTTTAGGAGTATGAGCATAGGAAGAAAGGCCATAAGATGTGCAAACACGAGCTAGATTATTGGGACTAAGTGTGGGGTGCCTGCACAAAGGACCATGCATGGGAGAAGTCTGAGTATTCCGTGAGTTGATATTGCTTCAGTCTTTGGCCTTCCTGGGAGTTTATCTTACCCTCTGATTTTATTTATGATGTGCATTGAGGACAGTGCACTCTTTTATGTATGGGGTGAGAGAATTCCTCTGGATAATTAGTAGTAGTATGTTAGTAAACATGTTAACTTCTTATTTTGATTTTAGCTTGTTATTTTTTATTTCATAGTAATGTAGTATTTCAGAAGTAGATTAGTCGTTTAATTTAGTTTGCTTAATATTTTTCAAAACAAAAAGCAAAAACAAATACAAAAAATCGAAACAGAAAATTGGGTTTTCCCGATGATGGACCTCCTAGATAGGGTTTTTAAGGGATTAAAGTCTATACAAAAATACAAAGAAATTGAAAAATAGAAAAAAAAATCAAAAACATGTCTTTTAGATTTCTCTAGGTAGTAATAATCTCCCGTGGTTTTTCTTAGTATCTCGGTTCTTTTCCATGGGATGTAGTTGAACAGGGTAGTAGTTTCTTTATATTTAGGGTAAGTTAGAATTTAGGGAATAAATGGAAGAAGGATGAGATTCCTAGGCGTCTTTGACTTGTTTGATAGTAGCATATTTAGGCTTTAGCATGTGTAGTATCTTCCCTATGTTTTGAAATTGATCATGATGCCTTTATAAATTGGATTGCATGTTTTGTGACGCCTATATCATTGTACTTGTGTCTAGAACTTTCCCGGTATGTGAGTTGAAACGATATTTTAGGTGTTGCTCGGTTTGAAAAGTGATTTAGTCTTTCTTTGATCTTTTCGAGCTTTATTGCCTATCACAAATAAATTATACACCTAGTTAACCCTTTTGAGCCTATAGACTGTTATTTTGGCACCCACATTACAAGTCTATTCCCGTTTGTTCTTAATTGACATTGTTTTTATCCTTTTACCTCTAAAAGAATTTTAATGGTAAAATCAATGCTAGAAGAACTAAGGAGGGAATTTGGGTGGCTTTCGAGTGGAACCAATGAAAGAAAAAAAGTATACTTGTTTTGTAAGAGATACACCACTATCAAGAAATACAAAAGGGAAAGAAAAATCTAGAAAAAATGATGAGTGTAAGTAAATAAATTGATATCTTGTTCTTGCTAGTGGGTATGTCACGATCCAAAATCCAACTAGTCGTGATGACACCTAACCCAACCCGCTAGGTAAGCCAATTATCAACTCTCCAATTCCAAAGAAATTAATAAGGTAATTAATTAAAAGAAAATATATGAAACTAATACATTTCTCTCAGAACTTGTAGTACAAATCATGAGCTTCTAAGAATACAGTTTACAAAGCTAGTATGAAGTAAATACATAATCTATTTGAAAATTATATAAATAGAGTTTTGTGAATCTAAGGCTACCATGAACAAGAGGCATCTACAAACGGAATGCGGGTACATCTTCAGATGCAGCTCCCAACGAACACAACAACATTAGCAGCCAACATCTGCACACAAAGTGCAAAAGTGTAGTATGAGTACAACCAACCCCATGTACTCAATAAGTAATAAACCTAACATTAGGTTGAAAGTAGTGACGAGCCTGTACCAAGGTCAGAGTCCAACTCCAATAACCAACAACAGTTCATAACAACATAACGCAAGTAATAAAAGAAGTAACTCAAAGATAAAATGCTTAGCTTAATCATGATTTATGAAAATAGTTCTGCCTTTCATTATTAGTGAAAACCCAAATCGTTCACCGAATTTGCCAAAAATATCAGTAAGTTTGAAAGCAGTAATTTTTCCCAAAACTCCTTTCATTAATAAATAAGATGTCTCATTTTCTTTCCAGATAGCCAGTGTAAAACAAATGCATCACTATACCCATATATCAACATGTGTGAGAAGTCATGAATGACGTGATATCGTACAGCATGAGTAAAATACATCGCTATGCCTGTAGGTCATGGGTGCATGTCAATGCAATGTATCTCAGAGATGAACTCATGTACTCACACTCTCAGATTACTCAATATCACTTTCTCACACATTTCACTCATCATGATCAATCACTCGGTACTATATATGGCCAACCTAGCCCAGGGAAGATCCATCCCGGAATATACACATCAACTGATCATCAGTCACTCGGTACCGAGTAGGGCCAATCCAGCCCGTGGAGAAGATCCATCTCCAGGTATATAATGTTTCGGACAAGATTCATGTCCAGGGAAGATCCATCCCTCAATAATATCAACTGCGCTCACTTGGGGTGTATGGAGACTTCGGAGAGGCTCCTTCAGCCCAAACGCTATCATAAATTAGTATAACCACTGCGGCGTGCAACTCAATCCCATGAATATCACTCATAATCAGGCACTCGGACTCACTCAGTCATTAATCTCTCCAGTCTCTCTCTCACGGGCTAACAATGTAATGATACTAGCCCGAAAACAATGATATGATGTATCAATAAATAACAATAGAGACTGAGATATGATATGCAATGAAATGAGTATGACATTTCAATTTAAGCAATTAATTCAACATCAATATGACCTCTGTGGGTCTCAATAATACTGGAACATACCCTCGGCATGATTTTTACTATGATTCTCAACTCAATTTCTTTAACACATAAAACTACATAGGAAATGCCAAGATTATTTGACTACAAAATTCCATGAAACCAATTACGTCATAATTTCTATGGTGCACGCCCACATGCCTGTCACCTAGCATGTGTTTCACCTCCAAACAATTCACATAATACGTATATGCAGGGTTTATACCCTCAGCTCCAAGATTAGAAGAGTTACTTACCTCAAACAAACCAATACCAATGTCGAGCAAGCCAAGCGATGCTCCAAGGATGCCATCACGCATGTAGCAACCTCCGAAATGCTCAAAACAAGCCAAAAGCAACTCAACTACATCAAATGAAGCCCAAGGAAACAATTCCAAATGATAAAGATCGAATCTTTAATCCAAACCCAAAATCGGCCAAAATTCACACCCGGGCCCGCCTCTCGTAACCCAACAAAACTCATAAAATCCAACAACCCATTCAATTACGAGTCCAACCATATTAGTTTCACTCAAATCCGACTCCACTTCGATGTTCAAAACTCAAAAATTCATATTATGAAACTTTAGACCAAACCCCCCAATTTCCTCTATAAAATTCACAATCCAATTACCAAAAATGAAGGTAGATTCATGAAATATAAGCAAAACCGAATAGAGAACACTTACCCCAGTTCATATGGTGAAAGTTGCTTCATAAATCGCCTCAATTCGAGCTCCATAACTCCAAAAATGCAAAAATATTCGAAACCTTAGAAATAGATGTGACGACCTGGCCGGTCGTCTTGATAAATATAGCCCCGATCCCCTATTAACTGCTTCTCCCATATCCTTTTCTGCTATTGTGACTTGTCGGGAGGTTTTGTTTTGGTTTTTGGAGTGTTTTGGGACACTTAGTCCCTAAATGGAGGGTTAAGCCTTAGAATTAGCACTGTAGTCAGAACTGTGTGAAGACGACTCCAGAATGGAGTTCCGTCGATTCCTTTACCTCCGTTGGGTGATTTTGGGTTTAAGAGCGTGTCCAGATTGTGTTTTGGAGGTCTGTAGCTCATTTAGGCTTGAAATGGCGAAAGCCGAATTTTTGGAGTTTTGGACCGGTAGTGAAATTTTTTATATCGGGGTCGGATTCCGATTCTGGAAGTTGGAGTAGGTCCGTAGTGTTGATTATGACTTGTGTGAAAAATTTGGGGTCAATCGAACTTGGTTTGATAGGTTTCGGCATCGGTTGTAGAATTTTGAAGTTTCAAGTTCTCTAAGTTTGAATTGGAGGGTGATTCGTTATTTTTAGCGTTATTTAAGGTGACTTGAGGGCTCAACTAAGTTCGTATGGTATTTTTGGATTGGTTAGTATGTTTGGTTGAGGTCTCGGGTGCCTCGGGTGTGTTTCGGATGGTTAACGGATGAATTTTTGACTTAGGGAAGTAACTGAGTTTTTGCTGCTTCTGGTATTTTGCACCTGCGGAGGGGAGACCGCAGGTGCGGGCTCACACGTGTGGAGGAACAGGTGCAGATGCAGAATTCAGAGGCTTGACCAGGGGTCACAGGTGCGAGGAATTTCCACATCTGCGATGCCCGCAGATGCGCCCAAGGATTCATAGGCGCGGAGGAAGATCGCAGAAGCAGACAGTGTTCCGCAGGCTTGCACGGGCAGGTGCGGCCACCACTGATGTAGAAGCGGACCCAGCCCTCTTAAGTGATTTCCGTACCTGCGAGGGATTTTCCGCGGATGCGGCGTCGCAGATGCGACCCAAGGCCCGCAGGTGCGACCCAAGGCCCGCAGGTGCGAAGATTCCTGGATAGAAAAGGGGCAGAATCGAGGGTTGAAG
Organism: Nicotiana tomentosiformis; assembly: GCF_000390325.3. NCBI lineage: Eukaryota > Viridiplantae > Streptophyta > Magnoliopsida > Solanales > Solanaceae > Nicotiana > Nicotiana tomentosiformis. The sequence goes on from NC_090814.1 coordinate 35,122,391, forward strand.
TTCATATTCACAAATTTGATTTTTGAGCTCGGGAGAAGGCCATTTCTTGAGGGATTTTCATAGAAAGCTTTGGGGTAACGATTCCTAACTTATTTTTGATTGTATTTCATTAATATATGGCCGTTTTCTCTATTTAATTAAGGAAATTGAGTGAGAAAGTTGGGTGAATGGGGGAAAATTCCCCAAATGAATTTCTGTGTTTTGAGTGGGATTTAGACATCGGATTTGGTTAATTTTGGTATGAGTGATCTCGTGAGCGAATGGGTGTTCTTAATTGGTAACTTTTACCCGATTCTGAGACGTGGGCCCAGGGAGGCTTTTTTGGGCATTTTTCTAATTTCTTGCCTTAGCTTTGATTTCGTTAGCTAGATTAGTTCTTGTAGCTATTTATGTTATGTAATTAGTTTTGGCTAGATTTGAGCCATTCAGAGTCGGATATTCGTGGAAAGAGCATTGTGACGGATTGATTTGAGCTTGGTTCGAGGTAAGTGGCTTGCCTAACCTTGCGTGGGGAAAACTCCCCTTAAGATTTGGTACTTTTTGATATGTGAGCACCGTGTACTTGAGGTGACGAGTACGTACACAGACTATTTGTTGTAAAACTCCATTTTTCGGTAAGTCATAACTTGTTTTCTCCTTATTTGAAACACACTAGCATATGTAACTATCCTATTAGACTAGAATAGAATGCCTACTTGTTTAAATGCCTATTTGAACTCTGTGCAACATGTTTAGTGAAATTACCTGCTATTCTTGACTTGAAATTAGTCTAAGGTGTAGGATTATTTGCTGTAACTTGCGCTGCATATTTACTTTGGGACTACGGAACGGTATTCCGGGAGATCCCCATGTACTGCATATTTACTTTGGGACTACGGAATGGTATTCCGGGAAATCTCCCTGCTCAGCATATTTATTTTGGGACTACGGAACAGTATTCCGGGAGATCCCCCAGCATATTTATTTTGGGACTACGGAACGGTATTCCGGGAGACCCCCTGCACATTTACGTTTGGGACTACGAGACGGTATCTCGAGAGATCCCATGTTGTTATCACTGTGTTCTGAGCTGTTGTCTTTCATTTGATTTTATTCCTGTTAGATTTCCATATTTTATTCCTATTTGAACTATGTGGAGCATGTTTAGTGAAATTACCTGCTATCCTTGACTTGAACTTAGTCTAAGCTGTAGGATTTCTTGCTGTAACTTTTATTTCAATTGGTTGCGCTGCATATTTACTTTAGGACTACGGAACGGTATTCCGGGAGATCCCCCTGTACTGCATATTTGCTTTGGGACTACGGAACGGTATTCCGGGAGATCCCCCTGCTCAGCATATTTATTTTGGGACTACAAAACGGTATTCTGGGAGATCCCCCAGCATAGTTATTTTGGGACTACGGAACGGTATTCCGAGAGATCCCCCTGCACATTTACGTTTGGGACTACGAGACGGTATCTCGGGAGATCCCCTGTTGTTATCACTGTGTTCTGAGCTGTTGTCTTTCATTTGATTTTATTCCTGTTAGATTTCCGTATTTATTTTACTCACGCCCTTTCCTGCACATGTTTTTTGTGTGCAGATCCAGGTTCATCTTACCAGCCTCATCACTAGTTGCAGTCGCTGCTGCTTATTGGAGACTTCAAGGTACATCTGCTCGCGCCCGCAGATCCTCGGAGTCCCCCCTTATCCACCTATGTTTATTTTGCCTTCTTTCTGTAGAAATGATGTATATAACGGTTAAGACTTCTTAGTAGCTTGTGACTTACGGTATTCTGGGTTTTGGGAAAAGTGAATATTGTATATGTCGAGTGGCACTGTTTTTGCTTATTTACTATATCTGTTAGCTGTTATCTTTGTGTTTTCATTTCATTTCCGCAATAAATAGGCTTACCTAGTCGTAGAGACTAGGTGCCGTCATGACGGTTCACGGAGGGAGAAATTGGGTCGTGACAATAGAGTACTATATACACTGCCCAGATGTCCTTTTTCGCGAATGCGGGAAAACCATCACGTTCACGATGAACAAAATATCAGTCACCTAAAAATACTCTACACATTCACGGCACAAGCCTCGCGAACACGATGAAGAAAGGCCTCTAGCTCCATCTCCTAGCTCAACCCTACGCGAACACGATCCCTCGTATGCGAACGCGAATAAGACTTGCCCCAAATCTACGCGAACGTTGACCAATATTCACAAATGAGATGAAGAAATGCCACTCCATCAAAATACACTACGTGTTCGTGATACATGCCACGCGAACGCGATGAAGGGCTGAGACACCATAAACTAGCAGAACACAACAGTGAAAACATGAAGGAAAATGATCCGAAATCAATCTGAAACACGCCCGAGCCCCTCGGGACCCCATCTTAACATACCAACAAGTCCCATAACATAACACGGACCGACTCGAGGCCTCAAAACACACATAACAACATCGATAGGATGAATCACACCTCAACGCGAAATCAATGAACTTTGAAACTTCAAACTTCCACAACCGATGCCGAAACCTATCAAATCACGTCCGATTGACCTAAAATTTAGCACACAAGTCAAATTCGACATTACGGACCTGCTCTAACTTCCGGAATCGGAATCCGAACCCGATATCAAAATGTCCACTCCCGGTCAAACTTTCCAAAATTTCAACTTTTGCCATTTCGAGCCAAATTCAACCACGAACCCCCAAATCACAATCCGGACGCACTCCTAAGTCCAAAATCACCCAACAGAGCTAACAGAACCATCAAAATTCCAATCCGAGGTCAAATGCTAAAAAGTCAAACTTGGTCAACTCTTTTAAATTTAAAGCTCCCTAGTTGAGAATCATTCTTCCAAATCAGTCCCGAATAACCTGAAAACCAAAACCGACGATTCACACAAGTAAAAATACATCATACGGAGCTACTCACTCCCGTAAACTACCGAGCGAAGTGCAAATGCTCAAAACGACCGGTCGGGTCGTTACATCCTCCCCCACGTAAACATATGTTCGTCCTCGAACGTGTCCAGAGTTGTTCTCAAAGCCATCAGACCGCCGTATAACCTTTCCATGCACATACCCGTGGGTGATCCCACGTCACCCTATTCCATATAGCCCCGACAACACAACATAACATAAGATCATTACTCCAACCTTAGCCTATAAGCCTTAGAATCCAATTTCCAACATCCGAAATTTCTATAACGTCAGAATCTCGCATCAGTATAAGTCTGAACAAGTTGTAACCATAATCCAAGATGTAATCACATGATATACCGCATAACTCAAATACTCATAGCAATAATTTCTAATCACAGTAGTTGCTCAAAACCACCCAATACCGGTAATCGACCTCATGTCAAACAAAATCTCATTCTAAAACCTTCGCACACTTCCGATGATGAAAGAAACACGCATAACTCATAACCATTCATCAGATCAACCAGTCATGGAACTCTCTCTCATTCGACAAGAACTATAGCCAATTCTAAGCCGACTTTCGATATTATCCTTCCAAACATGCTATAATCAAATCCGATAGCATCCATCTTAGGTCCAATGACCTCATCTCATCCAACACGACCCCTCTAGTGACATGCCACATCAATACAATCTAAAACCATAACCTGTGCAATCTGTGCACCAATAAGCAACATTCTAAATATACTCAAATCATGGGAAAAAATGACTCAAACGAGAGAACCATCCCGCAAGTTCAACAAGTACCACCACAACCGAAATTCTACGAACCCATCATACCTAGTAGAACCAAGACAGCCGAATCTAACATGAGGGATCATATCTCAACATAACTCCGCTGCAATGCGTAACCCCATCCAAACACCGATCCATATGAAATACCTCAGCCACCATGCTAATAATCAATAACCACGGAGAGGCAAATGACATAATGCCACACAAAACCTGAAAGAACATAACCCATATGCCATCAACCATGCAATACCCAATTACTCATCTCGCTCAAATTCCGCTATAAAGCCCAAATAGAACCACACAAGGTGTGCTTATAGCCAATGAATCACAACTCCTCGTAGCATAGAAGAGTAAATCACAGATCATTTCCGACCATGAATAAGTTCAACATCAATCGAATGGCATATCCCTCAACAACAACAGTATGGAGCCAACCAATCCAGCTCTGTGTAGAATACACATCGTAATTGGGCCTACCAATGGACCCCCAAATCAACTTCGGGCACCCACAAATAGATAAATAACACTTTGAAAGCCCACAATGACTGAATCATAACACATACTATCATCTGGCTAGCTTTGGCCATGACTTCACAGTCCACAACCATGAAACAATCTGCTCTTGAGAATTCCTAGTCTCCAAATCCATAGAACACATGAATCACCATATTTGATCCCAACTCCACCGCTAGGATGTTTAACACATATCTCATACACGATCATCCCACAAGGAATACTTCTAAAATCCTTCCGTGCCACATAGCAAAATTTTAATATCAGCAGTCGATCAACCAGGAGAGTGCCGCAGTACCAGTGAAGTATCCGTAAATCAAAACACATTGCCCCTTTTGAAATGTATACTCTCATCAAGCTATACCGATTAGCAATAGCATTTACCTAGTCAACTGAAACCGTCCATGCTGCCTACGAATTTACGCCCTTTCCTTTCAAACTGAACCGTGACGTTGCACATGCAAATTTTAATCCCACACAACACACCGCATCTACCATTCCATCCTGTGAAGAGTACCGGAATCTCATAATGAACTCTGAGTCACAAGCATAATACATACCCGATCAGTCAAAAACCTTCCATTTAATCTCATCCCAGAGAAAATCACTATACACCTCATGCTCCTCATGCCAGTAGGTAATATGCCCCTCGAACCATGGTAGAAACCATTGAGAACTCTTCGAAGTCCATTTTCACATAACCAAGCTATCAAAACCGAATCTTTCTAACTCAACCCAGCCACGCAGGTTGCCAAAACCCAAGAGCATTGCCACGAAACACCTGTGGAGACTAGCCACATCATAAGTACCCAAAGAACCGATTATATCCATTACTGTGCTGATTCAACCTACTATCAAGCTGTCCTACTTCTCCGAGTCCCTTCCAAATTGCCTTCAAATTGATACTTCTCCTTGCTGGAACACCATCATCATTAACCAAAATTCACCACACAAGAGACCCTAGTATAAAACCACAACGCCCTAAGGCCCATAAACCGATGACTTCCCTCTTAAGCACCCCAAAGCACCATGACGGCGACACCTACTCCAAAGAGACCTTATGTGAACCTAAAACTGTTTCCTTCACCTTCTTGGTGCTGAAATGCATAATCCACAGTGGTATAAAAAAAATGCCACAAATCTCGACACCATCCAATGTAACTCTCAGTCTCTAGCCATATACAAATCTTAAAAATTTCAAATCGTTACATATAAATCTTGAATACATTAGAACCATTCTCGAGAGTCATCCACTCTACTCAAATTTCAATTCAACCGACTAAACGGACCGAACGACCTGTGCCCCAATTGCACACCAGCACCCTAAGAAGTAACCCCATATTAAGGCAACCAAACAAATTCCTACTCCTTGTACACTACGTCATTCACGATAACCACTCAATTATTTTATGATTCCCATATACCCATAGAGTGTAATACAACCTGTATCCAGAAATTCCTTTACCCGAGTCATCCTCAATCTCAACCCCTGCAGTCATAACTGATTCACCAGTATACCTCAAACTGAACCCAATATAATGCATAATCGTGCATTCAACTCGTCGATAACAGACTCCCCCACTTGACTCGAAGCCATAGATCAAAACACATAATAACTCACAATGCCCATACTCTATTATTTCCATAATACTATGGTGGGATTCAACTAAATCCTTCATCAGCAAATGCAACACAAACCATCTAGTACCTCAAATCATCTGCAATCTCGCATTCATCCTCGTGATGGTTAAGCCAACTTCCACAAGCGATCCAAACTCAAATTGCAACATATATCATTCACTGGTAAAAGAGAACTCTCTACAAAATATCATAGGGATCACACAACCTCAGGACACCTCACAGGAGATAACCCACCTGCATTGCCTTAAACTGATATCTCTCTATACCGTTCCACAGTCACGACTACTACGCAATCATTTAATCTTCTCGATTCTGAAATCATCAATAAGACATGAGAATCTACTTTACTCCACAACTAAACAACATGAAAAATCCCTCAACACACCCATAACTAGAGACCATACGCTAAATCAAGACAGAAATCAAACACCCAATAGTCCTTGATACATCTCAAGTAAACTCTTCTCGTCACATTCGAACAATCTGAAAACATCTCGCAGTCACATCATACTCACCACATAGTCATCCAATCACAAATTCCACTAATGGGGACACCAACAGACTTATAAGTCCCAAAAACACGTGTTCACATAATCGAAATCTCCGTGCTCAAGTTACCGTCAAAACCCGACCTCAAGTCCTCCAGACTGGCCCATCATCAGCATGCCAAAATCACATCTCGCACCTCAACCATGGAATCACAGGCCGCCGGCGCACAACCGATACCAAGCACTCACATGCACATACGAATGCATGGAAGGAATTCAAAGAGTTACGCTTCATGTTGAATCAATACAGCACGATAAAGAATAAAAGATGTGAAGTATATCCTAAATGTCCTGTAGCCTCTCAAAGATAGGTATGGACATCATCATACCGATCTGCAAGACATTACTAGACACTTGCTCATGACTTGTAGAACCTATGAACCTAGAGCTCTAATACCACCTTGTCACGATCCAAAATCCAACTAGTCGTGATGGCACCTAACCCAACCTGCTAGGTAAGCCAATTATCAACTCTCCAATTCCAAAGAAATTAATAAGGTAATTAATTAAAAGAAAATATATGAAACTAATACATTTCCCCAAGAACTGGTAGTACAAATCATCAGCTTCTAAGAATAGAGTTTACAAAGCTGGTATTAAGTAAATACATCATCTATTTGAAAGTTACATAAACAGAGTTTTGTGAATCTAAGGCTACCATGAACAAGAGGCAACTACAACCGGAACGTAGGTACATCTTCAGATCCAGCTCCCAACGAACACAACAACATCAGCAACCAGCATCTACACACAAGGTGCAGAAGTGTAGTATGAGTACAATGGACCCCATGTACTCAATAAGTAACAAACCTAACCTTAGGTTGAAAGTAGTGATGAGCCTATACCAAGGTCAGAGTCCAGCTCCAATAACCAACAACAGTTCATAACAACATAACGCAAGTAATAAAAGAAGTAACTCAAAGATAAAATGCTTAGCTTAATCATGATTTCTGAAAATAGTTCTGCCTTTCAAGTATATTAGTGAAAACCCAAATCATTCACCGAAGTTGCCAAAAATATCAGTAAGTTTGAAAACAGTAATATTTTCCAAATAGCAAGTGTAAAACAAATGCATCACTATGCCCATATATCAACATGTGTGAGAAGTCATGAATGACGTGATATCGTACAACATGAGAAAAATACATCTCTATGCCTGTATGTCATGGGCGCATTTTAATGCAATGTATCTCATAGATGAACTCATGTACTCACACTCTCAGAGTACTTAATCTCACTTTCTCACACATTGCGCTCATCATGCTCAATCACTCGGTACTGTATATGGCCAACTCGGCTCAGGGAAGATCCATCCCGGAATATACACATCAACTGATCATCAGTCACTCACTACCGAGTAGGGCTAATCCAGCCCGTGGAGAAAATCCATTTCCAGGTATATAATGCTTCAGACAAGATCCAAGTCCAAGGAAGATCCATCCCCCAATAATATAAACCACGCTCAGTTGGGATGTGTGCAGACTCCGGAGGGGCTCCTTCAGCCCAAACGCTATCATAAATCAGTATAACCACTGCGGCGTGCAGCCCGATCCCATAAATGTCACTCATAATTAGGCACTCGGCCTCACTCAATCATCAATCTCTCCAGTCTCTCTCTCACGGGCTCACAATGTCATGATACTAGTCTGAAAATAATGGTATGATGCATCAATAAATAACAATAGAGACTGAGATATGATATGCAATGAAATGAGTATGACTGAGTATAACATTTCAATTTAAACAATTAACTGAACAACAATATGACCTCTGTTGGTCTCAATAATACTAGAACACAGCCTTGGCATGAGTTTTACTATGATTCTCAGCTCAATTTATTTAACACATAAAACTGCATAGGAAATGCTAAGATTATTTGACTACAAAATTCCAGGGCACGGCCATACATAACATAGAAATCACACTTGGAAAGGGTGGACAATTAGCTAGAGCAGCGGGTGCTGTAGCGAAACTGATTGCAATAGAGGGGAAATCGGCCACATTAAAATTACCTTCTAGGGAGGTCCGTTTGATATCCAAAAACTGCTCAGCAACAGTTGGACAAGTGGGGAATGTTGGGGTGAACCAGAAACGTTTGGGTAGAGCCGGATCTAAGCATTGGCTAAGTAAGCGTCTTGTAGTAAGCTGAGTAGTTATGAACCCTGTAGACCATCCCCAAAGGGGTGGTGAAGAGAGAGCACCAAATGGTAGAAAAAAACCCACAACCCCTTAGTGTTATCCTGCACTTAGAAGAAGAAGTAGAAAAAGGAATAAATATAGTGATAATTTGATTCTTCATCGCCGTAGTAAACAGAAGAGAAAATCGCATTAAATTCTTCGTTTTTTACAAAAATATTACAAAACAAAAAGAACCAATTACGTCACAATTTCTATGGTGCACGCCCACACGCCCGTCACCTAGCATGTGCGTCACCTCCAAACAATTCACATAATACGTATATTCAGGGTTCATACCCTCGTAACCCAACAAAACTTACAAAATCCGACAACCCATTCAATTACGAGTCCAGCCAAAAATCACACCTACGCCCGCACCTTGTAACCAAACAAAACTCACAAAATCCGACAACACATTCAATTACGAGTCCAACCATACTAGTTTAACTCAAATCCGACTCCAATTTGATGTTCAAAACTCAAAAATTCATATTTTGAAACTTTAGGCCAAAACCCCCAATTTACTGTATAAAATTCACAATCCAATTACCAAAAACGAAGGTAGATTCGTGAAATATAACCAAAACCGAGTAGACATCACTTACCCCATATCATATGGTGAAATTTGCTTCAAGAATCGCCTAAATCCGAGCTCCATAGCTCTAAAAATGCAAAATTATTTGAAACATTCGAAATAGAGTAATATGCACTGCCCAGACGTCCTCTTTTGTGAACGCGGGAAAACCATTGCGTTCGCGATGAACAAAATATCAGTCACCCAAAAATACTTTATGCGTTTGCGGCACAAGCCTCGCGAATGCGATACACACCAGGGACATAACTACACGAATGCAGTTCCAACTGCGCGAACGCGATGAAGAAATGCCTCCAGCTCCAGCTCCTAGCTCAACCCTACGCGAACGCGATCCCTCATACGCAAACGCGAAGAAGACCTGCCCCAACTCTACGCGAATGCGGACCAATATTCGCGAACATGATGAAGAAATGCCACTGCCATCAAAATACACTATGCATTCGCGATACATGCCACGAGAACGCGATGAAGGGTCCAGAAACCAACAGAACACAACAGTGAAAACATGAAGGAAAATGATCCGAAAACAATTCGAAACATGCCCGAGCCCCTCGTGACCCCGTCCTAACATACCAACAAGTACCATAACATAACACAGACTACTCGAGGCCTCAAAACACACATAACAACATCGAAACGACGAATGACACCTCAACTCGAAATTAATGAACTTTGAAACTTCAAACTTCCACAACCGATGTCGAAACCTACCAAATCACGTCCGATTTATCTCACATTTTGCACACAAGTCACATTCGACATTACGGACCTGATCCAACTTCCAGAATCGGAATCCGAACCCGATATCAAAAAGTCCACTCCCGGTCAAACTTTTCAAAAATTTCAACTTTCGTCATTTCGAGCCAAATTCAACCACGGACCCCCAAATCACAATCCGTACGCACTCCTAAGTCCAAAATCACCCAACAGAGCTAATAGAACCATCAAAATTCCAATCCGAGGTCAAATGCTAAAAAGTCAAATTTGGTCAACTCTTTCATATTTAAAGCTCCCTAGTTGAGAATCATTCTTCCAAATTAGTCCTGAATAACCTGTAAACCAAAACCGACGATTCACACAAGTAAAAATACATCATACGGAGCTACTCACACCCGTAAACTACCGAACGAAGTGCAAATTCTCAAAACAACCGGTCGGGCCGTTACTGGGTATAAATTAAAGTAGTGCTTAAAGAAAGAGGAAACATTGTTGGGGGTATTTTAGTTGTGAAATTGAAGTGGATTGAAGAATTTGCGCTTAAAGTTAATTGTGTAATATATTAAAGTACTTAAGAGGGTTAGTCACTATTCCTAAATATATCCTGCCCGTCCCTTGGCCCACATTACAATCATAAAAATTCCTAATTGATTTTAGATCAAGCGAGCCTACATTGGTAGAGATTTACATTATGGGCAAGCCTATGGTACCGATTGCATGCATGTGACTTCTTTTGCGAGAGTGAACGAGTTCCTTTGATATATATGAGTCCTTAAAATATATTTGAGCAACTGATTTGAATGTGTGGATTCAACTTACTCTCTTGTTCTTGTTGTGAGGGCACATGATTTCATGAGGGAGAGGTAACGTTATTAGTTTTCTCTATGATGATGGGTGTTCAAGCCATGAGTGCATTGTGACGTTGAGTCGGTTTTTGAGCTAGGATTATTATAAGCATGTTGTCTTTGTTGTGAATATTTTTAAGTATGACATAAGAAAAGGAAAGTGTATGTGATTGCATATGTTATAGTTTAATTATTGCTATCAACCATAGTCATTGGTGTAGTATAACGACCCGATCGCTCGTTTTTATTTGTACTTCGTTCGATGGTTTGGGTCTTGAGTAGCTTCATATGGTATATTATGACTTGCGGGTATCGTTGGTTTTGGTTTTCGGGTAGTTGAAATTGATTCGGGAGAATGATTCTTAGATAGGAAGCTTTAAGTTGGAAGAGTTGGCCAAGTTTGAATTTTGTGTATTTGACCTCGGATCGGAGTTTTGATGATTCTGATAGGTCCGGATAGTAATTTTGGACTTAGGCATATGCCCGGATTTTTATTTGGATGTTTTTAGAAAGTTTTAGCTATAATTGGCGAAAGTTGGCAAATTTGAAGGTTTGGAAAGTTCATATGTTTGACCGGGGGTTAAATTCAATGTTATCGAGTTTGGAAGTAGTTTTGGGAGTTTTAATAGGTTCATTATATCATTTGTATCTTGTGTGTGAAATTTGAGGTGTTTCCGAATTGTTTAGACTTGTGTGCGAAATTTGAGGGAGTTTTAATAGGTTCATTATGGAATTTGGAAAAAGTTTATTAAGCTTGACTTGAGGTGCGATTCATAATTTTGATGTTGTTATGTAGGATTTAAGGCCTCGAGCAGGTCCATATTATGTTTTGGGACTTATTGGTATCTTCTTACAGGGTCCGAGGGGCTCGAGTGAGTTTGAGATAGGTTTGGATTGTGTTGCACTCGTTTTTGATGTTTCAATGTCGTTTCTTCAAGCATAAATGGTACCATACTAATCAAATAAGCTCAAAATTCTATTTTTATTGAATCATTAGATCTGTATCGTAATTACGGAGCCATAGCAAAAACAATCATCGAATTTGGACATCATACGAGGGAGTTATGCTCATTTTAGTGTCGGAGAAGAAAATTGGTGCTGGTGCTTCACTTATGTGAAGTTGGGTCCGCATCTGCGACCCCGCATCTGCGAAAAATTATCCGCAAAAGCATAATAACAACTGGAAAACAGCAGGTGCGGCTTTTTGGGAGTAAAAGCGGAAATCTCTGTGTATAAAATAAACTGATTGCGTTCTTTTGGTATTTTGAGCATATCTTGAGTTCTAAAGCTCCGATTGAGGTGATTTATGCGGCGTTGTTCTCGTTGTTTCATGGGGGTCAGTATCTGACATCAATTTTTGTATTTTAACATGATTACAGGAGTTAATTTGTGAATTATTCCATGTTTTGATTGGAGAATTGAGGATTTTTATCAAAAACATTTCTAAATTGAATAATTGACTTTTAAACATTGATAAAGAGTCGGAATTGGATGAAATTAGCATGGTTGGACTCGTATGTGAATGGATTATTGGGATATGTGAGTTTTGTTAGGTTACGGGGTGCGGACCCTGGTTGATCTTTTTGTTGACTTTGAGTATTTGATTAAAGATTCGACCTTCGTTTGGGTTTGTTTCCTATGGCGTTATTTGATATTTTTGAGTTTCTTTTGGTTAGTTTCGAGCCGTTCAGAGCTTGATTCGGCCAGGAGGGAATTTCTAGAGTATTTTTTGGCTTGGTCAATAATTGATTTGGCTTTTCTAGGTACGTAACATGCCTAAACTTGGATTTGAGAGTATTTAACCCTGGGAACTATGTCATATGAGATCTATGTGATTATTCAGTTGAAACCTAATGAGACTATTTTTGTTGTTCTAAGCTATCTGTCTTAATTGTAGCTATACTCTTAGTCATGATTCTTCATTTGCATATCATATCTCAACCTCTGTTCATTATTTGTTGTTACATGGCACATTGTAGTGGTTTTCAATATGTGGTACTATTTGGGCTGGGTGACATGAGATTTGAGAGCCCTTAAGACTTGAGAGGTTGATGATTTAGGTGTGCCTTAAGGACATGTTGAGTGTGTTATTTGGATCAGGATGCACGTTGCAGCAAGCCATATTTGCTTTATTATTATTTGGATAGGGTTGCACACCGCAACATGCCTTATTGGATTTATTTTTATGTAAATCGGGTTGCACGGTACAATAGGCCTTATTGGCTTTTTTGTTATTTGGATCGGGCTGCACTGCAACAGGACATATTGGCTTTTGATTAGAGCTTTGAAAGAATCCGCCCCTTCGGAGTCTGATATACCGGCAGTGAATGCAGGCATAGTGATATATACACGTGCTTTGGTGAGGGGCTTTGATCCAGGCACCCGTACAGTGCTGAGCGATTGTGTGTGTGTGTGTGTGTGTATGTGTGTGTATGTGTGTGTGTGTGTGTGATGGAGTAGGGGCATTAAGCCAGGCATCTTGAGTGGGATGAGAGTGAGGTACTTATAGTATCACTGTGAAAAACATTATTTGACATGTAAGCATAGAGATGTATTTTCCTCATGTTAGACGATAACATGACATTTGATGATTGACATGTATATTTGACATGTAGGCATAGAGAAATATTTTTCCTCATTCTAACTAGTAAATGAAAACTCTTATATGATGTTTGAAAATTGAATAACACAGTTCTTTTGATAAACTCATGTTTTAGTTGATTTTTCAATGGTAAGATTAAGACTTTGACTGTTATACTTGAGCAACATGTCTGTTTTTCCGTAACTGTGAATGAGCTGAGCATTATACCTTTTAAGTTATATACCTCTATTGTCTTCACTATATTGTTATGAATTGTTACTGGCCATTGATATTGGACTCTGACCATTTTTCGAGATCCTCACTGCTTTCAACTTGAGGTTAGGTTTGTTACTTATTGAGTACATGGGGTCGGTTGTACTCATACTACACTTATGTACCTTGCGTGAAGATTTTGGAGCTGATATTGCTGCACATGGGGAGCTGGCAATGAAGATGCACCCGTTGTCCGGACATGGCTACCACTTGTTCTTGGTAGTTTTATATTTGAGTTCTATTTCTGTATATTCAAACAGATGTCGTAATTATGTTTCATGCCAGCTTTGTAAATCTAAAATCTTAGTAGCTCATGAATTGTATTACCAATCCTTGGCAGTTTTATAGAAGTTAAATTATTTTACTCATTTACTCTTATTATTCTCAGCAGAGTTATGTTGAATGTTAATTAGCTTACCTAGCGGGTTCGGTTAGGTGCCATCACGATTGGATGGATTATGGGTCGTGACAAGTTGGTATCAAAGCTCTAGGTTCATAGGTTCTACGAGTTATGAGCAAGTGTCTAGTAGAGTCTTGCAGATCGGTATGATGACATCCATACCGATCTTCGAGAGGCTACAGGGTATGTAGGAGGTGCACTGATGGCCTGTGATGTCATCAGTTGTGCACTGATGGCCTGTGATGTCATGGATGAGGTGCGATATATATTCTCTGTGTTGTGGTGTTAGGCTAGTCTGGAGGACATGAGGCCAGGTTCAGACCACATGTTGGACTCGGTGGTTTCGGTTATGTGAGTATGTGCTTTTGGACTCATATGTCTAGTAGTATACCTAACGGTGGGATTGATGGCTCGGTGAGTGATTGCATAGCTATATGATGTGTATGATTTGACTGCGAGATGTGTTCATATGGATTGGATGTGACGAGAGGAGTTTGCTTGGGATGTAAAAAGGACTATTAGGTGCTTGATTTCTGTCTTAATATGTTGTACAACCTCGAGTTATGAGTGTGTAGAGGGATCGTTTATGTTGTTCATGTGTGGGATGAAGTAGACTCTTATGTCTTGCTGATGAGTTTAGACTCGGGAAGATTAAGTGATCGCATAGTGATTGTGACCATGATGGGGTCATAGAGGGGTGCCAGTTGAGGCTAAGCATGTGGGTTATCTCATGCGGAATGTTCTGAGGTTGTGTGATCCTCGTGATGTTTCTATGGAAAATATTTTTTCTACCAGTGGCTTATATGTGTTGCAATCAGTTTTGGATTGCTTGAGGAGGTTGGCTCGACTATCACAAGAATGAATGTGCATTTAGCAGAAGATTTGAGATATTTTATGATTAGTGCTAAATAAGTTCATAAAGGATTTTGTTGAATTGCAGTGTCGGATTATGGCAGTAATGTAGGTAGGTTATTGTGGGTTATCGGATGTTGTGATCTTTGGATTTTAGACAACTGGGGGAGGCTACTATCAATGATCATATTGCGTGGTCATGTGTTACACTAGTTTTGGTCTAAGGCCTACTTTTGGATTAGTTACGACTTGAAGAGGTTTATTTCGAGAATGACTCGAGCAAGGAAGTTTTTGGGTGCATGATGTATTACACTTTATGAATATACGAATATCTTGGAATGATTTGTGTTTTTTTATTCATGATGAATGTAATGTGCTAAGAAAAGGAAGTCACTCGGTTGTGTTAAGGTGGGCTTACTTTTTGGGGTGTTTGTGTACTTATGGAGCACAAGTTGTTCGACTTGTTTGGGCGGTGCATTTGAGACTAGAATAGGGTGGATGACTCTCGAGAAGGTTCTAATGGGTTCAAAATTTATATGTGGCATTTGAGGAATTTCTGGATTTCTAAATGCCTAAGATCTGAGATTTACATTGAATGGTGTCGAGACTCGCGGCAATTCTGTATTATTATGGATTCTATGTTTTAGTATCAAAGAGGTTAAGGAAACAGTGTCAGATTCACATAAGGTCTCTTCAGAGTGGGTATCTCGGATGTAGTATTTTTGGGTGCCTAAGAGGGTATACAATGGCTTATAGGATTTAGGATGATGAGGTTTCATGCTAGGATCTCTTGTAGCGAGCTTTGGGTTAAGGATCGTAGTGTACTATCAAGGAGAAGTGTTAACTTGAAGGTAATTTGGAAGGAACTCGGAAAAATGGGATAGATTGGTGGCAGATTGGATCAGCATGGTAATGGATATGATTGATTCTTTTGGTTCTTATGATGTGGCGACACCTTACCGATGTTTTGTGGAAATACTCTTAGGTTTGGCGACCTGCGTGACTTGGTTGATTTAGAGGGATTCGGTTCTGATGGCTTGGTGTTGTGCTAATGGATTTTGAAGAGTTCTCTATGATTTCACGGCTTGGGGTAGATGCTTCCTACTGGCATGAGGAGTGTGTTGTGCGTTGTAATCTTCTTCTGAATAGGGCCAGGTGGAATGTTCCTGGATGATGGAATATGTATTCTGCTGGTGATTCAGAGACGATAATAGGATTCTCGTGTTTTTATATAATGGAATGATAGATGTGGTGCGACGTGTGGGATTGAGATTTACATGTACAAGGTTGTAGTTCAGTTTCGAAGGGAAGGTCATGAGTTTTCCTTAGCACAGATGTTTAGAAAATACCGGTTCTATTCGGTATCACCTGAGATGAGTGTGCATTTCAGAAAGGTAATTGCATGATTGATCGACTGTTGATGTTCAGATTTTTCTATGTAGCATAGAAGAATTATGGAAGTATTTCCCGTGAGATGATTGTGCATGAGGGACGTGTCAGTCATTTGGGTGGTCGAGTCGGGATCAGATAGGGGGATTTTTTTATTCTTGTTATGTGGAGACTGGAAGTCTCAGAGGTTATTTATTCCTTGGTTGTGGACAATGAAGATATGACCTGAGCTAGACAACTGACGATATGTGCTATGGATAGGTTTAAGTAGATCGTTGGGAAGGTTATCCACTTATTTCGGGAGGATCAGGATCGATTTGGAGGCCTGTCAAGCCTAATAAGAATGTGTATTCAACATCGGGTCGGATTTGTTTGCTCAACACAACTATTGTTGAAGTATGTGTCATCCGTTAGAGTTGATCTTATTTCGTGTGTTTTGTTTCTCCTTTGTGTGATGGGTTCATAGCATTGCTCCTTGTAGTGGCATTTGTTGAGATTGCGAGAGGTTCTCTCATTTGATTCGCATTTTATTATTGGGTACATTCGAGTTATTGCTTGTTTGCTGCACGGATTGCACGGTTCGTAGCTCTTGATGGTATTGGTGTTGCATGTCAGTCGAGCAATTTGTACGGGATGAGATGAGATTATTGGGCCTGGAATGAGTGCTATCGGATTTGATTAAGGTATGTTTGGAAGAATAATATCATAAGTCAGTTTATAACCTGGGCAATGGTTCTTGGCAGGCGAGAATGCTCCACGACTTATTGATCAGATGGTTGGTTATGAGTTTTGTTGTGTTTCTTTCGTCATCGGCAGTGTACGAAGGTTTAGTACATGGTTTTATTTGATATGAAGTTTCTTATTGGTACCAAGTTTGTTATTGAGCAGCTATTGTGGTCGAAAGATTTTGTTATGAGTGTCTGAGTACTATGGAGTATCGTGGGTTATGGTTATGGCTTGATACAACTTGTTCAGACTTGCACAGTGTATAGATATGAGAATCGGGTCTTGTAATGGTTATCAGATATTGGAGATTTGATTCTAAGGTTTATAGGCTAAGGTTCAAGTAAGGATCTCCAGTTAGGTTGTGTTGTCAGGCTTATATGGATGGGGGTGACGTGGGATCACCCATGAGTATGTGCATGGTGAGTTTATACAGTGGTTTGATGGCTTTGGAATGAGTCTTGGCACATTCGAGGATGAACGTATGTTTAAGTGGGGGAGAATGTAACACCCTGATCGGTCGATTTGAGCATTTGCACTTCGTTCTATGGTTTGAGGTCTTGAGTAGCTTCATATGGTATATTATGACTTGCGGGTATCGTCGGTTTTGGTTTTCGAGTGGTTCGGAATTGATTCGGGAGAATGATTATTAGGTAGGACGCTTTAAGTTAAAATAGTTGACTAAGTTTGTCTTTTGTGTATTTAACCTCGGATCAGAGTTTTGATGGTTCCGGTAGGTTCGGATGGTGATTTTGGACTTGGGCATATGACCGGATTTGTATTTGGATGTTTCTAGAAGGTTTTAGCAATAATTGGTAAAAGTTGGCAATTTGAAGGTTTAGAAAGATCATAGGTTTGATCGAGAGTTGACTTTAATGTAATCGAGTTTGGAGTTGTTTCGGGAGTTGGAATAGGTTCGTTATGTCATTTGGAACTTGTGTGCGAAATTTGAGGTGATTCCGAGTTGTTTAGACGTGTTTGGCGTAAGTTTGGAATTTGGAAATTGGAAATAGTTCATTAAGCTTTACTTGAGGTGCGATTCATGGTTTTGATGTTGTTATGTGAAATTTAAGGCCTCGAGTAGGTCTGTATTATATTTTGGGACGTATTGGTATGTTTGTACGGGGTCCCGAGGGGCTCGAGTGAGTTTCAGATAGGTTTGGGTTGTGTTGCGCTCATTTTTTATGTTTTGACGTCGTTTCTTCAAGCATAAATGATACCATATTAACCAATGAGCTCCAAATTTTATTTTGATTGAAGTATTATATCTGTATCGTAATTACAGAGCCTTAGCAAAAAGAATCGTCGAATATGGACATCATATGAGGAAGTTATGCTCATTTCAGTGTCGGAGAATAAAGCTGGTGCTGGTGCTTTGCAGATGCGAAGATGGTTCTGCATATATGACCCTGCAGGTGCGAAAAATGGTCCGCAAAAGCGGAAATCATAGCTAGAAAACCGCAGGTGTGGCTTTTTGGGCGCAAAAGCGGAAATCCCTGTGTATTAAAAAATCGGACTGCGTTCTTTTGGTATTTTGAGCATATCTTGAGTTCTAAAGCTCCGATTGAGGTGATTTTACCGGCTTCTTCTCGTCTTTTCATGGGGGTCAGTATCTAACCTAAATTTGTGTATTTTAACACGGTTACAGGAGTTTATTTGTGAATTAATCCATATTTTGATTGGAGAATTGGGGTTTTTTATCAAAATAATTCCTAAAGTGAATAATCGAGTTTTGAACATTGATTCGGAGTCGGAATAGGATGAAATTAGTATGGTTGGACTCGTATTCGAATGGGTTGTCAGAATTTGTGAGTTTTGTCAGGTTACGAGGTGCGGGCCTAGGTTGACCTTCTGCTTGACTTTGAGTATTTGATTAAAGATTCGACCTTTTTCGTCTGGGTTTGTTTTCTATGGCGTTATTTGATGTTTTCGAGTTCCTTTTTGTTAGGTTTGAGTTGTTCCAGGGTTGATTCGCGCGGGGTGGAATTTCTAAAGTATTGTTTGGCTTGCTCGATATTTGATTTGACTTGTTCGAGGTAATTAATGTATCTAAACTTGGATTTGAAGATATTTAACCCTGGGAACTATGTTATATGAGATGTATTGGGGTGACGCACATGCTAGGTAACAGGCGTGTGTGCGTGCACCAGAGTAATCATGATCCGAGTTATCTTTTAAACTATTATCGGACTTGTTTACTATTATATCTTGTTATATTTGTGTTGTCCCCTACTTGCCTTGATTATCTGAGCTGTGATTCATGTTACAAATCATGTTTAAGCTATGTGATTATTCGGTTGAGACATAATGAGGCTATTTTTGTTGTTTTGAGCTATTTATCTTAACTATAGCTATACTCTCAGTCATGATTCTTCATTTTGCATATCATATCTCAGTCTTTGTTAATTATATGTTGTTACATGGCACATTGTTGTGGTTTTCCATATGTGGTACTGTCTGGGCTGCGTGGTCCCTTGAGACTTGAGAAGTTGATGATTGAGATGGGCCTTAGGGCCGGGTTGAAGTGTTATTTGGATAGGGCTACACACTATAGTAGGCCATATTGGCTTTATTATTATTTGGATCGGGTTGCACGCTGCAACATGCCGTATTTGCTCTATTGTTATGTGGATCGGGTTGCACGCCACAACAGACCTTATTGGCTTTATTATTATTTGGATCGGGATGACACTGTATCAGGCTATATTGTCTTTTGATTAGTGCTTCGGCAGGATCCGCCCCTCTAGAGTTTGAAATACCAGCAGTGAGCGCAGGCACAGTGATATATACACGTGCTTTGGTGAGGGGCTTTGAGCCAGCTACCCGTACAGTGCTGAGTGATTTTTTCTTTGTGTGTGTAATGGAGTAGGGGCATTGAGCCAGCATCTTGAGTGGACTGAGAGTGAGGGTACTTAATAATATCACTGTGAAATTATTTATTTTACAAGTATACTTGACATGTAGGCTTAGAGATGTATTTTCCTCATGCTAGACGATAATATGAAATTTGATGATTGACATGTACATTTGACATGCAGGCATAGAGACGCATTTTTCCTGATGCTAAATGTAAATAAAAACTATTATCTGAAGTTGTGAAATTTGAATAACACAATTCTATTGATAAACTCATGTTTTAGTTGATTTTT
Source organism: Nicotiana tomentosiformis (assembly GCF_000390325.3). Classification (NCBI taxonomy): domain Eukaryota; kingdom Viridiplantae; phylum Streptophyta; class Magnoliopsida; order Solanales; family Solanaceae; genus Nicotiana; species Nicotiana tomentosiformis. Next base: position 35,142,504 of record NC_090814.1, read on the forward strand.
CAGTATAAGATTGAAACTTTGACTGTTATACTTGAGCAGCATGTCTATTTTTTCGTAACTGCGAACGAGCCGAGCATTATACCTCTTAAGTTATGAACCTATATTGTCTTCACTATATTGTTATGAATTGTTATTGGCCATTGATGTTGGACTCTGACCATTTTTCGAGCTCGTCTGTGATGACCCGATAGGTCATCTCATGTTTTCGAACCCCATTCTGCACTTTGAAGCCTTAAAATCTCATTTTTAACCTCCTCGATTTGTGTGTGCAGTCTGGGTGTGTTTTCGGAAAGCTTTTATGTTAAAAATAGTGAAAAATATGAAATTTTGCTTTGAAAACCATTTGAGTTGACTTTAATCAACGTTTTGAGCAAACGGACCCAGATTTGTGTTTTGACGGTCCTGGTAGGTCCGTATCGTGATTTGGGACTTAGGCGTATGCTCGGAATCGAATTCAGAAGTCCCTAGCTCGATATATCAGACTTTGTTGAAATTTGAAAGCTAAAGGCGTAATGAATTTGAAATGTTTGACCCATAGTTGACTTTTTGGATATCGGGTCCGTATTTTGGTTTCATAATCCGGTATAGGTCCAATACCATATTTATGACTTGTCTGTCAAATTTGGTGAGAAATGGAGTTGGTTTGACATGATTCGGACGTCCGGTTGTGAAAATAGAAGTTTCAAAGTTTCATGAAAATTTCATTTGATTTGGTGTTCAATTCGTAATTCTAGGTGTTATTTTGGCAATTTGATCACGCAAGCAAGTTTATATGATGTTTTTAGACTTATGTCCACTTTTGATTTAGAGCCCCGAGGGCTCGGGTGAGTTTCGGATGGGCTACGGAGTGAAAATAGGACTTAGAACATTGCTTGTATTTCCAATTCTAGTGCAGGCCTCTGGTATCGCAAATCCTCTGGTATCGCATTTGCGATACCAGACATCGCATTTGCGACTTATGAGGGGCTCACATTTGCGATCTACTCATCCCAAATGTGAAGAGTAGCCGGGCCACCTTATGTTCGCATTTGCGATGGGGACTGGCAGGGGAAATTCTTCGCATTTGCGATCATGGGGTCGCATTTGCAATCAGTCCAGTTCACATTTGCGAACTATTCTTCGCATTTGCGAAGAAAGCAGGAATGAGGAGACCTTCGCATTTGTGATAGGTTCTTCGCATTTGCGGGGATCGCATTTGCAAACCCCAAGTCGCAAATGCGACACCTGCAACTTATCAAAACTTGACTTAGACGGGATTTTTGGTTCATTCTTCAAATTTTCAAACTCAAGAACACTAGAGGCGATTTGCCAAAAACCTTTTCTTCCCAAAAATATTGGTAAGTGATTTTAAACTAGTTCCTTTCAATCTTTCACAATTTTTCCTAAGATTTCAACCTAAAATCTAGAGTTTTCATGGTGGAAATTGGGGGAGAGTTTCGAAACAATAGGGATTTAGACTTCACATTGAGGTCGGATTCCAAAATAAATTACATAACCGGGCTCGGGGGTGAATGCGTAAGTAGGTGTTGGTCCGAATTTCGTGTTTGGACCAAGCGGACCCGAGTGTTGACTTTTGTTGACCTTTTCAATAATGACCTAAATTGAATATTTTACAATTGTGGGTGATTCCTAAGGATTATTTTGAATCGTTTGGTTGGTAATTTGCTAGATATTGTTTGTTCGGAGGCTTGTTTGAAAGGCAAAGCTGTGGTTGAGCTTTGAGTGGTCTTTGGAGCGAGGTAAGTGTTGTGTCTAATCTTGACTTGAGGGAATTAGGAACCCTCAGACTATGTGCTATGGGATTCCCATGTGAGCGGCGTATATACGAGGTGACGAGTGCTTATACGCTGCCGAATTATCTGTTTCCCCTGATTTACCGCTTTTCCTTAATTATTACCTTTCCTGTCTTAACTGTTATATGCTCTAAATGCTTTTCATGCTTAATTGCTACTTGTTATTCAATATCTTCTCATGTTCATGACGTTAGTTCTTCCATAGTTTCATGATTCCCTGCTATTTTCTTAAATTGACTTACTTGCACATTCTAATTGTCAATTACTGGATTGGTCTCGATGTATAGTATTACTCGTGTAGATTTTCTATATTGTACGAGGTTTCCATTTGGTTCAGTTTGGTATTTGTTAATCGTAAAGGCTATTGTGGTCTGAACTATTGATTTGACTATGCATTAAGTACATGGTATTGATATGGTGGGATCGGGCTACACGCCGCAACATGTGTAATAAGGGTGGATTGATGTGGTGGAATAAGGGTGAATTTGTACTATACGGTGGGATCGGGTTGCACGCCACAACATGTGGAATAAGGGTGGATTGACATGGTGAAATAAGGGTGAATTATGATACTGATATTGACATATGGTGGGATCGGGTTGTGCGCCGCAACAACCTATATGTTTCCATTTCTTGAGACGTGTTGGTTTTTTCCAGTATTTGTATCTGAATTAATAAAGATTAGTAATTCTGGACGACACTGGTTTATTCTTGAGGCTGTGGGAATTCCGAGTCATGACAATTGGTATCAGAGCACTATGTTACATAGGTCTCACGAGTAACGAGCAAACTTAGTAAAGTCTGGAGGATCGGTACGGAGACGTCTGTACTTATCTTCCGGAGGTTTTGGAGTTAGGAACAGTTTCACTTCTATTCTTCTCTGTCGTGCGATTTTATTCTATCAATGCTAATTGGACCCTTCTATTATGTTCTCTCGCAGATGGCGAGAACGCGTACCGCATCTTCAGCTGAGCAGCAGCCAGAGCCCCCAGTGGCAGCTCCTACAAAGGGCAGAGTTCGATGACGAGGTCGTGCCAGAGGCCAAGGCAGGGGTAGAGCTCAGCCCAGAGCTCGAGCAGCAGCACCAGTGGTGGAGCCTCAGGTAGAGTTTGATGAGGAGGTTCAAGCCCAGGCTGTGCCTGTCGGACCAGCACCAGTCACTGAGGGGTTCATTGCCACCCCAGTGCTTTAGGATGCTTTGGTCCGTTTAGTGGACCTTATGGAGAGTGTGGCCTAGACTGGCACATTCCCCATGGCACCAGCCATCTCTCAGGCTAGAGGAGGAGCACAGACTCCTGCTACCCATACTCCGGAGCAGATGGATCCCCAGTATCAGACTCTAGCAACTCATCCAGTCGGAGTAGTTCAACTGGTTGTTGCGGAACAGGCCAGCGATGGGTCAGCTATGTCTTTTGAGGCTTTATGGAGATTGGACAGGTTTACCAAGCTATTTCTAGTTCACTTCAGGGGTGATTCTTCAGAGGATCCCTAGGAGTATCTTGACAGCTGTCATAAGGTGCTACGGAACATAGGTATAGTGGAGACCAATGGGGTCGATTTTGCTGCATTTCACATGACTAGTTTCGCCAAGAAATGCTGGAGAGATTATTTGTTATCCAGACCAGCTGGATCGTCTGCTCTTACTTGGGACCAGTTCTCTCAGCTCTTCCTAGAGAAGTTTCTCCCTATCACATTGAGATAGGAGCATCATTGTCAGTTCGAGCGTCTTCAGTAGGGCAGTATGACGGTTACCTATTATGAGACCCATTTTATAGATTTGGCCCGTCATGCTCTTCTTCTGCTTCCTACTGAGAGAGAGAGAGAGAGAAGGTGAGGGGGTTTATTGATGGAGTTGCTCAGCGTATCATATTGCAGATGGCTAAGGAGACTGGGAGTGAGATTTCTTTTCAGACGGCTGCCAATGTTGCCAGGCGAGTCGAGATGGTTCTTGCTCAGGGAGTGTCATGCCCCAAAACCGAAGAGCGCGATAGACGCTCAACCGAGTGAACCCGACTGAGCAAGCCTGTTAGATTTCATTCTACCCAAATTCACTCGTGAATAAAGAGGAGATGTACTCCGTTAATCAAATACTGAAGAGATTTCATTAACCGCTTCCATTTCATTCCCATTAACAGCATCATTCAATACTTCCAAAATAGTACGAGTTTATAGATTTAATGAAAAATATGTTGCCAAATACCAACAGTTCTAATCCAATTCCCAACATCAAATACCACTCACAACCTGTCTACGGAGCCTCTAAGTACAACTGAAGAGTAATATGGAAATGCCGGCAACAAGGCCCCGGCTATACCTCAACCATAAAGTACATGAGAAACAAAATATACATGACCCTGAAATGAAGTGGGGCTCACCAAATCGGCTGAAAGGAGTGTACTGCTATCACTGATCAATACCACCTACTGTAGAACCACCTGCATCCATTAAAGATACAGCGCCCCCAGCAAAAGGGACGTTAGTACTGTCGAATAGCACTAGTATGTATAGCTAGAAATCCTCTTTCAAAATAGAATGCCCATATGATCTATACGTGGAACACATAATATAATGTAATTGAAACAACCTGTACAAACAAGGACAACAAAAGGGGCACCTATTGTCTGCATTAATAATGTGTCTCATTAGACCGTCCTTAGTGTTCACATATCACATTATACACTTATGCATTTCATAGACCGTCCATAGTCTTTATTCATACCGTACATCTATACCTCTTATACACAATGCACCTATGCGTTTCATAGACCGTCCATAGGATTTCATATCATAATGGATTTCATAACACAATGTACCTATACGTTCATAGACCGTCCACAGGATTTCATAACACAATGTACCTATGCGTTCATAGACCGTCCACAGGATTTCATATCGCAATGTACATATGCGTTCATCGACCGTCTATAGGATTTCATAACACAATGTACTTATGCGTTTCATAGACCGTCCACAGGATTTCATAACACAATGTACTTCATAACGCAATATACCTATGCTTTTCATAGACCGTCCATAGGGTTTCATAACACAATATACCTATGCGTTTCATAGACCGTCCATAGGGTTTCATAACACAATATACTTATGCGTTTCATAGACCGTCCATAGGGTTTCATAACACAATATACCTATGCGTTTTATAGACCGTCCATAGGGTTTCATAACACAATATACCTATGTGTTTCATAGACTGTCCATAGGGTTTCATAATACATTGGAAACAAAAGTACAAATACGTACATCTCATAACCTTTCACACCACATATCACCTACTCCGTACTTTCAACCACTTACAACATTATTATTTCATTGGCTCTCTTGGCCATACATATGATTCTTTATTCATGGCGAAATGGCCGTATTACATATTCCACACTTTCATTTCTTCCCTTTTCATAGATCATCATCATAATTATCAACAAGTAGAATATTCCAAAAATTACAACTTTAAATTCATTAGTAATGAAGGCTTTAAACACAATCGATTTCTTTCCAATAAATGGAGTAAAATGATTGGCAACTGAAGTACAAGTTAAAATCATACACAATTTCCACTCACGAATATGTAAGAACGCAAAACACATTGAAAATTACTTACAAAGCATAGCATCTTTGGGCCTGAGGCCGTAGTTTATGCTTTATGCATTTTTGGGCCTAAGGCCACAGTTATGTATACGTATACTTGGGCCAGAGGCCGCAGCTTGTGCACATATATATTGGACCTGAGGCCACAGTTTATTTATTCAGATAAACATGTGGTTCATCATTCAGAAGAGGGAGTACTCATATCTTTATTTCCTTTGTTCAGTTCAGTTATCAGTTATCATTTTAGTTATAAGTTATTAGTTATCATTATCATTTTAGTTCTCAGTTATTAGTTATCATTATCATTTCAGTTATCAGTTATCAGTTATCAGCTATCAGTTATCATTTTTGTTTTAATTTCAATAGTTATCATTTCAGTTATCAATTATCAATTCTCAGTCATCAGCTTAGTTTCAGTTTCAATATTTATAATTCTTTCTTTCAGTTGCTTTACATACCAGTGCAATTCAAATGTACTGACGTCCCTTTTTGCCAGGGTCTGCATCTCACGATGCAGGTAATGATTTACAGGTAGACGATTCAGAGAGCTAGGATTCTCGTACCAGCTATTTGGTGATCCCAGTTCTTTCAGGGCATTATCATTACCTTACAGTCTTCAGTATTTTCAGACAGTCAGTGTTTTCAGTGCTTCATTAGAGGCTTCATAGACTAGAGTAACAATTAGACAGAGTCAAAGGCATTTAAGGTTAAGCAATGTTGCTACATATATGTTTCAGACTTATATTAGTGTTTCTGCATTTAATTTATATCATTTAGACTTTCAATATATAAGCATGTGTTAGTGTATCTTCCGCATTCAGTATGTTATGATATCACATGTTGATTCAGCCAGCAGTTGGTTCGCTCGGTCATATATAGTCAAGCACCGAGTGCCGTGTTACGTCGAGGCTCAGGTTTGGGGAATGACATAAACCACCTTGGATTTGAATTTTGATGATTCCGTTAGCTCCTTTAGGTGATTTTGGACTTAGGAAAGCGTCCGGAATTTGATTTGGAGGTCCGTAGTAGAATTAGGCTTGAATTGGCGAAAGTTAGAATTTTGGCGAATTTGACCGGAAGTGGAAATTTTGATATCAGGGTCGGATTTGATTTTCGGGTATTGGAGTAGGTTCATGGTGTCATTTAGGACTTGTCTGCAAAATTTGAGGCCAATCAGACGTGGTTTGATAGGTTTCAGCGTCGTTTGTGGAATTTGGAAGTTTAGAAGTTCTTCAGGCTTGAATCCGGGTGTAATCCGTATTTTGATGTTGTTTTGGGTGATTCCAGGGTTCGACTAAGTTTGTAATGGGCTATATGACTTGTTGGTATGTTTGGTTGAGATCCCGGGGGCCTCGGGTTGAATTCGGGTGTTTATCGGACTTGGTTTCTACTTGGTGAAGTTACTGAAGTTGGTTGTTGCTGGTGTAATCGCACCTGCGAGTGGGCTAGCCGCAGGTGCGGTAGGATGGGCCCAGATGTGGGCAAGGCCAGACTGGGCAGGAGGTGCAGGTGCAAGAAATTGAGCGTATCTTCGAGCCCGCAGATGCGTAAGAGGGGATCTTGGTCATTTCCGCAGAAGCGGACGAAGGGCCGCAGAAGCGACTCCACAGGTGTGAGGCCTGGAGCGCAGGTGTGAGCCCAGTGGGTTTGAGTGAATTCCACAGGTGCGGATCTTTTGTCGCAGGAGTGGCTTCGCATGTGCGGATAAATGGTCGTAGGTGCGAAAAGTGTGGGCAAAAGGTTTAAAAGCTAGGGTTCGCGATTTTAGTCTCATTTCAACATTTTGGACTCGGACTTAGGCGATTTAGTAGAGGATTTTCGAGGGGATTATTAAGGTAAGCTTCTTGTACACGTTTTTGATCATAAATCTTGTTTCCGCATTGATTTTCCCACCTAATTAGTGAGATATTGAATTGAAATTTGGGGGTTTAGGGCTTGAGAATTGGAGAGTGGATTTTGGGGATTTGGATGGACAAATGATGTCGGATTTTGATAATTTTGGTATGGTTAGACTCGTGAGGGAATGGGCTTTCGGGTTTTGTTACTTTTACTGGATTTCGAGACGTGGGCCTGGGGGTCGGGTTTGAGCCGATTTTAGATTTTGGGCTATAATTTAGCAGTTTCCTTGTGAAATTGATCCCTTTAGCCTATTTTAATTGTATTGTACTGCTTGTGGCTAGATTCGGGACGTTTGGAGACCGATTTGAGAGGCAAGGCATTTCGAAATAGAGTTTTGCCCAGATTGAGGTAACTAATGCTTTCAAACTTGGTTCTGAGGGTTCGAAACCCCGAAATATGTATTCTATGATTAGTATTGAGGTGACGCACTTGCCAAGTGACGGGCGTACGGGCATGCACTATGAGAACTATGACCCGGTTGATTCCATGGCACTGTGTAGTGATAATATCTTGTTGATATCCGTGTTTTCATCATATGACAAAGTAATTGAGTTGTCAATCATGCTAGATATCATGTTTAGGCTTTATGCCGGTACTGTTGAGACCCATAATGGTCGTTTCTTGCTGTCACTTTACTGCTTTTATTGATATTTCGTACTCAGTCATATACATCCATTTTATATCATATCTCAGTCTCAGTTGTTATTTGTTGATTCATCATATTACTGTTTCAGGCTAGTTTTTATGATATTTTGAGCGCGTGAGTGAGATTGGAGAGAGTGATGACTGAGAGCCTGATTATGAGTGACAGTTATGGGATCGGGCTGCACGCCGCAGCGGTTATACTGATGTTATGATAGTGCTTGGGCTGTAGGAGCATCTCCAGAGGCTGTAACACACCCCCAGTGAGCTCGGTTGATACTATTGAGGGATGGATCTTCCCTGGATATGGATCTTGTCCGAAGTACTTGATACCTAGAGATGAATCTTCTCTACAGGGCTGGATTGGCCTTCCTCGGTACTGGGTGACTTATAGTCAGTGATGTATATGTTCCGGGATGGATCTTCCCTGGGCCGTGTGGGCCATATACAGTACCGAGTGGTTAAGCATGCGAGAGTGTGAGCACATGAGGTTGACAGCTAGGGGAGCCAATTTGAGCCCAAACCCATCCAACTCGCCCAAAGATTAATGGGTTGGGCTACAAACATTTTAGCTCATGGGTCTATTTGGGTTGAGCCCAAGTTAACCCATTATTTTTTATAGCCCATTCTGACTCATTAAGCAGCCCAAATACAACTCATGAAACTCAGGGATCTCAACCCAACTTATCTAGAAATTTACTTCTTTTTTTTTTTTTTGTATTTTCAATTTTTTTATTTTTTTGCACCACCCACCTCCCACCTACCCCCCCCCCTCCCCCCGCGCAAACCCCCTCAAAAAAAATAATTTTACTTCTTTTTTTTGTATTTTTAATTTTCTGTTTTTTTGTTTTTCTACACCACCCCTCCCCCCATGCTAACCCCCTCAATCTTTTTTTGTATTTTTTATTTTTTATTTTTTTGTTTTTTTACACCACCCACCCACCCTACACCATATCCCCCACCCCCACCCCGCACAAAAACACGTTAAAAACCTTTTTACTTTTTTTTGTATTTTTAGTTTTTTCGTTTTTCTGCACCACCCACCCACCCACCCCAACCCCTCCCCCACCCCCACCCGGAAAATATTTTTCATCTTACACATTTTAAGGTAATAGGCTTTTTTATGCAAGATGAGCATGGTTCTAAAATATGGGTCAAGTCGAGCGGGTTGGGCTATGACCCATTGTTTAGCCCATCTTGACCCAGCCCATCTTAGCCCAAGTACACTTTGGGCTGGGTTGGGCAATGATCCATTTATTGACCTAACCCATCTTGACCCGCCCAAATTCAACCCAACCTGCCCATTTTCCCCCTATTGACAGCATGGTGCATCACATACAGCATGTGCATTGGCATGTAGAGATAGCAGGGTTATATTGAAAGCATGCCTACGTTTCTGCACAATTATTCCCATTTTTATCAGTACCGATTGAGTTCGTCACTGCCTTTCAGTCCAAAGTTTGGACTTGTTACTTACTGAGTTGGATGTACTCACGTTACTCCCTGCACCTTGTGTGCAGATCCAGGCGTTTCTGGTCACGGCGGCGGCTGCTGATTGAGGCATCAGAGTTCGGGGACTATCGAGGTAGCTGCATGGCGTTCGCAGGCCTTGATTCCCCGTCCTTATTCTATCTGTATTTTCAGTTTTATTCTCTAGATAGTGTAGTGGGCTGTATTCTGGTTTTAAACTTTCATGTACTAAGTGACACCCCGATTTTGGGATGGATTGTATCGTATTTTTAATAAATTCTGTTTTAAAAAGGCTTTTTCTTTAATATTAATTGTTCCGCTGTTATTTCTAAAAGTGTTTTACTGTGTTGGAAATGTTGAGTTATGGCTTGCCTAGATCCATGATAGGCGCCATCACGACAGTCATTTTTGGGTGGTGACAAGTTGGTATCAGAGCCTAGGTTACATAGGTCTCACGAGTCATGAGCGAGTTTAGTATAGTCTTGTAGATCAGTACGAGACGTCTGTACTTATCTTCGAGAGGCTGCAGGACCCTTAGAGAAACTTCACATTCTTGAATTCTTTTCGTGCGAATCTGTTGATTCTGGTAACTAAACTTCTGTTATTTCATTCTCTCACAAATGGTGAGGACACGTACCACTGGGAAGGATGGGCAGCCACCAGTACCACCAACCAGGGCGCGAGAGGCTGAGGTCGCGGTAGAGGCAGCGGTAGGGGCAAAGGTGCAGCCCACACAACAACTAGGATAGTATCTGTAGATCCAACAGTTTCCCCAGTTCAGGATCAGGTCCCAGTTATGGATGCACCAGCGGGACCAGCGCAGGCACCAGTTATGCCCATCGTGATTCCGGATCTTCGGGAGGTCTTAACTCAGATTCTGACCATGTGCACTGGTCTTGCTCAGGCGGACTCTGTTTCGATGGCAGCAACCACTTCTTAGGCCGGGGGAGGCACTCAGACTCCCACCGCCCGCACACCAGAGCAGGTGATGTAGGGACTCCAGCCACAGGGGGCACCACCAGCCCAGCCGGTCATAACTGCTCAGGATTATGTGATTCCTGCTATGCCTAAGGATGAGCAGCATAGATTGGAGAGGTTTGGGAGGCTCCAGCCTCCATCTTTTAGCGGTACATAGGGAGAGGATGCACAGGACTTCTTGGACAAGTGTCAGATAATACTCCGTACAGCAGGTATTCTAGAGACCAGTGGAGTCTTGTTCACTACTTTTCAGTTCTCTAGGGTTACCTTCAGTTGGTGGGAGGCTAACGAGAGGCGTAGGTCAGTCAACACATTACCCCTTACCTGGTAGCAGTTCTCCATTCTCTTCCTAGAGAAGTTCGTGCCTCAGTCCCGTAGAGAGGAGATGCACATGCAGTTCGAGCAGCTTCGTCAGGGTAATATATCTGTGACGCAGTATGAGATGAGGTTCTCGAAGTTGGCCTAACATGCTATCTGATTGGTTCCCACAGATAGGGAGTGGATCACGAGGTTTATAGATGGCCTCACATTTCAGCTGTGATTGCTTATGACCAGAGAGAGTGTGTCTGGTGCTAGTTTTGATGAGGTTGTCGACATTGCTCATCAGATTGAGATAGTTCGCAGCCAGGAGTGGGTTAAGAGGGAGGCCAAGAGGCCTCGTGGATAGGGTGGATTTAGCGGTGTTCCTTCTGGGGGTCAGTTCCACCACGGTAGGGGTCGTCCTTTCAGACATGCTCAAATGGCTCGCCCAGTTCATCGTGGTGCATCATCTGGCCATGGGTCACACAATTATCAGTAGGGCCAGTCATCATTCAATGCACTACCAGCTCAGGGTTTGTCTCATGCACTATCAACTCAGGGTTCATCTATGTCAGAACCTTCTAGTAGTTATTCCAGTGCTCGGGATTCCTTTCAGTCCCCACCGCCATTCGCAAGGAGAGGTTGCTTTGAGTGTGGAGATTTGGGTCATATCAAGAGGTATTATCCCCGCCTTCCAGGAGGTTCATCTCAGCAGAGGAGTCAGCCTTTGACTTAAGCACCAGTTGCTTCACCACTCATCCAGCTAGCTCGGGGTGGAGCTCAGTCAGCTAGGGGTCGCCCGAGAGGAGGAAGCCGATCAGGGGGCAGCCAGGCCCGTTTCTATGCTCTCCCTACAAGACCAGATGCCATTGCTTCGGATACTGTGATTACAGGTATTGTCTCAGTTTGCCATAGAGATACCTCTGTATTATTTGATACTGGTTCCACTTATTTATTTGTGTCCTCGTATTTCGCTCATTTTATGGATATGCCCCGTGAGTATCTAGTTTCATTTGTTCATGTATCTACTCTGGTGGGCGATACTATTAATGTGGACAGTGTATATTGGTCATGTGTGGTGACTGTTGGGAGTCTGGAGACTAGAGTAGATCTTTTGCTGGTTAATATGGTTGATTTTGATGTGATTTTGGGTATGAATTGGTTGTCTCCATGACATGTTGTTCTAGATTGTCACGCTAAGACCGTGACGTTAGCGATGCCGGGGTTGCCAGGGGTTGAGTGGAGCCGCTCTATAGACTATGTTCCTAGATCCACTTGTTTCATTAGACGGTAGCCTTTGAAGGCAATTTAAGGAAATAAAAGTCACAAAAAAAAAAAGAAGTCCACTTCTATCTCACTTTATTATATCTCATTTCGTGTTATTGATCTACCTGTTATTAGCCATTTTCTATGTATCTAGGTATTTGTTATCGTATCTCATTTTTGTGTGTGTGATGGAACCTTACTCGTTATTAAGAGACCTATTATCTTTATTGATAAATAGATATGAAAAATTATTTGGATATGACTGAGATGAGAGTTGGGAATAAGAACATTTTTATTGCTCTTGCTATATTGTCTCCATTCTCTTTTAATCTGCCAAATTCGCTAGGAACAAGTTAGTCACAATTTTATTTTTTATTTTATAACTTAGTGGTATAATCGACCTTGTAAATAATTTAGCAAAAAGATTTCATATTCCTTCCATAACCATATATCCATAAATCATGGCCTCAAAATAATCTCAAACTTAGGAAAGAAAAAAAATCATGAATACGCTAGAAAGGTTTTAGACGCACTTTAAATATTAGCCCATGTGTTCATACCCGACCCTTGGATTGATATGCTTAAATAATAAAAGGATCATGTGAGCATTCCGCATATCGATACCTTTAAATTTAAAATAATTGTTTTATAACCACGTGTACATTCTGTACCTTGGTTTAACATTTAATTTCAAAGAAGTACCTTGTGTGCGTACCGCATCTTGGTGAACACAATTAATAAAATATAATAATTAATTAAGTGATAATAGGCAAACCATAACCAGTGCAATACAAGAATAGCCAAAAAATAATTTAAGCCGGACATAAGTCAATAAAAGTGACCGTGCTAGAACCACGGGACTCGAGGGGTGCCTCACACCTTCCCCTCGGTCAACAGAATTCCTTACTCAGTCTTCTATTTTCGTAGACCATAATAAGGAGTCAAATCTTCCGTTTGATGAGGGATTCAAATAAAAGGTGACTTGGAACACCAAAACTCAATTCCAAGTGGCGACTCCAAATAATAAATAATCCCTTTTCAAATCGTCACTTTAATTGGAAAAACTCTTCTAACCCAACCTCATAATAGGGTTGCGTGAGAAAAAAGAGGTGTGACAGCTCTGGCGACTCTGCTGGGGATAACTACTAATAAGAATTCGAGCTTTATATATTGATTCTTGTTTGGCTTTTATCATGCTTTGGATATTATTGTGTTTGGAAGCCTAATGTGCTATTTGTCGCTTCATTACCGCTTTAACATTTATTTGAACTGTGATATAAATTATATCCTCTCTCGCACCCCTCTGAGTCTTCTGATAGGTAGTTATGTTGTGTTTGCCTACCAGCATCATAAAATTTCTGTCTTGAGATAAAGCCAGTTAGCCTACCAGCTTCTGGTGAAGGATTTAGTCACGCATGTTTAGGCGGGAGAGCCGTTAGCTAGCCAGTGATGTTCTATTACTGGTGACGCTTGACGTTCCTCGGCTCGGGTCATCCACTCGGGTAAGCCAGGTCTAGATACCATCTCCTTTAGGATTTGAAAACTTAGAAGAACAAGCCACCAGCAATGAATATCCCTATTAGGCTACGCTTTATTTACATCATGTGCATTGGACTTACCGGGACTCGGCACAGGGGTTGGGCCCGTATAGGACAGGTACCAATTTTTTAGACCAACATGTTCAATTTTCTATGCTACATGTAATATTATTTGGTAGGCTTTACTGAAATGTTGATCGGCTTTAGGATAGATTGATTGAACAGGGAAGAGAGAAAGAGAAAATTTCCTCAAAATTTTCATAAATAACCCATTTTTTTAAATAAAATAAAATAAAATTTTGAAGGGTTCTAATGTGTAAAATCATAATTTTCAAAATAATTTTATTTATTTAGACCGAACTACGCGGGTTTGATTCTCACCGGATGTGAGATACGTAGGCAACCTTCATCAGGTTCAACCCCCCCAAAAAAAAAGTGTCTACGGACTATTATTATTATTTTTCAAATAATAATAATAATAATAATAATATAGTCACTTTTTCAGTTTTATCTCTTTTGACTAGTTTTGTCCTTGCGTCCAGTCCTTTTGTCGAAATAGCCTTGAAACCTTCCTTAGAAATGCGAAATGGTCGTTTTAACAAAAGAGGCCAGTTTTTTTCTGTTCACTTGTTTTTACGAAAAAATAGTCATTTTGAGCCTTTTATTTTTTAATTTCATGATTATTTTACTAATGTAATTAATTTTTTTTTAGTCCCACAGTTTGGCTTTTATTTTTTATTTTTATAGAGTCTAAACCCAACAAATCGGATTTTTTGTGTCAATAATATATTTGATTAAAGTCTAACCTCGTGTCTGGGTAAACAGGTACACCATGAGTGGGGAAAGAGGTAAATCTGAAAAGAGGCCCAGATCAAAAGGGATACCAAATTTTTTGATTATCGATCAGATACCACAGTTGTTGTGGGATTGGTGGAGAGACTTTAAGGAATATGAGCGAAACCAAATAAAGAAGTACTTGGGATATTTGGTTCACATGATGACGATCAAGCCCAGAGGGATGTGATCGAAGCTTTAATTCCGCACTGGGATCCTGAAAATAATGTGTTCCATTTTATCGACTGTGAAATGACTCCGACCTTGGAGGAAATCGCCCATTTTCAGGGGTGGGGCTGCAATCTTCGCCGTCAAAGGCCCGTAGTACCAAAAAATGTGAATGAGGGTAAGTTTTTGAAGCTCCTGAACATAAATTACAGACAATATGAAGGTTTAGGAGGCAAGTAGGTTAAGTTGGGATTTCTGTTTCACTTGTATGGCCTAGAATGCAATTTCGAAAGGAATGTGGGAAAATTGAAATCAAAGGAAAATAAGGAAACATGGAAGGTTCACAGAAGGTTTGCATTTATGGTTGCTTTTTTGGGGCGTGTAGTTTTTTCGGAAAGGGAAGGATGCATTGACCTCCGCTTAGCAGGTGTAGTTGAGGCTCTGACTTCAGAAGGGGATGATTATACTTTGGTCCCTATGATTCTTTCTTGCATTTTTCGTGCTTTAACTAGATGTAAATTGGGCGCGCGAAACTTTGATGGTTGCAACATTTTGCTACAGATATGGTTTTTGGAGCATTTTTATCGTCATCCTACGATCACTGATTTTAGGGAGCTATGGCCCAATCATACTTATGATCACCAGAAAAGAATTAACGAATGTGACTTACCAGAAGGGATAGATGCCTGGAAAGAACTACTTCTTACTCTGTCCGCCAAACGGATCACTTGGAATTACGATTGGTTTTCCTCTAAAGAGGTCATCTGTGAGTCTGCATACCATTCTTATTTGGTACTCATAGGATTGGATGGTGTTCAGCCCTATGCTCCACTTCGGGTAATGCGCCAGTTTGCACGACTACAAGAGGTACCACCAACACGAGATATGAGCAAGTTCTGTTATGATTTTGGTAAAGATCAACCTCATGACGTAAAAGAAATTATAAAAATTTGGTATGCAAGTAAAGTCTCGGAGTTGAATGAGATGGTAGAAGACCGAGATCGTGGAGAGGTGATCCCTGAATATATTACCTGGTTTAATGATCCTTCGTCATTTGGAGATAGGCCTGAGGGGTCGAACAGGAGGAGAAATGATCAAAGAACTATAGAAAGGCTGAAAGAGGAATTGGAGCATGCTCAGATGACCATAGCCAAACAACAAGCCCCGCAGCAAGCTGGAGTCGCTCAGATTCGTTTAAATATTGAGAAACATTATCAACTTGCCTTATGGGTTACGGATAAAGATCTAAAACATGCTAAAAATGAGGCGGCCCGCTTAGAAGAAGAACTGGCAAACACGATTGGTTTAGTCAGAAGAGTTGAGGTGAACAAAAATGCTAAAATACATAAGCTGCAAGAAAACTTGAGTATCATTGAAGAGGATGCACACCAACAACAATTGGAGTTTGATCAGCAGAAAGAGCAGTTTGAAAGAGAAAGGGCCCACTGGATACGCTCAAAGGGTCAGCTTCATGCACAATTAGAAGAAATAATAAGGCAGAAGAGGGGTCATCAGCATGCAGATTTCGAGGCAGAGCGGCGTCAGTGGATGATTGAGAGAGGTGTGCTAAACCGTCGCATTGAAGAATATGAGGGACATGAGGCTCAGATGGGGCACGCCCTCAACACTACCTAGATGTGGTTGCAGAATTATCACGTGAATATGGGGCAAGATAGAGAGCAAGTACTTCGATTGGCAGAAAAAGCAGTATATATTCATGATGCTCATCGCTATCTAAACAATGAGAAAGTTGGTCAACAGGCACGTGCCCTCGTCCCACAGTTGCCAGTGGTGTTTCAAAATTTGTACGAGACTTTGGGGGGAGAATGGAGGCCAAGAGATGCAGATCATTGATGATATCAATTTAAGCAAGAAGACCATTGAAGACTAAAGTTTTAGTGCAATCAATTAGCTTTTAGTTTTATTTTCGTTTGTCGCATTTTAATTTTATATTTGGAGTCTTTTATTCTTATCAATATTTATTTTATTCCAGTCATGTTCATGTCTTTAGAGTCAATAGATTCAGTTTCTATATATTTCCTTTTCTCTCATTGTATATATAAAAAAATTAGTTGAAAATGAATGAAAAATATTTTAGTCTGTTCTATTTTATTTTATTTTTAAAAAAAAATCAAAAAATCAAAATTGTTATTATTTCTCCCCTGAACTACGTAATGGTCTGATTCATGCGGCGTCATGATACGTAGACAATCATCATCGGATGCGATCATAGCCATAATTAATCTAAAAAGAAATGAAAAACAAAAAGAGGAAAGAAAAAAAAAGAGCATTAAATTCAAGAGGAAATAAATCAATAAGCCGGGATGAAGCATGAAGCCTTCCAAGATCATTTTATAAATGAAAATGGTATTAGGTGCATGACATATAATGTGTGGTTAATACCTACAAAATGCCTAACTCTAACACGTTTGTTGTTTGTCATTTTAAAAGATAAAGTTAAACAGAGGTGGTTGGTTTGTGGTTTAAACTGGCAACTCATCCTTACAACACGAGATCAAAAGGAAAAAGTAGAATGGCAAACAACAGTGAGAATGAGTCAGATAATAATGATGTCCATGGACAATTGGTTGAACAAGGTTCAGGACTAGTTGAAGAAGTAAGAGTCTTGAAACAACAATTGGTAGAGATGTACCAAGCCTGGGTGAATGGACATGCACCGCCGCCTTCAGATAATCTTCATAATGTGTCAGTTGCAAATCAAGTGCCCATCTCCATAACAAGTAACCCATTGTACCAACCTGGATTTAGTCCGAGAATTAACCTTCCCACTATCCCCAGTACCTCCATTCCACATCCTCCAACTGCACCCTTCAGAAATGACGCACCTACTGTACCCATTGTCCCTACTTTCACTGTTCCTCAATCGACTCTTGCTCAAAAGTCCAACAATGATCCACAACTGAATGCTCATGATGCCCAACATTACTCTCCAGAACTAGCTTTCAAAATTCCAGATTCATACAAGCATACTCCTCAGAACGTGTTCCCAATCGAGATCGAAAAGCCCGACAAGAATATGGAACAAGAGGAAATGACCAGAAAAATGAAGAGCCTGGAACAAACCATGAGAAACATACAGGGTTTGGGAGGCCACAAGAGTGTTTCGTTTAACGATCTATGCATGTTCCCCCATGTTCATTTGCCACCCGGCTTCAAGACCCCCAAGTTTGACAAGTATGATGGGCATGGTGATCCCGTTGCCCATTTGAAGAGGTATTGTAACCAATTAAGGGGAGCAAGAGGCAAAGAAGAATTACTCATGGCTTATTTTGGGGAAAGTTTGACAAGAATTGCTTCAGAGTGGTTCATAGATCAAGACATATCTCACTGGCATGTTTGGAACGCCATGGCTCAAGATTTTATCCAACAGTTTCAGTACAATATTGATATAGTTCCAGACCGCTCCTCTCTCGTCAACATAAAGAAGAAACCAACAGAAAGCTTCAGAGAATATGCAATCAAGTGGAGAGAGAAGGCTGGTAGGGTCAAACCACCAATGAAAGAGGCAGAAATGATTGGCTATTTTCTCCAAGCTCAGGATCCTGATTACCTCCATTACATGTTGGCCTCCATTGGTAAACCTTTCGCTGAGGCAACTAAGATTTGTAAAATAGTTGAGAATGGCATGAAGTCGGGCAAAATTGTGAGTCAGGCAGCCCTTAAGGCGACCACTCAAGCAATTCAAAGCAGGTCAGGCAGTTTCGGAAATCAAAAAAAAAAAGAGGAAGGATCAATGATGGCATCTGGGTTCGGGGGAGTTCAAAGAGGAATAGTTCCTTCTTAGGTGTAATTCCAACAAGGACAATCCAATTCTCCTCAACATTACTATCCACCTCAGGGTCCCCGGTACTCAGTTCCCCCACAACAATACACAGTGTTTAATGCTCAGGCTTATGCTAGGCCTCCCAAATCACCAGCAATGGCGGGCACCGATTCCACAAGGCTCCCGTCAACTCCGGCCAAATTTTCAGGTGCCATATAATCCTCGTCCCTGACAGGAATATGTAAAAGAACATGAGCCAAAGAAAGAATTCACCCCAATTGGGGAATCGTATACAAGCCTATATCGAAAGTTGATGCAGTTGAAGTTGATTGAACCTATCATGCCGCGTTATGTGAATCCAAATTCAAAAGGTATTGACTCCAATGCAAGATGTGAGTATCACTCTAACACCCAAGGTCATAGTACCGAAAATTGTTGGACATTAAAGAAAGCCATTGAAAATTTGATTGAAGCAAAGGCAATTGTGGTAACAAACAATGAGGATACTCCTAATATCACAAACAATCCGCTCCCAGCTCATGATAATACACATTTTATTGGGATGATTTATGATGATTGGTATTATAAGCAGTCTGGCAAGACAGAGATGGATGTTGGAACCATAGGGAAAGAACCAAAATTGATAGTGAGCCCACCGCAATTGGCACCGTTGATTGTGAAAGGTGTGAGTTCTAGTTTGAACTTGGCAGGTTCTGAAAAAATGATTCTCTATATCCCTAGAAGCACAAAAAAGGTTGAGGTTCAATTGGGTGGGCCAAAACTTTACATCCTTGGGGGCATTCAAAAGATCATTCCGAATAATAGTTTGAGAAATATAACAGAGCCAGTTGTGATCCGACTTGTTGCACAAGTCCCAGTGACAAACACAAAAGCTATTCCTTGGAATTATAACAAGACTGTCATGACATATAGAGGAAAAGATATAGTTGAAGAAACAGATGAAATTGGGGGTTTGACCCTCTCTGGAAGGTACTACTCACCAGAGGAATTGAGAATAGCTAAGCAAGCTAGGGAAAGTCACTTGCCAGTGAAAGAACCCATTCCAGAAAAAAAAGCGGAGGAATTCCTTAAGAAGATGAAAATGCAAGACTACTCAATCATTGACCAACTAAGGAAAACCCCTGCTCAGATATCTTTGTTATCTCTGCTTTTGCACTCGGAAGAGCATCGTCGTGTGTTGATCAAAACTATGAACGAGGCATATGCCTCAGAAAAGACAACAGTGAATCAGCTAGAAAAAATGGCTGAAAGATTCTTTGAAGTAAATAGAATTACTTTCAGCGATGATGATTTGCCTAAGGAAGGGGTTGGGCACAATAGAGCTTTGCATCTTATGGTGAAATGTGAAGGGCACTATGTAAAATGAGTCATGATTGACGGAGGCTCAAGTGTAGATATATGCCCTTTTTCTACTCTACAACAGCTGAACATTGACACTAACAGAATTCGGAGTAGTAATGTCAGCATCAAAGCTTTTGATGGTTCAAGAAGAGACACTATTGGGGAAATCGAACTCATCATGACAATCGGCTCGGTTGATTTTAACATTATCTTTCAAGTGTTGGATATGGAGACTTCCTATAATTTTCTTCTAGGAAGGCCGTGGATCCATATGGCCAGAGCTGTACCATCCACCCTACATCAAATGGTCAAATTCGAGTATGACAGGCAAGAAGTTGTTGTTCATGGGGAGGACGACTCATCCGTCTATAAAGACCTATCCCTTCCATGTATCAAGGCCAAGGAAGGGTGTGAATGCATCATATATCAAGCTTTTGAGGTGATTGAGGTTGACCAAGTAGAAGAAGGAAAACCAATTCTGCATCCTCGTCTTTCAGCCACATCCATGTTGGTAGCGGCGCTGATGTTAAGGAATGGCTATGAACCAGGAAAAAGGATTAGGATCCTCTCTGCAGGGAATTGTGAACCCTATTGCTCCTTTTTCGAAGAAGGATACCTTTGGCTTGGGTTTTAAACCAACATCAGCTGACATAGACAGAGCCAAGGCCCGCAAAAAGAATGGTTGGAATTTGTCCAAACCAATCCCTCACATTGCCTACTCTTTTTTCAAGCCACAATTTGAAGAAGTCCAAAATCCTGCTACCCAGGATGACATTGATGAAGTTTGCCAGGGTCTCAAGGATATGTTCTATGAGATCAATATGGTTCAAGTTGGTGAGGGCCCTAGCCGTGCAACTATTCAGTTGATTGGTCCAGATACCTCGCTCAACAACTGGGAAGCAACTCCTCTTCCCATCAGGAAGGAGTCTTGGTAGTCTGTTTTGTTGCTTTTTCTGTATTTGGATTATTTTAAGGGTTGTAATCTAGATATTTTAGTTTAATTGCTTTGCTTTGATGTTAACCCTTCTATCCTTTCTAATTCAATGAAATGAAGTTCCAATTTTATAGTAAAATTATGTCTTTTCATTTCCCTAATTTTTGTTAATTTCTTACCATTTTCAGTTTCATTAATGCTGGTTTTAAAAATATGACATGCACGCGGAATTCATGACCAAATCTTAAAAGGTTGTCTAATCTCAAAATAATGAATCAAGAAGTTGAGTATGATGAAGATAAGGCTCTTAAGGAAATAAAAAGGGAATTGGATCAATTTAAGAATAAGCCTAAGCCTAACTTAAATGAAACTGAGGCAATTAACCTGGGAAGTCCTGAAGAAACCAGAGAAACAAAAATAAGCATTCATACTGAACAAAAGACTAGAGATGGCATAATTCAAGTTTTGTTCGAGTACAGAGATGTATTTGCTTGGTCGTATGATGACATGCCGGGTTTGAGTGCCGATTTAGTGGTTCATAAGCTTCCCACATACCCTAATTTTCCACCAATCCAACAAAAACAAAGGAAGTTTAAGACAGACATAAGTGATAAGATTAAAGAAGAAATCACGAAGCAACTAAGTGCAAATGTGATCAGGGTTGTCCGATATACTACATGGTTAGCAAATGTTGTGCCAGTTCCAAAGAAGGATGGAAAAATCAGAGTTTGTGTTGACTATAGGGATTTAAACAAAGCAAGTCCAAAGGACAACTTTCCCTTACCAAACATTCATATCCTTGTTGACAATTGTGCTAAACATGAGATCCAATCTTTTGTGGATTGTTATGCCGGGTATCACCAAATTCTGATGGATGAAGAAGATGCAGAAAAGACCGCCTTCACCACTTCATGGGGAACTTATTGTTATAGAGTCATGCCATTTGGTTTGAAGAACGTAGGGGCAACTTACATGAGGGCCATGACTACCATATTCCATGACATGATGCACAAAGAGATTGAAGTGTATGTTGATGATGTGATCATTAATTCCAGAACACAAGCTGACCATGTGCAAGACTTGAAAAAGTTCTTTGAAAGGCTACGAAGGTACAATCTCAAACTCAATCCAGCCAAATGTGCATTTGGAGTTCCTTCTGGGAAGCTTTTGGGTTTTATAGTTAGTCGAAGAGGCATTGAGTTAGATCCCTCCAAGATAAAGACCATTCGAGAGCTTCCTCCCCCGAGGAACAAAACAGAAGTCATGAGTTTACTTGGGAGGTTGAACTACATCAGCAGGTTCATCGCGCAACTTACAACCACATGTGAGCCCATTTTCAAGTTGTTGAAAAAGAACGCCGCTATCAAGTGGACAAATGAGTTCCAAGAAGCTTTTAATAAGATCAAGGAACATTTTTCAAATCCCCCTGTCTTGGTCCCGCCGGAACCTGGTAGGCTTCTGTTTTTATATCTGTCAGTAATGGATAGTTCTTTTGGTTGTGTTCTGGGTCAACATGATTCCATATGCAAAAAGGAACAAGCAATATATTATTTGAGCAAAAAGTTCACCACTTATGAGGCCAAATACACTCTTTTAGAAAGGACATGTTGCGCCTTAACCTGGGTCGCCCAGAAGCTTAGGCATTATCTTTTGGCCTATACAACTTACCTCATATCCCGAATGGATCCCCTAAAGTACATCTTTCAGAAGCCGATGCCAACTGGAAGATTGGCAAAGTGGAAAATGTTGCTCACAGAGTTTGATATTGTTTATGTCACTCGCACTGCCATGAAGGCACAAGCTTTGGCTGATCATCTGGCAGAAAACCCGGTTGATGATGAGTATGAATCTTTGAACACATATTTCCCAGATGAAGAGGTTAATTTAGTTGAAGAAGTAGTCCAAGATGACAGTCAAATTTGGAAACTATACTTTGATGGAGCTGTCAACATCAAAGGCGTAGGGATTGGGGCAATTCTTGTATCACCTACTAGGCAACATTACCCTGCCACGGCGCGACTTCGTTTCTTTTGTACAAATAACACTACAGAATATGAAGCTTGCATCATGGGTTTGAACATGGCAATAAACCTAAATGTGCATGAACTGTTGGTGATGGGAGATTCAGATTTGCTTATTCGGCAGGTTAAAGGTGATTGGGAGACTCGAGACATCAAGCTCATTCCATATAGAAAATGTGTGGAGGATCTTAGCAAAAGGTTCAAGTCCATCGAGTTCAGGTACATTCCTAGGTTTCATAATGAATTAGCTGATGCCTTGGCGACCCTGGCCTCAATGCTTCCATATCCGGGTAATACTCACATTGACCCATTAGAAATTCAAATTCGGGATCAATATGGTTATTGCAATACAATTGAAGCAGAACGAGATGGTGAACCATGGTACCGTGATATTAAATAGTTTCTGAAAACAAGAGAATATCCGGAACATGCTAATAGGAATCAAAAGAGAACTATTAGGCGTCTCTCTAATGGTTTCTTTTTGAGTGGGGAAATCCTATACAAAAGAACTAAAGATTTGAATTTGTTGAGATGTGTGGATGCCAAAGAAGCTGAAATGATTATGAATGAGGTGCATCCGGGAGTTTATGGTCCGCACATGAATGGATATGTTCTAGCAAAGAAAATCCTTCGGGCAGGATATTATTGGCTTACTATGGAGCGAGATTGCTTTCATTTTGTTTGCAAGTGCCACCAGTGTCAGATTCACAGTGACTTGATTCACTCGCCACCTTCAAATTTGTATCCTATGTCGTCTCCTTGGCCTTTTATTGCATGGGGAATGGACGTCATTGGCCCAATCGAGCCAAAAGCTTCAAATGGGCACAGATTCATCTTGGTTGCAATTGATTAGTTCATCAAATGGGTGGAAGCTATTACATTGAAAGCAGTTACCAAGAAAGCAGTAGTAGACTTTGTTCACTCCAACATCATCTGTCGTTTCGATAATCCAAAAACCATTATTACAGATAATGCTGCTAATTTGAATAGTCATATGATGAAGGATGTATGTGAACAATTTAAAATTGAGCATCGCAATTCTAATCCTTGCCGTCCCAAAGCTAATGGAGATGTTGAAGCCGCAAATAAGAACATCAAGAGGATTCTTAGGAAGATGATCTGAGGGTCTAGACAATGGCATGAGAAACTGCCTTTTGCTCCTTTTGGGATGCCGGACAACTGTCCATACATCAGTTGGCGCAACGCCTTACTTATTGGTTTATGGAACTGAAGCGGTCACACCTGCTGAAATTGAGATTCCCTCTCTCCGAATTATTGTTGAAGCAGGGATTGAGGACACTGAATGGGTGAAGTCCCGATTGGAACAGTTGAGTTTGATTGATGAAAAGCGTTTGGCGACAGTTTGTTTTGGTCAGTTATACCAACAAAGAATGGCACGCGCTTACAATAAGAAAGTGCGCCCAAGACAATTCGAGGTAGGACAACTTGTTTTGAAACGTATCTTTCCGCACCAGGAAGAAGCAAAAGGAAAGTTCGCCCCAAATTGGCAAGGTCCTTACCTCGTCAAGAAAGTATTGTCAAAAGGAGCTCTACACTTGGCAGATATAGAAGGAAAGGTGACGGATATATCCGTCAACGCAGATGCGGTCAAGAGATACTATGTCTGACATGGCTCTATTGGGGCATTCTTATATTTAGCATGCTCAAGTTGGGTTGACGAAAGGTTATCATTCTCGCTACCCAAACACTGGTCAATCCTAGTTATCCCTTTGAAGCCTTGTTTATATTTCTTTGTTTTCCCCTCTTTTGGAACCAATGTACTTTAAAAAAAAAGGAAAGAAAACTCAAAAAAAAAATCATCAAAACAAGTTCATGTTAATTGAACTACGTCCGACCTGATTTCGAAAGGATACGTAGGCAGCCTCACTTTGGGGTTTGGTCATACCAAAACAAAAATCTACATTTTTCCAGTATTCAAAGAAACTGGGGCATGATTTTATTTTATTTTCGATGGTTGGTCCATCAAAATGGTTCCAAAAGTTGTAATCAGTTAAATAGTTCTTTTTACCTTTCCCTGCTAAGACCTTCTGATCAACTTTCGAGAATGCTAAGTCAGTATACTACCGGTGATGTCTCAGCCATTGTAAAGAGAGAAAAATAAATGAGAGAGTCTTATTGGTGAAAACCCTCACGGGCACTATAAGGCAATGTTGAGTTGAGAGAAAGGCAAATGAGAGAGGTCAGTTGGTGAAAACCCATAAAGGGCATCATTGACCGATTTAGGTCTTCATATATCCTAGCACAAGCATGGTTAAGACAAAGAACTCAGTTTCAAAGTGAAGTTTATAATAGATTTCGAGAATTAGACGGTTCAAACGGATCGAGCATCCAGTCCAAAGTGCATGTCATGTTCATTGAAGTCAGCATATTCCTCCAGATAAGTCCTTTCTTATTTTTTTTCTTTTCCCCTAAAAGGGACACTTCTTGATTAAGTTGTAATACATGTTAGTTCACTTTCTTGTTTTCTTTTGCATTACTTTCTTGAGTCCCTTTCAGTATAATTTTGTCAAAGCAAAGCAAAGAAAAGGCCGAAAAATTGGTTACAGTTTCCCCGTTATATAAAGGAAAGATTATTGGGCATAAACTATATGGGCAAAGACATAAAGCCATCTGTGATTTTTCCTGGCGAGCAAAAGTCTTGAAGGACTGAAAAATGCTTCAAGGTTCAACAAAAGTTACTCAGTTAAAAGTTGTTTTGGGAGCAAAGTTGTTTGCATCATAAACACAAGTGGTGATAGGCTCAAAATAGTCTGGTTTTGATGTTGAGAAAGAAGATCTCCAGAAAGTAAATACAGAATCTCCCGGTGATTCGTACGACCATCGAAAAAGTCAACTTTTCTAACAAGTGTAATGGACTCGAGGTCAAGTCACCCAAGAAATCAAGGCCACAAACTGACCACCATTTTAAAACTAACGAATCTTTCTTTGTTCAGAACAAGAACATAACAATTTTAGGAAACAGTTCGTGAAAAGACGAACACCACCAAGTGAAGTTCTCAAATACTTGATTTCCTTTCAATATACATGTAATCATGTTATTTTTAGTTTTATTATAGGGAATCAATACCCTATCTTCACCTCAGGGTACTACATCCCCTGGTTGCATTTCTTATTGCTAACATAGGGTACGACATTCCCTAGTAGCATCTCATAGCGCCAAGATCCTCATCTTATCACCAACACAGGGTACTATATCCCCTGCCTGCATTACTTTCTGCCAACATAGGGTACGACATTCCCTAGTAGCATCTCAGAGTGCCACGAGCCTCATTTTTATTTCCAACATAGGGTACGACATTCCCTAATAGCATCTCAGAACACCATGAGCCTCATCTTATTGCCAACACAGGGTACTACATCCCCTGTCTGCATTACTTTCTTCTAACATAGGGTACGACATTCCTTAGTAGCATCCCAGAGTACCAAGAGCCTCATCTTATTGCTAACACAGGGTACTACATCCCATGGTGGCATTTCTTGTTGCAAACATAGGGTACGACATTCCCTAGTAGCATCCCAGAGTGCCACAAGCCTCATCTTATTGCCAACATAGGGTACTACATCCCCTGGTTGCATTTTTTGTTGCAAACATAGGGTACGACATTCCCTAGTAGCATCCCAGAGTGCCAAGAGCCTCACCTTATTGCCAACACAGGGTACTACATCCTCTGGTTGCATTTCTTGTTGCAAACATAGGGTACGACATTCCCTAGTAGCATCCCAGAGTGCCAAGAGCCTCACCTTATTGCCAACACAGGGTATTACATCCCCTGGTTGCATTTCTTGTTGCAAACATAGGGTACGATATTCCCTAGTAGCATCCCAGAGTGCCAAGAGCCTCACCTTATTGCAAACACATGGCACTACATCCCCTGGTTGCATTTTGTTATTGCAAACATAGGGTACGACATTCCCTAGTAGCATCCCAGAGTGCCTCGAGCCTCATCGTATTGCCAACACAGGGTTCTACATCCCTTGGTTGTATTTCTTATTGCAAACATAGGGAACAATATTCCCTAGTAGCATCTCAGAGTGCCACGAGCCTCATCTTACTGCCAACACAGGGTACTACATCCCCTGGTTGCCTTCCATCTTGTTAACATAGGGCACGACCCATTTATTAAAAAAAAGAAGCCCATTTCTCGTTCAATTCTTCATTTTGCAATAGCAAAGATAGTTTATTGTATTTTTAATAACTCACAAAAATTTTCTAGTGCAAACTGGGGCAGAAAATTTTTGTTCGTTTTATTTTTTTGTGATGGCTTGTAGGTTTTTCTGCAAAGCACAGATTGGATGTGTAAAAATTAAGATTCCAACTCTTGCCAAAGAAAGTGGAACGTTTGATCTCAATACCAGCCGCAACTAGCTTTGACATAATGTATGCGGAGACATAGGGTCTTAAGATCTATTTTCTCATCATCTGATCAAGAAACAGGCCTGTGAGAATATTTCCTAATTTGTTGCATCGAGAACATCAAGTTTCAGTCTAAAGTCAATGGGGGAAGCAAGTCAAGAAACAAGACAAGACTCCAGATGGAATTTAGATAGGAATTTTGTAACTTTTAGATTTCAAGAGTATACAATCTTCTTTTTATTTTGATGTAATAGTAGGAACCGCGGACCGGGACTTCGACGGAACCTCACTCAACTCTCCATCGAAGCATACTCCATCACTCTACTTCCATTTAAACTACACGTGACATGATTCCCTTATAACCCGGGATATGTAGGCTGCATAAAACCAAGGCTCGGTCACATTTCTTATTTTCTCTTCTTTTCCTTTTTAAATTATAGTGAGGTCAAAAATCAGTCACCTTATTCATTTTCTTTGCCTGAAAACTCCTCATGTTTCCAAGCAAAGAGGGGCATGTTGTGAACAACTAATTTTGGACCACACCTAAATTCTATACTATTTTAGTGTAAATATTTCTTTAGGTCTAATCTTGATATTTTAAATTTTTATCTTACTCTTAATAGATTTTATTCGATTTAATAATAATAAAAAATATTATTACTAAAAAAAATATAATAATACTCACATTCTTAGAGTAAAAGCTTTTTTCTATTTTGTATTAAAGAGAAAAAGAAAATTTAAAAAAACAAAGATTTGATTTATTTTAATTAGAATTTTAATAAGTAAGCTATAGAATCTTTATTAGTATCATTTAAAGTACATGTAAATATTTAGTTTTCCTATATTGTAAGAAATGTTAGTTAATCTTCTTATTTAATATTTTAATTTATCTTCTAAAAAATTAATTCAAAAATCTGATTTTTAATTAGATAACAATCCCAATCACATAAATCCCCATTTTTAGCCTAACTTCCCACCTTTTATGTCCATCTTCCTCACGTCCTCTCTACCACAGTTTCATCCCACACTCCCACTCCCTCACATCTCCATCTGCACACACACACACTATATAACCACGATCCCATTATAGTTAGGGGATAACTCACTTACACATTTTACTTGCATATATATATATAGAGAGAGAGAGAGACACAGTTAGGCACTCAAAGGGGGGATTATCTTTTGAAAAAGGAGAAAATTACAACGGACGAAGGCGACAAAAAATTGAGAGAAAACATAAAGGAAAAAAGTATGACTTTCTTCGGATGAAGCTCTAGTTCAAAAAGAAATACATCACCTCTATTTTCCTTTTATCAAAAGAAACAGAAATTCTATCTTTGTGTTCCGAGTTCGAAAGATTGCGGGTTTGCTCGAGTTTATCGCCGTTGAGGTTCGTGTTTTGGTCGTGGTTCGCTTCTATTGATCTAATTCAGTCGCCAGAAGTTGTTGTATTCCAGATTCTCTCTATATATACTAAAATATCCTTAAGGTCCGTTCTTTCCCACTTTCATTTTGCTAATAATACTTGACGATGATGAATGAGATAATTATTTTGAACATCTCTTGTTCCTCCTTGAATGATTTGTTGTGAAGTTTCCTTTTGATTTGATATATTTCACTAAATTATTTCAAAGAATATCTAAGCTATTTAGATGTATGTATTTCTATGCATAATATACGAGGGAATCGGATGATTCAATAGAATAGACTAGCGGAGATAATAATAATATGTAAAAATTTCCTAAGTTACTTTCTGGGTTTTCTCATATGAATCAATATACTGGGAGTGGTAGTCTTCATTTAGTCATACTTTAGAATTATTTAAAGATCTTAATTTTGCAATTCTTATCTCATTTGTTAGGTTCGTTAGTTTTGTTTTTAGCAGTTTAAGTCTTAGACATTATCAAATTCGTGATCAAGTGCAGTACATCATGTCTATCAACTTTGTGTTTGGTTGAGGTAGTTATACTTTGTTAGGTTGTTCTTTACTATATATTTCAACTCATCTTAGTCTTAAATGAATAATCTCATTGTATAGATATGTTCTCATTAAGTAAGTTCGGCTTCGTTAATTTTGTTCAAGATGAAAATGATAATATTTTAAAGCTTGTTTATGAGGTGCTAAATCCCTACGGCCTAAGTCGAGATTTGAGTAAACAATTTTAAGAGGAACGACCATTTGGTAAACCTATATAAAAGTTGGGTGAATTGAGTTCGACACACTGTCCAGTTTAGTGTAGCGCAAAGTCAAGACGAATATTTTTAAAATTTTGTTATTTATGTGTATTTAGATCCACTTGTTTCATTAGACGGTAGCCTTTGAAGACAATTTAAGGAAATAAAAGTCACAAAAAAAAGAAGTCCACTTCTATCTCACTTTATTATATCTCATTTTGTGTTATTGATCTACCTGTTATTAGCCATTTTCTATGTATCTAGGTATTTGTTATCGTATCTCATTTTTGTGTGTGTGATGGAACCTTACTCGTTATTAAGAGACCTATTATCTTTATTGATAAATAGATATGAAAAATTATTTGGATATGACTGAGATGAGAGTTGGGAATAAGAACATTTTTATTGCTCTTGCTATATTGTCTCCATTCTCTTTTAATCTGCCAAATTCGCTAGGAACAAGTTAGTCACAATTTTATTTTTATTTTATAACTTAGTGGTATAATCGACCTTGTAAATAATTTAGCAAAAAGATTTCATATTCCTTCCATAACCATATATCCATAAATCATGGCCTCAAAATAATCTCAAACTTAGGAAAGAAAAAAAATCATGAATACGCTAGAAAAGTTTTAGACGCACTTTAAATATTAGCCCATGTGTTCATACCCGACCCTTGGATTGATATGCTTAAATAATAAAAGGATCATGTGCGCATTCCGCGTCTCGATACCTTTAAATTTAAAATAATTATTTTATAACCACGTGTACATTCTGTACCTTGGTTTAACATTTAATTTCAAAGAAGTACCTTGTGTGCGTACCGCATCTTGGTGAACACAATTAATAAAATATAATAATTAATTAAGTGATAATAGGCAAACCATAACCAGTGCAATAAAAGAATAGCCAAAAAATAATTTAAGCCGGACATAAGTCAATAAAAGCGACCGTGCTAGAACCACGGGACTCGAGGGGTGCCTCACACCTTTCCCTCGGTCAACAGAATTCCTTAGTCAGTCTTCTATTTTCGTAGACCATAATAAGGAGTCAAATCTTCCGTTTGATGAGGGATTCAAATAAAAGGTGACTTGGAACACCAAAACTCAATTCCAAGTGGCGACTCCAAATAATAAATAATCCCTTTTCAAATCGTCACTTTAATTGGAAAAACTCTTCTAACCCAACCTCATAATAGGGTTGCGTGAGAAAAAAGAGGTGTGACACTAGTATACTAAACAACCATAAACCTGCTAACTGAAAGATTGTATAACTAGTAACTGAGATAAGCTGATAACCATAAAACATGATATCTGTTTTAGTACTTTCTAATAAGGTTATGCTCTAATCTGTACTACTATCAATTGTGTTCCACTTTCAACATCCTCTAAAATCTCATTTGTTACCAATTTTTATTCCATAATTATACCCCAATGGGCAATCATCCTCTCTAGGACCTTGGGTTTTTCCTGCCCGTCGCTTGGGTATTCGATACATTTGGAATTAGATAAGAAGAGAAGATTACCTATTGCTCTAAGCTTCATGGCACGATCTAGAGTATAAAAAATGAGACAATCCTGAATGTCTTAGTAGTTAAATGTTTATATGCATGACCGACACACACATATAAACGAAACTCCACTAAACACGGCTTCATAGACTCCCTAGGACACTTGAACCTAGTGTTTTTATACCAAGCTTTGTCACGCCCCGAACCTGGGCCTCGACGTAACACGACACCCTGCCTAACTACATGTGACCGAGCAAATCAACTAGCTAGCTGAATCAATATGTGATATCATAACACACTGAATGCAGAATATAAACTAACACATGATGATATACTAAAAGTATGAAGGATATAAATCAAAGGGTGAAAACACTAATATAAGTCTGAAATATATTTGAAGCCAACAATGTTTAACATGAAAAGCCTGTTACTCTGTCTAACTGTTGCTCTAGTCTATGAAGCCTCTAATGAAGTACTGAAAACACTAACTATCTAAAAATACTGAAAGACTCTAAAGTAATGATAATGCCCCGAAGGAATTGGGGCTCACCAAATAGCTTCTACGCGAATCCTAGCGCTCTGAATCGTCAACTTGTAAATCATTACCTGCACCATGAGATGCAGGTCCCGGGTGAAAGGGATGTCAGTACATTTGACTGGTATGTAAAGCAACTAAAATAAAGAACTGTAAATGCTGAAACTTAAACAGAACTGATAACTAATAACTGAACTGATAATTGATAACTGAATGATAATTGATAACTGATAACTGATAACTGAAATAATAACAGATAACTGAAATGATAACTGATAACTGAACTGAACAAAGAAAGTAAAGATATGAATACTCCCTCTTCTAAATGATGAACCACCTGTTTGTCTGAATAAGTAAACTGCGGCCTCAGGCCCAATATATATATATATATATATATATATATATGCGCTTAAACTACGGCCTTGGGCCCATGTATATGTATACATAACTGTAGCCTCAAGCCCAAAAATGCATAAAGCATAAAATGCAGCATCAAGACTAAAGATGCATAAAGCATAAACTACGGTCTCATGCCCAAATACAGGTGGTCAACATTCAGGGATTTAAAATTAGGAACTAAGAATCATACTGCAATGCATGATACTAAAATACTGAACCATACTGAGTTATATGATACTGGAATGCTGAATAGAACTAGAATCGGACATGTATTCATGAACTGATTATGAGAACTTATGCTCCAACTGTTTATGACATGCTGAGTTATCAAGACTAAGACTCATGGGCATCAAACACAAGTGTATATTGATTACGCTCTGAGCTCACAACGTTCACAATGAAAGTCATGAACGAATTATGAAGTTAGAGAATAGAGGTTCTACAACTATTCAAGGAACCAAACTTAACTATCTTTCTAAGGCAATTAGTTATGTTGTGGAAGGAACGTAGTGTAGGGAGAATCAATAACATTCCCAAACATAGAGAGTTAGCCTCACATACCTTAACTTCCTGCTCTAGAGTGTAATACAACGTTTGCCAACTCTTTCAACTTTAATCTATAACAATACAAGTCAAAAGGATTCCATATTAGCAATAATGCTCATGTTTTGGTTACACATTTTATCAAACATTTGGTGGGCATAAAGCTTCATAACCCTTATTAATGGTATTTTTACACTCAATAACCCATCCTCTTGCTCCTAGATAATTCTAAAATCTCAAATTACTATAAATATCATTCTTCATAGCCCATAAGAAAAATGACACCTTTAATCAATATTCAACAATCAACAACCCAAACCTATAACTGTTCATGATTTTCTATTAAACCCATAAACTCATATTTCATGAACTTAGAGTCTATAATCATAAATCCAATGCTATAATCAACTAGAGGGTGAAGATATTACATTTTTGACGTTCAATCCTCTTGAATTCGAGTTCTAGGATTTCTTTTCTCACCAATGATACCTCAATCGAATATCAAATGATTTGAGGGGCTTACCCATGTTAACAAGGTGTTGAAGAATTAAAATTAGCTTAGAATCATCATTAGAACTTAACTTGGATGATAGAGGGACCTTGGAGGGAGTTAGGTTCTTAAGAGCTTCCCTTTCTAGAGCATATGTTCGTGTTTTGGGGTGTGGGGGACGACATAGGGCTTTTAAAACGACCACCCAGGTGCTCTCCCATGCAGCTGAAGGCCCAAATTCTCACTTGAACGTGAACCAAGGGAAGTAACACTACCATAAGTGCGCTGCCGCGCACGAGAACAGTTGGGCGCGCACCTAAGTGTGCAGGCTGCGCATTGTCTAGTAAAACGCGCATAACATTTTACACAGAGATCCATTTGGGCTCCACAATATATCATTGTAAAGGTATTTCAAAGGGATATGACTTTTATGTTTTATGTTTCCCAAATTCTGAAAATATATTCCCGGAATATTGATAGAATACAGACCTTCCATAAACTTCGTCTATTTTATCGAATCTTATGAACATCACTCTCCGTCTTGATACCAAAACAACTATTTTCACCCATACACATCCCGATAGCATTCCACATGGATAAAATATCAAATTAATACTCATTTCACACATGCACTACTCCTAGTCCGAATTATGGAGTGTTACAAGCTAACTTCTCCGACACTGAAATCCGCATAACTCCCTCATATGAGGTCCAAATTCGATGATTCTTTTTTTTATGGCTCCGTAATTACGATACGGATCTAATGCTTCAATAAAAACTGAATTTAGAGATTATTTTATTTATGTCGTATCATTTATGCTTAAAGAAATGTCGTCAAAACATAAAAAACGAGCACCATACAATCCAAACCTATCTGAACTCACCTGAGCTCCTCGGGACCCGTCTGAAAATACCAAAAAGTTCCAAAATATAATACGGACCTGATCGAGTCCTCACATCCCATAACAACATCAAAACCACGAATAGCACCTCAAATCAAACTTAATAAACTTTTGAACTTTTAACTTCCAAAACTTGTGCCGAACCATATAAAATCAACTCGGAATGACCTCAAATTTTGCACACAAGTTCCAAATGATATTACAAACCTATTCCAACTCCCAGAACCACAATCCGAACCCGATAACATCAAATTCAACTCTTGGTCAAACCTATGAACTTTCTAAACCTTCAAATTATCATTTTTTGCCAATCAGCGCCAAAACCTTCTAGAAACATCCAAATGCAACTCCAAGCATACGCTCCAGTCCAAAATCACCATCCGGACCTAAAGATACCACCAAAACTTTGATTCGGGGTCAAATACAACTAAGTAAAACTTGGTCAACTCTTCCAACTTAAAGCTTCCTATTTAGGAATCATTCTTCCAAATCAATTCTGAATAACTCGAAGACCAAAATCAATGATACACGCAAGTCATAATATACCATATGAAGCTATTCATGATCTCGAACCACCGAACTGAATGTGGATGCTCAAAATGACCAGTCAGGTCATTACATTCTCCCTTACTTAAACATACGTTCATCCTCGAACTTGCTAAGGGTCGTTCCAAAACCATAAAATCACTAACATCCCGTACACATACACGTAGGTGATCCCACATTACCCCAATCCATATAAGCCTGACAACACAACCTAGCTGAAGATCCTTACTTCATCCTTAGCCCATAAACCCTAGAATTAAATCTCCAACATTTGGAATTCATTATAAGATCAGATACTCGCATCTATATACTGTGCAGTCTGAAAAAGTTGTATCAAGCCATAATCATAACCCAAGATATAATCGCATGATATACTGCATAACCCAGATTATCATAGCAATAACTTCCGACCACAATAACTACTCAATAACAAACTCAGTACCAATATCAAACCTTATATCAAACAAAACCTTGTTATAAACCTTTGTACACCGCCAATGATGAAAGAAACACGCAAAAACTCATAACCACATATCAATTTAGCAAGTCGTGGAGCTTTCTTGCTCGATAAGAATCATTTCCAAATTCTAAGCTGACTAGAAACATTATTCTTCCAAACATACCTTAATCAAATTCGATAGCACTCATTCCAGTTCCATAACCTCATCTCATCCTGTACAAGGTGTTCAACCGACATGCCATGCCAATATCATCTATAGCCACATATCGTGCAATTCGTGCATCAAACTGGCAATAACTTAAATGTACCCAAAATGGAAAGAGAATCAAATGAGAGGACCATTCCGCAAGCTCAACAGATACCACCACAAGCACACTACTATGAACCCATCACACAAAGGCGAACCAAACCATACAAGATAAACACAAAGGATCATATCCCAACATAACTCGGTCACGACACGCGACCCAATTCAAGCACCGGTCCATATGAAATACCTAAAACTATGATGCTCATAAACAAAAATGACATGCATATTAATGATAGTTACGCTATGTGCATGATCATAACCATGGAGAAACTGATAGCACAATATACCACAAACAGGAAAACCATAACCAAGGCGCAGTCAACAGTCTCCCAACCCATGGTAGCATAGCAGAGCAACACCCAAAACATATCAGTCACGAATAAGACCAACTCTAACCGATGACACACCCTTCAATAATAGTTGTGCTGAGTAAGCAAATCCAACCCGATGTAGAATGCATATCCTTAATGGGCCTACCAGTGGACTCTAATTCAATTCCTATCTTCCCAAAATAGATAGATAACCTCTAAAAGGTCCATAATAACCCATATCCAATACATACACTCAGCCATCAGCCTCTTAACATACCTTCACTGTCCGCAACCAAGGAACAACCTGCCTCTAAGAACCCTTCTGGTTTTCAAATCCCTAGAATACACGAATCTCTAAGTATGATCCCAACTTCACCACTCATAAGGCGAACACGTACCTCATACACAATCATCTCGCGAGAAATACGTCCATAATTCTTTCGTGCTAAACAACCAAATTCTGAACATCAGTCGTCGATCAACTAGGCGATTATCGAAATACCAGTCAAGTATTCGCAAGTCAAAACACAATGCGTCTTTCTGAAATACATGCTCTCCTCAGGTGATTTTAAAATAGGGCCAGCATTCTTCTAAACATCTTAAGTCGTCCATGTTGTGTAGAACCCCTTCAATATTGAACCAAAAACTTGCACATGCAAATCTCAATCCCACACGTCACACCTCATCCATCATGCCATTGTATGAAAACATGAAACCTCAATTATCAACCCCGAAGCACAAACAGGATACACATTCCGTCAGCCAAAAACCTTTCGCTTGACTCCCATCTAATGGAAAATCACAACACGCAACATAACCCTCATACCTGACAAAAACATTCATCCCAAGCCATGGTCAAAGTTATCGAGAACTCTTTAAAACCCATTTGCAAATAACCAAGCCATCAGAACTAAATCCCCCTAACTCAAACAAGTCACGCAGGTCGCCAAACCCAAGAGTATTACCACAAAGCAGCGGTAAATCCCCACCACATCATAAGAACCAAAAGAACCGATCATATCCACTACCATACTGATCCACCCTACCACCAAGTTGTCCTATTTCTCTGAGTTCCTTTCGAATTGCCTTTGAGTTAACACTTCTCCTTTCCAGTACACTATGATCCTTATCCAAAGCTCACCACAAGAGATCCTAGCATGAAACCACATCGTCTTAAAGCCCATAAGCCATTGTATTCCCTTTTAAGCACCCAAAAGTACCACAACCAAAATGCCCACTCTAAAGAGACCTCCAACAAATCTAAAGTTATTTCTTTAACCTTTATGATACTGAAATATAGAATCCATAATGATATAGAAATATCGCGAGTCCCGATACCATCCGTCGCAAATCTCAAATCTTAGCCTTTTACTAATCCGAAATTCCTCAAATACCACATATGAATCGCGAACCCATTAAAAACTTCTTGAGAGTCATCTACCCTATTCTAATCCCAAATGCACCACCCAAACAAGCCGAATGACCTGTGCTCCATTAGCACACCAACACCCAAAGAAGTACTCCAGATCTCTAAGCAACCGAGTGAATCCATGCTCCATACACGCTACCTCCACTATAAATAAGAACCTGAATCGTTGCAAGATTTCCAGTATCCCCATAAAGTATTGCACATCATGCATCCAGCAATTCCCTTTCTCAAGTCATTCTCAAAGCTAACCTCTTCAGGTCTTAACCGATTCTCAAATATGCCTCAGACTGAAACCAATATAACACATAACCATGAAATCTGATCATCGATAGCTGACTCCCCCACTTGGCTCAAAGCCATAGAATACAACATCTAATAATCCACAATACCCTTACTTCATTACTGCCATAATCCCGCATTATAATTCAACTAAATTTTCTATAAGCTCATGTCGCTCTAATCATAAAAATGCCTCAAATCATTTGCTAAACTCACATTCATCTTCGTGACAGTCAAACCAACTTTCTCAGACGATCCAAACGCAAATTGCAACACATATAACCCACTGGTAGCAAGAAACTCTCCACAAAATATCATAAGAATCACACATTCGTAGACTACCCCTACTCCCTACCATGGTCATGACCACTATGAAATCGCTAAATCTTCCCGAGTCTATACTCGCCAACAAGACATAAGAATTCATCCCACAAATGAACAACATGAAAGATACCTCAACACACTCATAACTCAAGACTGTACAACATATCAAGATAGAAATCAAGCCACAAAAAACTCTTCTCGTCACACCCAAGCCATCTAAACACATCCCGATGTCATACCATACTCATCATATAGCCATCCAACCACTCACCGAGCCATAAATCCCACTCCTAGGAACATTACTGAACATATAATCCCAGAAGCACATACATACATACATACATACATACATAACTGAAACTACCAAGCCCAAGTTGCGGTCTAAACCTGGCCTCAAGTCCTTCTAACTGGCCCATAAACACAACATCGAGAACACATCTCGCACCTCATCCAGGACACCATAAGTCATTGATGCACAACTGATACTGAATGCTCAAGATCACGTACGAGTGAGTGGAAGGAATTCAAAGAGATATGCTTCAAGCTGAATCAATGTCGCACGATAAAGAAAGAAAGATGGAAAATTTTCCTACGTGCCTTATAGCCTCTCGAAGATAGGTATGGATGTCATCATACCGATCCGCAAGACTCTACTAGAAACTTGCTCATGACTCATAGAACCTATGAACCTAGCGCTCTTATACCAACTTATCACGACCCAAAATTCACTAGCTGTGATGGCACCTAACCCAACCTACTAGGTAAGCCAACTTACATTCAACATAATTCAAATGGGAATAATAAGGGAACAATAAATGCAATAATAGAAAATCTATTCAATAACCCAAGGACTGGTAGTACAAGATATGAACAGCCAAGACTTTAGATTTACAAAGCTGATATGAACATGATTATAACATATGTTTGAAATATACAAAAGCAGAACTGAAATCTAAAACTACCAAGGACAAGTGGTAGCTATATCCAGAAAGCATGTACATCTTCAATGCCAGCTCCACATCTTCAATGCCATCTCCCACCATAAGCACCAGCACTAGCTCCAAGATATGCACACAAGGTGAAGAAGTGTAGTATGAGTATAACCGATCCCATGTACTCAATAAGCAAAAAACCTAACCTTAGGTTAAAAGCAATGACGAGCTCAGAAGATGGCCAGAGTCCAACACCAATAGCCAATAATAGTTCATAACAATATAGTGGATATAGTAAATGTATATAACTTAAGAGATATAATGCTAAACTATTTCACAGTTACAGGAATGTCATGACCCAAAACTAACCCTGTCGTGATGGCGCCTATCGTGGTACTAGGCAAGCCGACACATTATCAAAATAAATCGATATTTTCATTTCAAAGATAATTTCAAAACTATCTAATATAAAACCTTCATAAAGGAGTTCAAATTAAAATAAAAGTGCGGAAAAAAAAGCCCGACATCGGGGTGTCACTAGTCATGAGCATCTACTACAATTTGTCTGACAATATCGAGACTAACATAGTCTGGAAAATAACTAAATACAACTAAAGGAAGATAAGAGGGAGAAGAGCAGGGCTGCGATCGCCAGGCAGCTACCTTACTATCTTCGAGAAATCTGCGTTAGAAATAATCAACAGCCTCTACCGTGTCTAGAAATGCCTGGATCTGCACACAAGGTGCAGGGAGTAACGTGAGTACGCCAACTCAGTTAGTAACAACAGTAAATAAATACTGGAAAGTAGTGACGAGCATCAATGCAAGTAAAGTTCATATCACAAAAACTCAGTAAAATACGGCGTGCTTTTAAAACCAGAGTTTGAATCAAATCAGCTCGTTTAAATCCAGTTCCAGTAAAATCATTTAAAGACATCTTTCAACAATTTTCAAACAAAGGCTCAATGCAAAGGTGAGAAAAAATGATGAAATCATAATCAGCCCCTCGGGCAAACATCACTCATATACAGCCCCTCGGGAAAACATCACTCATATACAGCCCTCGGGCAAACATCACTCATATACAGCCCCTCGGGCAAACCTCACCATCACTCATGCCTCCCAGTCACTCAGCACTCGGCACTCGGCACTCGCACTCAGTAGGTACATGCGCTCACTGGGGATGTGTACATACTCCGAAGGGGCTCCTTCATCCCAAGCGCTATATCAAGCCAATTATGACATAAATCAATGAGGCCCTCGGCCTATATCAAACATGCTGCGGCGTGCAGCCCGCTCCCAAAAATAAACATGTTGCGGCGTGCAGCCTGATCTCATAAATATCCTTACAATCAGGCTCTCGGCCTCACTCAGTCATAAACCTCTCCTTCCTCTTGGGCTCTTAGAAACACAAAGTATTCAGCCCAAACAACATTTATATGATGCATCAAAACAGAGTAATAGAGTCTGAGTTATGCAGTAAATAAGTATAAATATGACTGAGTATAGATTTTCAATCGAAAACAATGAGAGGATAGCAAGAAAAAACCTCTAAGGGTCCAAACAACACTAGCATAAGGCCTAAGCATGGCATCCGGCCTGATTTACAGAAATTCATTCTAAAACACATAAGAATCATATAGTTTCAACAAAATATTCAACTTTACAGTTGATACGGGACGGACCAAGTCACAATCCCCAACGGTGCACGCCCACACGCCCGTCACCTAGCATGTGCGCCACCTCCAAATCGTATAATGATACAAAACTCCGGGGTTTCATACCCTTAGGACCAGATTTACAATAGTTACTTACCTCAAACCGATCAAATCTCTACTCTGCGATGCTCTTGCCCCTCGACTCGGCCTCCAAATACTCCGAATCTATTCACAACCAGTACAATACCATCAACATATGCTAATGGAATGAATTTCACAAGAAAAACTATCAAATTAGACCCCAAACTCGAAATCGGCTCAAACCCGGCCCTCGGGCCCACGTCTCAAAATCTGACAAAAATTAAAAACCTTGAAAGCCCATTCACTCACGAGTCCATACATACAAAATTTATCACAATCCGACATCATTTGGTCCCTCAAATCCCCAAATCAAACTCTCCAAAATCCCAAGCCCTAACCCCTCATTTTCACCCCTAATTTCCACTAATTAATTGATAAAACAACGAGAAAACACCATAGATAGGAGTATTAGAGCTCAAGCAACTTACCCCACTGAGAACCCTTGAATCTACCTTCAAAATCACTCCAAACGCTCCAAAAACCGACTTGAAAATGGTGGAAATGAACCAAAATTCGCGAAATGTGCTATTTATACTTTCTGCCCAGGACTTTCGCACCTGCGGCCAAAAATCCGCACCTGCGGTCTCGCTTATGCGCAAAATAATCCGCACCTGTGGAATGTCACTTAAGTCCCTCATCCGCACCTGCGCCCCAGGTTCCTCTCCTGTGGGCGCCCACCTGCGCACATCCTTCCGCTTCTGCGAACTAGCCATTCTCCCTTCTTTCGCATCTATGCCCCAGGTCTCGCACCTGCGGGCTCGCAGATGCGACTGCCTTCCCGCACCTATGGACCAGCCTACCTCAGCACTATCTGCACCTGCGAACTCCCACGTGCACCTACGGCCTCGCACCTGGGGCTCCCCATCCGCAGGTGCGGAAAACACCAGCAGCCTCAAACACCAGCAGATCAGCTATCTCCCAACACCAACAATTGATCCATTAACCACCCGAAACACACCCGAGACCCTCGGGACCTCAAACAATCATACCAACAAGTCATATATCAACATACAAACTTAGTCGAACCTTCGGAACACTCAAAAATAACATCAAAACACCAAATTACCCTCGGATTCAAGCCTAAGAACTTCTAAACTTCCAAATTCCGCAAACGACGCCGAAATCTACCAAACCATGTTTGAATGACCTCAAATTTTACACACACGTCACAAATGACACTACAAACCTACTCCAACTTCCTAAATTCCATTCCGACCCCGATATCAAATTTTTCACTGTCGACCAAAATCGCCAAATTTCCAACTTTCGTCAATTCAAGCCTAATTCTACCACGGACCTCCAAATCACATTTTGGACATGCTCCTAAGTCCAAAATCACCTAACGGAGCTAACCGAACCATAAAAATCCAAATCCAAGATCGTTTACTCATAAGTCAACATTCGATTGACTTTTCCAACTTAAGCTTCTAAATAGGAGACTAAGTGTCTCATTCCACTCTGAAACTACTCCGGACCCGAAGTAACCAACACGATACGATAAAATACAGCTGAAGAACACAAAAGGAAGTAGAAATAGGGGAAACTGGGCTATAACTTACAAAATGACTGGCCGAGTCGTTACAAGGAAAGTAGACAAGCTTTCCAAATATAACAGTCCAAGTCCAAATCTTACCACTAAAATCAATTAAACATGAGTTTATCAAAAGAACTGTGTTTTCCCAGTTTACAACATCGGATAAGGCTTTTCGTTTACCATATAGCATGAGAAAAATACATCTATATGCCTACATGTCAAATATACATGGGAAGCTAATGATTTCATAGTGATATCATCAAATACACTCACTCTCAACACACTCAAGGTGCCTGGCATCAAACTCCACTTCATCACACACAAAATCACTCAGTACTATACGGGTGCCTCGCTAAAAAGCCCCTCACCAAAGTACGTGTATATATATCACAATGCCTGTGCTCACTACTAGTATATTAGACTCTGAAGGGGCAGATCCTGCCCAAGCTATAACCAAAAGCCAATATGTCCTATGCGGCATGCAATCCGATCTAAATAATAATAAAGCCCATAAGGCATATTGCGACATGCAACCCGATCCAAATAATATTAAAGCCAATAAGGCCTATTGAGGATGCAACCCGATCCAAATAATAATAATCCAATAAGGCTTGTTGCTGCATGCAACCCGATCCAAATAATAATAAACAATAAGGCATGTTGTGGTGTGCAACCCGATCCAAATATCACTCTTAACACAGCTTTAAGGCCTACCTCAGTCATCAACCTCTTAGGTCTCAAGGCTCACAATCTCATATAACTCAGGCCAAACAATGCCATATATGGAAAACAACAACAACATGTGTTGTAAAAATGAATAATAAATAGAGACTGAGATATGATATGCAAATAAAGAATCATGGCTAAGTATATTACTACTATTAAGTCAGATAGCTCAAAACAATAGAAATAGCCTCGTTAAGTCTCAACCAGATAAGCACATAGCCTAAACATGATTTCTAACATTAATCAAACAAGTAAGGAAAACATGGGTATAATGAGGTATGATCACAAAACAAGTCTGGTAATAGTCTAAAAGTCAACTCGGAACATGATTACTCTGGTGCACACCCACACACCTGTCACCTAGTGTGATGACCCCGATAGGTCATCTAGAGTTTTAACCCTTAATTCTGCATATCAAAACCTCAAATAGCTCTATTTTAGCCTTTCTTAATTTGCATGAAAAGCCTGTGTCTTTTTTCGGAAGGCTCTTAAAATTGATTAAAATGCGAAATCGTACCTTAAAACTCATTTGAGTTGACTTCGGTCAATGTTTTGAGCAAACGGATCCGGATTAGTATTTTAACAGTCCCGCGGGGTCTGTATCATGATTTGGGACTTGGGAGTATGCCCGAAATGGAATTCAAAAGTCCCTAGCTTGATTTATCGAAATTTGTTGAAAATTAGAGGTTTAAAGGTTTAAAGAAATTCCAAGTTTGACCTAGTTTGACTTTGTTGCTACCGGGTGCGTATTCTTGTTACGGAACTTGGTATAAGTTCATTACTGTAGTTATGACTTATTTGCAAAATTTGGTGCAAAACGGAGTTAATTTGACGTGATTCAGACATCCGGTTGTTAAAATGAAAGTTCTTAAGTTTCTTTAAAAACTTCTTTGTTTTGGTGTCTAATTAGTAGTTTTAGGTGTTATTTTGGTATTTTGATCGTGCGAGCAAGTTTGTATGATATTTTTGGACTTGTGTGCATGTTTGATTTGAAGCCCCGAGGGCTCGGGTGAGTTTCGGATAGGCTTCGGAGTGGTTTGGACTTAAGAAAAATAGCTGGTGAAAATCCGGTTCTAGTGCAGCCTCTGATCTCGCAATTGCGAGGTCAATGTTCGCATTTGCGAACTTTCAAATATCTGTCAGGTTCGCATTTGTGAACCACTTTCTCGCATTCGTGAAGAATGGCTGGGTCAGTAAGGGATCGTATTTGCGATCAAAAGGTCGCATTTGTGGAGGGCCAAAGTTTGCATTTGCGAACAAATCATCGCAAATGCGATAATAGCAGAGATAGAGCTTCTTCGTAGTTGCGATGTATGTCTCGCATTTGCGGGGTTCGCAATTGCGAGATCTGTGCCTGGTCAAAAGCTGAGATTGACGGGATTTTAGCTCATTCTTTCAAATTCTCAACCCTAAACACCTTAGAGGCAATTTTTCCAAGAGATTTTCTTCCTAATTTCTTAGGTAAGAAACTTCAATCTACTTTCTTTCCTTTACCCTATACATTTCATAAGTTTTAATCATTAAATCTAGGACTTTCATGGTAGAAATTGGGGATTGTTGTAGAATTAGGAATTTTTCTAAAATTTGAATTTAGACCTTGAATAGAGTCAGATCTCGAAACTAATTACATAACCGGGCTCGGGGGTGAACAGGAATTTAGACCTTGATTCTGATTATATGGTGGGATTGGGTTGCGCGCCACAACATATATTTACTTATTATTGTTGATATTATTATGGTCGAATAAGGGAGAATTGCGTTGCACGGTGGGATCGGGTTGCGCGCCCCAACAATTTATGCGATTTACATTCCTTGGTGTATTGTGTTGCCTTTGGTACTTTCATACGAGATTCTATGGATTTGTATTTCTAGAATTTATTGGTTTTTCTTTGGAGATTTAGTTACTTTTATGTGTTAACTGCCTCAATTCATTTCCATATTTTTCTTTTTGTCATTATTTTATACTTCCTCCAGGTTGTATTGAAAGTGACCTGCCTTAGCCTCCTCACTACTTCATCGAGGTTAGGCTCGGTACTTACAGAGTACATGGGGTCAGTTGTACTCATATTGCATTATGCACTTCTTGTGCAGATTTTTGAGTCGGTCCTAGCGGCGGTCCATAGATTACTCGGGTCAGCTATTGAGTGGAGACTTGAGGTACAGCTTCTCGGCATCTGTAGCCCCTAGAGTCCCCTTCTTCTTTATCTTAGATGTGTACTTTCCCTCAGATAACTTTACTTTTACTTCAGACCTTTACTTGTACTATTCTAGTATCTCGTGCACTAGTGACACCAGATTCAGGATTGTATTAGATATTTCAGTTGTTATGGTTTTCTGCACTTTACCTCAAATTTATTTTAGTTATTTTGGCTTAGTTTTTATTATTTGATCTGAACTGTGAAAAAATGGATAAACTATTCGAACGTTGGCTTGTGTAGCAAGTGAAATATTAGGCGCCATCACGGTCCCGAGGGTGGGAGAGAGGGTATTGCTCCGGGTTTTACCCATTAAGGGTGTGATGAGGTTCGGAAAGAAGGGAAAGTTGAGCCCTAGGTATGTCAGACCCGTTGAGATTCTTGAGAGTGGGTGAGGTGTCCTACAAGCTCACATTGCCACCCAGCTTATCAACAGTCCATCTGGTGTTCCATGTGTCCATGCTCCGGAAGTATCATGGTGATCTGTTCCATGTGTTAGATTTTAGCTTAGTCCAATTGGATAAGGAATTGACTTATGAGGAGGAGTTGGTGGCTATTCTAGACCGGGAGTTAAGGTCTAAGAG
This sequence comes from Nicotiana tomentosiformis, assembly GCF_000390325.3. Lineage (NCBI taxonomy): Eukaryota > Viridiplantae > Streptophyta > Magnoliopsida > Solanales > Solanaceae > Nicotiana > Nicotiana tomentosiformis. The sequence goes on from NC_090814.1 coordinate 35,187,457, forward strand.
TTATCCTTCAGTAGAGAGGTCAGTCGATTGAGGCAGCCACTTGGGAGTCCGAATCGGACATGCGGAGTAGATATCTACACCTTTTCAGCAGTCTAGGTACTTTTCTATGTCCGTTCGAGGACGAACGTTTGTTTTAAAGGTGAAGAATGTGATGACCCGATAGGTCATCTAGAGTTTTAACCCTTAATTTTGTGTTTCGAAACCCCACATAGCTCTGTTTAGCCTTCCTCAATTTGTGTGCATCGTTCGTGTCTTTTCCTGGAAGGGTTTTATGTGAAATATTGATTAAAATGTGAAATCGTACCTTAAAACTCATTTGAGTTGACTTCGGTCAACGTTATGAGCCAACAGACCCGGATCAATATTTCGGTTCCGGTGGGTCTTTATCGTGATTTGGGACTTGGGCGTATGTTCGGAATTGAATTCGGAAGTCCCTGCTTGATTTATCGTAATTTGTTGAAAATTAGAGGTTTAAAGGTTTAAAGAAATTCCAAGTTTAACAGTAGTTTGACTTTGTTGCTACCGAGTCCGAATTCTGGTTCCGAACTTGGTATAGGTTTACTACTGTATTTATGACCTGTCTGCAAAATTTGGTGCAAAATGGAGTTGATTTTACGTGATTCATACGTTCGGTTGTTAAAATGAAAGTTCTTAAGTTTCTTCAAAAAATTCATTCGTTTTGGTGTTTGATTCGTAGTTCTAGGTGTTATTTTGGTATTTTGATCGCGCGCGAGTTCGTATGATGTTTTTGAACTTCTGTACATATTTGGTTTGGAGCCCCGAGGACTCGGGTGAGTTTCGGATAGGCTTCGGAGTGGTTTGGACTTGAGAAAAATAGCTTGTGAAAATCTGGTTCTGGTGCTGCCTCTGATCTCGCAATTACGAGGTCAATGTTCGCATTTGCGAACCACTTCCTCGCATTTGAGAGAATGGTTGGGTCAGTAAGGGATTGCATTTACGATAAAAAGGTCTCATTTGCGGAGGGCCAAAGTTCGCATTTGCGAACAAATCATCACAAATGGATTGATAGAATAGATGGAGCTTCTTCGCATTTACGAAGTATGCCTCGCATTTGTGTGGTTCGCAATTGTGAACCCTATGTCGCAATTGCAACATCTGCGCCTGGTCAAAAGCTGAGCTAGACAGGATTTTAGCTCATTCTTTCAAATTCTCAACCCTAAACACCTTAGAGGCAATTTTCCCAAGAGCTTTTCTTCCTAATTTCTTAGGTAAGCAACTTCAATCTACTTTCTTTCATTTACCCAATACATTTCATAAGTTTTCATCATTAATTCTAGGATTTTCATGATAGAAATTGAGAATTTATGTAGAATTAGGGATTTTTGTAAAATTAGAATTTAGACCTCGAATTGAGGTCAGATTTCGAAACGAATTACATAATCTGGCTCGGGGGTGAATTGGTAATCGGGTTTTTGTACGAATTTTGGATTTTTGACCAAGCGTGCCCGGGGGTTGACTTTTGTTGACTTTTTTCAATAATGATATAAATTGAATCTCTTTCATTCATGGGTAGTTTCTAAAGCTTATTTTGAATCGTTTGATCAATAATTTGTTAGATTTGGTTGGTTTGGAGACTTGTTCGAAAGGCAAGGTAGGGGTTGAACTTTGAGTTGATTGCAGAGTGAGGTAAGTGTTGGGTTTAACCTTGATTTGAGGGAATTAGGAACCCTTGAGTTATGTGTTATGTAAAATTCATGTGTTGCAGCGTATATGTGAGGTGACGAGTGTATATACACCGCTAAAATACTTGTTTCCTTGCTTTTTCATATTTCTTTAATTATTTTATTCTATTCCTTAACTGTTACATGCTTTAAATGCCTCTCATGCCTTTATTTGCTACTTGTCATTTATTATTCGCGTGTTAAAAATCTTAGATTCTCTCATGCTTCCATGATTTAATGCTACTTGCCTTATATGACTTACTTGTACCCTTTAGTTGATCTTTATTTTACTTGTCTTACTGTTTAGTATTAATCATAGTGAATTCTTAATTTGAGACGAGATTTCCTTCTTGGCTCTGCTTCATATCCATTAATCGTAGAGAATTCTTGTGATTCAAATTCTTAAATTGATTGCACTTATTTATTTATTTATACTATACGGTGGGATAGGGTTGCACGCCGCAACAAGTGAAATAAGGGTGGATTGATATGGCGGATTAAGGGTGAATTTATATTGATACGGTGGGATCAGGTTGCGCGTCGCAAAAGGTGAAATAAGGGTGGATTGATATGGTGAAATAAGGGTGAATTATATGGTGAGATCGGGTTGCGCGCCGCAACATATATTTACTTATTATTGTTGATATTTTTATGGTGGAATAAGGGAGAATTGTGTTACACGGTGGGATCGGGTTGTGCGTGGCAATAGTTTATGTGATTTACATTCCTTGTTGTATTGTGTAGGCTTTGGTACTTTCATACGAGATTCTAAGGATTTGTATTTCTAGCACTTACTGGTTTTTCTTCAGAGATTAAGTTACTTTCATGTGTTAACTGCTTCAATTCATTTCCGAATTTTTCTTTACTGTCATTATTTTATACTGTGTCCAGGTTGTATAGTAAGTGACCTGCCTTAGCCCCATCACTACTTCGTCGAGGTTAGGCTCGACACTTACAGAGTACATGGGGCCGATTGTACTTATACTGCACTCTGCACTTCTTGTGCTGATTTTGGAGTCGGTCCCAGTGGCAGTCCATAGATTGCTTGGGTCGGCTATTGAGTGTAGACTTGAGGTACAGCTGCTCGGCGATCGTAGCCCCTAGAGTCTCCTTCTTCTTTATCTGAGTTATGTACTTTCCCTCAGACAGCTTTACTTTTACTTCAGGCCTTTATTTGTTCTATTCTAGTAGCTCGTGCACTTGTGACACCAGATTCGGGGTTGTATTAGATATTTCAGTTGTTATGGTTTTTTGCACTTTACCTCAGATTTATTTCAGTTATTTCGGCTTATTTATTATTATTTGATTTGAACTACAAAAAAATGGATAACTATTCTAATGTTGGCTTGCCTAGCAAGTGAAATGTTAGGCACCATCACGGTCCCGAGGGTGGGATTTTCGGGTCGTGACACCTAGCATGTGCGTCACCCCAATACATCTTATATGACATAGTTTCCAGAGTTAAAAACCCTCAAATTCAAGTTTAGATATGTTACTTAGCTCGAACAAGCCAAATCAAATACCAAGCAAGCCACATAATACTTTAAAAATGCCATCCAGCGTGAATCAACCTCTGAACGCCTCGAAATTAGCCAAAATCAACTCCAGAACATCAAATAATGCCTTAGGAAACAAACCCCAAGCGATAAAGGTAGAATCTTTAATCAAAAACCCAAAGTCAACCAAAAGGTCAACCCGGGACTGGACTTCGAAACCGGACAAAACTTACAAATTCCTACAACCCATTAAAATACAAGTCCAACCATACTACTTTCATCCAATTCCGACTCCGAATCAATGTTCAAAATCCAATTATTCTTTTTAAAAAATATTTTGATAAAAACTCACAATTCTTCGATCAAAACATGGATTAATTCACAAATGAACTATTTTAATCATGTTAAAATACAATAATTGAGGTTATACACCGACCCTCATAAAAAGACGAGAAGAACACCGCAAAAGTCACCTCAATCGGAGCTCTAGAACTCAAGATATGCTCAAAATACCAAATGAATGCAGTCTAATTTTTTTTTTTACACAGGGATTTCCACTTTTGCACCCGAAAATTCGCACCTCCGGTTTTCCAACTGTCATTTTCGCTTTAGCGGACTACTTTTTGCACTTGTGAGGTCGCAGATGTCGATCCCACTTCGCTTCTGCGAAGTAACAACAACAACTAACTTCTCCGACACTAAAATGAGCATAACTCCTTCATATGAGTTCTAAATTTGACGATTCTTTTTGCTATGACTTCGTAATTATGATACGGATATAATGCTTCAATCAAAATAGAATTTGGAGCTCATTTGCTTAATATGGTATTATTTATGCTTGAAGAAACAACGTCGAAACATAAAAAACGAGCGCAACACAATCCAAACTTATTTGAAACTCACCTGAGCCCCTCGGGACCCGTCCGAACATACCAATAAGTCTCAAAACATAATACGGACCTGCTTGAGGCCTCGAATCCCATATAGTAATATTAAAATCACGAATCGCGCCTCAAATCAAACTTAAATAATTTTTGAACTTTCAACTTCCAAAACTCCCGAACCATATCAAATCAACTCAAAATAACCTCAAATTGCACACAAGTTTCAAATGAAATAACGAACCTATTCTAACTCCACGAATTACAATCTGAACCCGATAATATCGAAATTAACTCCCGGTCAAACCTATTAACTTTTTAAATTTTCAAATTGCCAACTCTCGCCAATTACCGCCAAAACCTTCTACAAACATCCAAATGTAACTTGAGCATACGCCCAAGTCTAATATTACCATCCGGACCTAACGGTACCGTCAAAACTTCGATCTGAGGTCAAATGCATGAAAGTCAAACTTGATTAACTCTTCCAACTTAAAGCTTCCTATTCAGGTATCATTCTTCCAAATCAATTTCGAATAACTTAAAGACCAAATTGACGATACACGCAAGCCATACCATACCATATGAAGCTATTCATGACCTCGAACCCTCGAACTTAATAAAAATGCTCAAAACGACCGGTCGGGTCATTACATTATTACTACCTGTTGATTTCTGCCCTCTTTTTTCTTTTTTTCCTTGAGCCGGGGGTCTTTGAAATTAGATTCTTTATCTTCACAAGGTAGGGGTAAGGTCTGTGTAAACACTACCCTCCCAAGACCCCACTTATGAGATTACATTAGGTTTGTTATTGTTGTTGTTATTGGTGTTATTGTATTTAAAAAAAAGAGTTATTTTTTTCTTTTATTTAATTAGAATATAAAACATAAAGTAAAAATATATATTAAAGTTTTTAATCAATATAAATTTAGTAATCCAAAGCGATAATATTAGGTCCAGTTTTACTTATTGTTTACATGATAATTTAAATATATCAAAATATAATCATTCAGTATAAATTAAAAATATGATTCATATATAAAAAGAAGAGGTGATATTTATAGTAGAGAGACTATTTCAAAGAAGAATAGGAGAAGTAGAATAAAAATATGATAGAAATAATATAAATAAATAAAAGAAAGGTATAAAAAACAAAAAAGAAAAAGGAAGAAGTTAAATTAATGAAGGATAATTTGAAAATAGAAATTTATAGTAAGGTTCTTAAAACAATTAATTTTCTGCTTTTGTTTCTTAAAAGAAGCTAGAATTTGCAGCTTCTTCCCAAAAGCAAATCGGTTCCGCTACTTTTCAAAAGTATTTCTCCATCTTGGCCAAATACCTTAAATTTTCAAAAAGTACTTTTTCTGATAAAAAAATACGTTTAGCCTCCCAAAAACTTGGCCAAACAAACTCTTAATAGCATAAGGCCGGCAAAATAGTAGCTAGATTTCAAGAATGACCTATTTAAAGTTTGATGTTTTCATTTCATTCATGAGAAACTCTCGTATTATATAGTAGTATGTTATATTCAACGGAAAGGGTTAAATATATTCATGTACTATCGAAAAAGTTTTAAAATACTCTTCGTTATACTATTTGGTTATCTTGGCCCCTATTATTATACTATCACTTAAATATACCCCTCAATTGGCCGGACTACCACGTGCCCTCACAAAATTAAAATGACTCATCCCTTTTTTTACCCGCTTCATTTAACATTTACCCATAATCCAGCTGATAACACTTTGAAAGATGTTAAAAGCTCAAGCAAGAACACCTATCATTAATGAGATCAACCAACGATGCAGAAAGTGGCATATTGCCAGAAGACTTGTTTCCACTAAGATTTAATAAGCTTAAATTGTTCAAACCCATTAATTCCTCGTGCAAGATTCCATTGAGACCATTTCCTGCCAAGTTCAGATTTTCAAGATTAGTCGAATTTCTAAACTAGAAGGAACGGAACAATAAACCGGTGATAAAATCTTCAAGCTTCTAAGTTCGCCTAAAAATATAGGAATATGTTTACCCTCAAAATCGGATAACAATTGAATTTATACGCGGTTTTAAGGATATGTGATATAACTTGATACAAATTAAGAAACCACATTAATATTGAAATTGACGATAAAAGAATAAATACAAACCACGCGAATTGAACAGCCTTGGCCCTCGAGGTTTATCACCCTCAAAACAAGAAATGCCTTAATGTATGAACAGAATAACAAGATGATAAGAGTTAGAAATAACAGTATGTTGCTTTGTGTTGCGTATTGTAATGTGTGTTACAAATGATCATACCCCCTTTTATATAGTAGGGGAGTCCTATTCTTAATACAATTCTATATAAGGTAAAAAAAACTCATGATTTGCTAATTAATCGGCCCCTCCTTGATACGTACCGGATTTCCACCGTAATCCCGAACCGATCACGAATATTTTGGCTTTCTGTTATTTGGCTCGGCAAATTTTCCTCGATCTTGTTCGGTCCCGGAGTCACGATCTCAACGATGTAATTTGGCACCTCGATTCGATATAACCCGAGATCGAGCTTAATCCTGTCACGCTTCAGTCTCGATTGGTCACACAATAGGCGAACCTAATTTCGACCATATATAAAATATCCTCGTTAATCGATTCCCTTCAATATCAAGAACCTTCAAGTTACTGGACTTCCTAATCTCAAACAAAAGAGCACCTCTAAATAAATTATTGTCCATTCTCAGTTCCTCCGATCTCCAATTAATTTCCAGTAGCACTCGGGACTTCATCAGTGAACAAATTTCACAACAAATCCAAGGACGTTGACGCCGAGTTATTCATCAAAATCACTTATATTTCTAGAAGAGTAAGGGAGGAGATTGGGTAGCTTTTGAGTGGGAACCACATAAAGGCCAAAAGGTCTACCTATGTATTGCGAAGGTCACTAGCCAGAAATTCCAACTTATGGAGGGTGTTGAAAAGATTTGAGATAATACAAAAATACAAAAAAAAAAAAAAATACCCCTTGAATTCACTTTGATATTTCCTGAGCCGAAGATCTTTCGAAAATAGTCTCTCTATCCCTCTAGGGTAAGGGTAAGGTCTGCGTACACTCTACCCTCCACATACCCCACTTGTGAAATTTTATTGGGCTGTTGTTGTTGTTGTTGAATTCACTTTGATATGTGCTAGTGATTATGCAGATGTGCGCAAAGTCAATGGGCCGTGTTATGTATAGTTTCGAAGCGAAATGTTGAGTGATCATGAAAAGGATGTACTTAAAGGTTAAAATATAGTGTATTAAAAGTGCTTAGGAGGGTTAGTCACTATTATCCATATCAATCATACTCGTCCCCTAGCATATATTACGATCCATATAGACCTAATTGATCTAGACTTCGTGAGCTTAAATTAGTAGAGAGTTACACTACGGGCAAGTCTATGGTACAAGCTTTGGGGGCACATGAGTTTCTTTATGAGAGTGAGAAAATTGTTTCAATATATGAGTCTCTAAATTATATTTAGATTCATATTTGAGTGTGTGGACTGATTACTCTCTTTGCTTTGTTGGTGAGAGCATATGCTTTATTCATAACTTTGGTTGGCACTAGAAGAGATTCACAAAGAGGAAACTATTGGAGTCATCTTTTGAAGCTAGGATGTTAGAAAGGGTCACACAAATATTTTAAATAGTCTTGGCATGGGTCTAGAAAAAAGAGGAAAGATGTCAACAACCCTTATGCTAGATTCTAAGCATTGATATAAACCATTGTCATTAGTATGATGCTTGAGTATTTTAAAATTTAATTACTTGCCGATGTGCTTAATTTTAAATTGCTTGAGGATGAGCAAGAGTTTAAGTGTGGGGTAATGATAAATGATAAAAAGTGCATATTTTTTAGTATATTCGCATATTATTTTTTAAGTGAGGTGCGAAAGATTACATAATTTTTGAAGTGAAATATGCTCGTACATATTTTTTATGTGTAGGAGTAAGTTTGGATAATAAGTGATTAAACGATGTTAATTTGTTGTCAGGGGAGGGGGGGAGATGGAAGAATTGGGAGCTCGTCCATTCTCATGCATGGCATGAAAACAGATGCGGAAAAGAAGACAATTGAGTGCACAAAATAGGAAAATGAAGCCAAAGTACGAATCGCTTCCCGAAATGAAAAACTTGTAAAAGTTGAGTTCGCGTGTATGGCACGCTACGTGCGAGCATGGATGCGGATTTCAGCTTTCCTATCTACGAATAGATTGCATTGGACGATCCTCCACTCTACTTAGGTCATATAAATACACTCTAGACGTGATTTTTTTTACATAACTTTGAAGATAGAGATACTACTTTAGGGTTAGAAAACACCTTTGGAGGCAAGAATATGCTAGGAGCAAGGATGAAGATTCAACCACGAGTTTTTCCTTTCTTCTTCCTATTTTCTATCATTAGTTATGAATTTTAGTATTGTATTTCTACATACTATTATGAGAAGCTAATTTAATATCTAGAGTTTTGATGGAACATTTTGTAAGATGAATTCTTGTTACGTTTTAATATAATTTAGCCTTTGAATTTTCTTATTTGCTTAACTACATGCTTATTTCAATTGATTGAATGGCCATCAATTGACTGTACCTATTTATTATGTATTGCTTGGGAAAAGGTATATGTTTAGATTGTTATTGAACACCGTCACTACTAACATATGTGAGAAATTAAAATGGCGGGTTTAAAGGTGAGTTTAGGAATAACAATTCCTTGGCGTGATTATAGTAAGCGGTAAGATTGTACGAGCTAGCGTAATTCGGGAGAATATGTCTAGTAAATTGTTGTAGTTACTCGGGAGAGAACTACGACATATGAAGTGCTCAAGATCAGTAGGGAATACTTAGGCAAAATTATAGAAGACATGGTGGGAAGAATTCTGATAGTTGGAAAAGTCATAACTCTAGGCCTCTTAATCTTGTCTCTAATCCTTAGTATGTTTAATTGATAAGTTACTACTTTAATTTAATAGCTAATTAGTTTAGAATAAAATCACATTCTTTATAACTTAGAAATTATTCGAGCTTGTCTTCTTAGTGATATTGAACAACTATAGCTAAACCTTAGTTCTCTATGTGATTTGACTTTGGACTCTTAGACCGGATTATATTTGCAGCGATCGCTTATCCTTTTTAGGACTACAGTTGGCGTGATCAGCAGGCACACGAGACGTGCTTGATGACGGGCTTATGTCAGGCACCCATACAATATTGAGTGTAGGTGTGTGTGATGATTGAGGGGTAATCGTGCCAGGCACTATACATATGCTGAGATTTGGTATACTTGATGATTAAACTGTGATATTGTTGAATTTGGCATGTAAACTTCTCATGGAGCCAAAGGGTTGTATCTTTCTCATGATATCCGGTACTTTATGTGTCTATCTGATATTTTAAGCTTGAAAATTATAGTTTAAATTTATAATCCATGTTCAGGGTCATTTGGCCATTTTTATCGAAGAAAGTCAGTTGCTAGTTAATTTTTTCTTTACTTAGTTTAATTTTCTTTCTTTGCTATCTGTATTTCACAATTTACATCAGTTAATCGTTTAAATTTTTTAGTTATGCCATTTCTGTTTTGGATGGTAAAACATAAATTAGGTTTTTGGATTCAACTCCTATTTTGAAAAAGAAGAAGAAAATTAGTGATTGGTATGATAATATTGCTTGAAACCTTGAATTATTAGCTTTAAGTTAGATAAATTTCAATTGAACCCTAAATTTTGAAGCTTTGTAGATTGGAAAAGAAATACACTTTCACCTTGCTGAAAGAAGAACCGCCCTCTATGGTTTATTATGTCCAAGTCATGATCAAGTTAATATAAAAATTCGTGACTATGCACATTAAGATAAAATTTCGTTAGCTGCATTACATAGTCTAAGTAAAATTTCATCATAATTTTTCCAGATGATAGTATGATGCCAGAGGACTACTATATTTGCATTGCCATTGAGGCATTAAACTTCCAGAGAAGATAAAAGAGTTCACCTACTAAGACTTATGAGAAAGAAGATATACAAACGTACCATAAATATAGATCACTACTTGAAGATTGTTTCTTGTAACCTTTTCTATTACTGTGTATATTCTTTTATTTTTTCTTAATTCCAAGTTTTGTTTAGCTTCATTTTTCATATTTAAAAAGTAAAAGTAATTTATATTTATTAAAAATAAAAGTAATTTATATTTTAAAAAAATTATCTTAGGTAATCAATTTAAATTGAAAATAAATTGAAATATAAATTATTTTATATTTGAGTTAAGTTAGTGTAACGACCCGGACGGTCGTTTTAAGAGTATTAGTCTTGATCCTCCCCTCTATTTCATTTTATGGTTACTTGACTTGCCGGGATGCTTGGTGTCGGGTTCGGGAGAGTTTCGGAGTGAAACGGGACACATAGTCCCTAAGTGTGAAGTTTGAGTTGTAATAGTTGACCGTAGTTTGACTTGTGTAAAGACGATTTCGAAATCGAGTTCCGTCGATTCCAATAGCTCTGTATGGTGATTTTGGTCTAAGGAGCGTGTCCGTATGTTGATTTGGAGGTCCGTATGTCATTTCGGCGTTAATTGGCGAAAAGTTGGAAAATTGGAAGGTTTTTGGGATGTTTGACCGGGAGTAAACTTTTTTGGTATCGGAGTCGGATTTCGATTCCGGAAGTTGGAGTAGGTTCGTAATGTCAAATGTGACTTGTGTGCAAAACTTGAGGTCAATCGGACGTGTTTGATAGGTTTCGACATTGTTTGTAAAAGTTAAAATTTTCTTAGTTTCAATAGGCTTGATTTGGGGTGCGATTCGTGTTTTTGATATTGTTTGATCTGATTTGAGGACTCGGCTAAGTTCGTATTATGTTTTAGGACTTATTTGTATGTTTGGTTGAGGTCCGGGGGGCCTCGGGTTAATTTCGGGTAGTTAACAGATCGAATTGGAGTTGTGTTAGATTGCTGAAGCTTGGCAATGTCTAGTGCAATCGCACCTACGCACCTTGGGCCGCAGGAGCGGCCCTTCAGCCGCAGAAGCGAGAGTGAGTCAGTCCAGCAGGGACCGCAGGTGCGGTCAGTGGCGCGCAGAAGCGGAAGCGCATATGCGGTTGTCCCTTCGCAGAAGCGTAGGTGCACTTAGGGTGCTGTAGAAGCGAGCCTTCTGGGCTTAAGTTGGAACCGTACATGTGATGGAATTTTCGCAGGTGCGGAGCACCAGAAGCGGCTAAGTACTCGCAGAAGCGGTTTAACTGGGCAGAAAAGTCTAAGTTCGAGGGTTTTGATTTCATTATCCTTTTTTGGAGCTAGAGAGCTCAGATTGAGGCGAAATATTGGGAGATTTTCAGAGAAAATATTTGGGTAAGGATTCTTGACTCACTTTTTATTATATTTCACTAATCTATCATTAATTTTGTCATTTAATTAAGGATTTGGGTTTTGAAATTGGGGAGAAAAGGGTGAAAAGTTCTTAGACCGAATTTTGAGGTTTTGATCGAGGTTGTGGTATCGGATTTGAGCTATTTTGGTATGGGTGAACTGGTGGTTGAATGGATGTTCGGATTTTGTGACTTTTATACGATTCTAAGATGTGGGCCCGAATCAACGTTTTGGGGCAATTTTTGTCACGATCCAAATTTCCATTAAAAGTCGTGATGGCGCCGGACACCGCTGCCAGGCAAACCAACACTAAATACTTAGTTTAGGTCTCATTTTAATATTTTTGAAATCATAATTTTCCTTCAATTAAATAGTAGAAGATGGAAATTCGGAGTAAATAATAATATTTTTAACAATTTCAATATTGAACAACTCATAATCACTCCAAAATCCGGTGTCACAAGTGCATGAGCATCAATTAGGAAATAAAATAAAATAAAATACAGCATCTGTCCGGAGTACAAATTTGGACAGGAAAGAAAAATATACTCTGAAGGAGACTCCGCTGGTTGCGGGTCGTAATGTGGAATGCAGCTCATCTAAGATCCCGCGTTAACCACGCCTTTGCGCCCACAAGGCCACTAAATATATATGTGCCTGCATAACAAAATATGTAGCAAGTGTAGTATGAGTACGTAAATCAATGCGTACCCACTAAGTATCCCGCCTAACCTCGAAGAAGTAGTGACGAGGGGTCGACTCCGACACTTACCATGGGCCAAAAATTAAATGCCAATATTCTGTTAAGCAAGGATTACATAACATAGTTGAAAATTCAATAACCGAAAATAATCAACAATTCTTTTTACTAATGAAAATATCCAAATTTATTTTCATCATTTAACAATTTATATCTCAAGCCAATAAAGAAATGTCAATTATTATTAGTTCCAAAGAATTATCACGCGCAAGTCATGCCGAGGTCGTACGGCCCAATCCAACATATAAATATAAATTGTGCACTGCCGAGGGTCAAACAGCACGAACCATAGATGCATCTATTTAACCTGCCGAGGCATTCGGCCCGCTCCACAAAAGAAAAACACATTCAAACAGCCAAATCAAGAATTCATTAAGGAGCAATTATCCAAGGAAATGCCAATTCTCATTTAACGGTCAAGAAAATGAAGTTTAACCTTTTAAAAATTCCTTTACCAATTTCAATATGATTTAAGCAATTTAAATTAACAATAAGGTTGCAAATATCGCAAGTATAGCATGATTTGGGTCCCAGACTACCCGAACTTAAGCATAATAGTACCTACGCACGGACTCTCGTTACCTCATGCGTACGTAGCCCTCACAAATAGAAGCACAGAATGAATTATTTCACTTATGGGGTTAATTCCTTCTTACAAGGTTAAAAAGGAGACTTACCTCGCTCCGAAGTTCCATACCCGGATCCCAAGCCTTTCCAACAACTAAAATTGATACCCAACGCTTCAAATCTAATCAATAAATGTGCAAATTCATAAATATATACTCCAATAATTATTATAAACCAATTTACAATAATTTCAAACTCCGCTCGAAAAGTCGATAAAATCAACCCTCGGGCCCACGTACCCGGATTCCGAAAATTTTCAAAGAAAAACATTACCCATAATATCATGAACTCAAATATATAATTTATTCTCAATTCCATGCCCAAATTCGTGGTCAAAATTCAAAAATATCAATTTCTAGGGTTTCTACCAAAATCCCAAATTTTCACTAATTTTCCATGAATTTCCATGTTAAAATCTATATATAATCCAAGTATTTAACTTGCAATATGTGGGAATCACTTACCTTGAAATAGATGATGAAGATGGAGCTTCAAAATTGCTCCTAGGTCGGCTCCCATGGAGGAAAAATGATGAAATGAGCCAAACCCATTTTTGCAAACTTATACACTGCCCAGGCGACCCTTCTTCGCGTTCGCGGGCATCCCATCGTGTTCGCGATGAACAAAATTCTGAAAAGCCATTTCCAAACTCTTCTCAGATAGCCTCTAGTATAATGGTCATAACATTTTGTACAAAACTCCAAATGATCAACAACTTTCATGTTTTAGTCATCTCCCAATTCTTTATAGATTTCGAGATATAAGCTGCCAAAGTCAGCCCTGTGCAACACAAATTTCTTCTTCATCTTCTCGGACAGCCTGTAGTGTACCAGTCACAGCTTTATGTACACAAATACAAATGTTAAATGGTTTACCTTTCTGAAAACTAGACACAAAGAGCTACAACTTTTATTTTTAGATCATCTCCAAATTCCTTAAAGATTGCGAGATATGAGCCTCCGAAATCAAACCTGTGCAACAGAGATTTCCTTCTTCGCGAACGCGGGAACCTCTTTGCGAACACGAAGAACAAAATCCCAGAAGCCAAATCCTTCTTCGCGAACGCGATAGGATCCTCGCAAACGCGAAGAACAACACCAGACATCAGAAAATCAGCTTCCAAAGTAGCCCAAAATGATCAAAAATACACCTGAGGCCCCCGGGACCCCAACCAAACACCCACACAAGTCAAAAGAAAATAACACGAACTTGCTCGAGGCCTTAGATCACATCAAACAACGTTGAATTCATGAATCGCACCCAGTTCAAGGTTAATGAACTTTAGAACTTCAAACTTCTACATTCGATGCCGAAACCTATCAAATTACGTCCGATTGACCTCCAATTTTGCACACAAGTCACATTCGATATTACGGAACTACACCAACTTCCGAAATAAGAATCCAACCCTGATATCAAACAGCCCATTCTGGTCAAACTTCTCAAAAACCTTCAAATTTCTAACTTTCGCCAAATGACCCCAAAATGACCTACGTACCTCGGAATCCTCTTCCGGATACGTTCCCAATACCAGAATCACCATACAGAGCTATTTCCAGACTTGGAATCCCAAACGGACTTCGATAACATTGAAATGCACTTCAACCCAAATTTATGAAATTCTTGCAAAATGCCAACTTCCACAATAGGTACCGAAACGTTCGCGGATCATCCAAAACCCGATCTTGACATACGCCCAAGTCCAAAATCATCATACGAACCTGTTGGAACCTTCAAATCCCGATTTCGAGGTCGTTTACTCAAAAATAAAACTTTAGCTAAATTCTTCCAACTTAAAGCTTTCGAAATGAAAATTTTCTTTCCAATTCAACTCCGAACTTTCAGAAATTTAATTTCGACCACGCGTGCAAGTCATAATACTTGAAGTGAAGCTGCTCATGGCCTCCAACCGCCGAACGACGCGCTAGAGCTAAAAACGACCGGTCGGGTCGTTAAATTCTCTCCCACTTAAACATATGTTCGTCCTCGAATGTGCTAAGAAAAGCTCTGGAGTTGTCTGAAATCACTGTTTTAATAGCTCGTGCACCTACCTGTGCTACCACAACTCAGTTGAGCCCACTAACTCAAGCCAGTCTGAAAATTCTCCCTTTTCCTTAGTCAAATAAGCCTTGGAGCCCAATTCCAACATCCGGAATTCTCTGCCAGGCCCGTCTCCATATACGAACACCGTATCAATCACTACACGATGCACCAATACCTGATTGCCTACCTTTGCCGAATCCACGCCATGCACTGCATGGTTCACATGACCATAATAACATCCTCTGATAACATTAGCCGAAATCCCCCGAATTTGATGACCACAACACACCTCATAAAGCATATAAGTCCCGTTTCAGCTCTCGCAATATTGCCACGATAGAAGAGATGTGTAGAAACTCATAACCACCTGCTGAATCACAATTCATGGATTCTCTCCTCCCGACAAGAACCATTACCTTATTCTAGATTGAATATCGATGTTTACTCTTTAATGTGCCTTATATAGATCTGATCACACTGATCCTAGGTCCAATAATCTCGTCTCACCCAGTACAAGCTGTTCAGGCAATGAGCCACCCCAAACACTGCCGAAAGTCTTATATGATGTTACCATGTGCCAACAAGCTACAAACTCGAATGTGATACATAAGGAGACGAACTCTGGAAGGAACTACTCAACCCACGTAACTAATTAAACAACCGAGAGGACGTTATGAACTTTCCTTAGAGAATGAGAAACAAAACATACAAGAATAGATATAGGGAACTGTACTCAACATCACAATGTTGCGGCGTACAACCTGATCCACACATGATACCGTTGCGGCGTGCAACCTGATCCAACCATGATACCCGTGGCGGCATGCCACCCGATCCAAACAACATACCTGTGGCGGCGTGCCACCCGATCCACATATAATAATCTATAAGGAAATACTTACTGAGCTAAAATGCTCATAACTACGGAATACCCAAATATCGACCACAAGCACGCCAAGTGCGTAATACCATCCCTGGGGAGATAGACAGTGCCATACTCCACAAAACTCAAGCACAACTAAGGTGCAATAAATGACTTGTATCTCGAGAGCCATCATGCTCATATAACACCACAAACTACACGGGATCTCAATACGAGTGCGAATAATCAAATCACCTCACAACTTACACGGCACAATAGAGTATTACATGAAATAGCTGACGACGAATAGCACCAAACGTCCGAATACTCCTCCATAAACAACGCTATGCTAAATGAACACATCTGGCCTGATATAGAGCCCACATTCACATTTAGACCATCCACGGACCTCAAGCTGATTCTGATCGCACCGTATTGGGCCAATAACCTTTCAGGGGTCCACAATAACCTCTTTTTCCCATGACACACAAGAACATCCGTCAAATCCAGAACAAACTTCCATGGTCCTCAACCAAATGAACCGAGCACCCTTTGGGCATAAGTTCTCAAATTAGCGATAGTACCATAACCTTCATACTCGGTTCCAATCTTCAATAAATCAAGTGACTATATGTCACACTTATACAATCTTCCCGTGGAACATGCTTCCACGACCTTCCGCACCAGGTAACAAATCTGCACATCCATACCGCCGGCCACACTAGTGTTGTAAGGCAAATCAAGAATCCACAATCAGTACGCAAAGCCTCTTACATAGGACACCGATCTCAGGTGACGCCAAAGACCATACCAGCTTAATCTAACCATCTAAATCCCTTTTATGCTCATCCGAGCTTGTGACATTCTTGTCAATACTTAACCGCAACCTTGATCCTCAACTTCGAATTCCCATGCTACTCACTGCACCTAATCATGCCAATACACAAGAGTATAAGAATTCCCTCATAACTCCTGAACCACTAATCGGGTACACACTTCTTCATATAGAAACCTTTCACTTAACTCATTTCAGGAGAACCATTGCAACACGCGACCGAGTTCCCATAACCTTAGAAAAGTACCGCCCTCGAGTAGTGGTCTAAACCACCATAACCCTTCCGAGATTCATCTACACATAACAGGCCCTAATACTCGAATGCCCCCAAATAAAATCAATTATGGCGGTCGTCAAGCCTCGTACGTACTGCCACAAATCACATGTATAACTTGACACGCTGAAGGAACTAATCATTGCCACCATTATGCCAATTCAACCATTGCTAATCGATCCGACATCTTCTAATTTACTCTAGACTTGCCTTAGGAATTATAATAGCTCCATTCAAAACATAACAAACCTAAATTCGCACTTATCCTGAGTGACCTTATTTCACGAAACCACGTTGTCTCAAAACCCATAAACCATCTCATGTCCTCCTTAAGCGCACAATAGCATCGCCAACTGATACACCCATTCTGATAATTCCTCTATGAATCCGAAGTCATCTTCTCCCATTCCTCTCATGTTACACCGCAGACCGAAGATAATACAGAACACTCCAAGCTCCATTTATAATCCGCTGCAAAAGTTTGATGCTCAACCATACTACGGACTCGAAATCCTCAGGCACCACACTTTAACTTTTGAATCCACTAGGACCGTTGTTGAGAGTCACCCACCCTGACTTGGTCCTAAACATAATTAACTCCAAGGCTCTGCTAGCACATGAACACCCTCGCAAAGAAGCACCCGGCTGGATCACTTTCCTTGTACATCACATCTACACGAAGCATAAACTATGAGTCTTCCCAAAGCCTGAACATGAATCGATAAGGCCAATTATAGCACACATTCCTCAAATCCTTTGCTCAAATTACCACTGATGTTCTCTTTCCTTAGTCATAATAACCCACCAATATGCCGATAACCAGAAACCTCACAAGTAGACAACCATGCAATCCAATCATAGTCGGTGGGGCTCTCCTACTTAGCTTGAAGCTACCATTACATAACCCTGGAACCCACCAAGGCTCCTTATCCTCCATTGACATGATCTTGCACAATCAACCCGCCAAATTCCTCGAAATCCTTCTGTTAACATTTCATGAACACTCTGAATCACTAGCCACATTTACATATTCGACCTCTTACCGGATAGCCGGTAAAACTCTTCGTAGAAGCTTCGTCAACAACAAAAAACCGCTAACCTGCTCACAAGAGATAATCACTTGTGGAAATTACAAGCCGAAACTTTTGTTTTTGTTTTGCTTTTTTTTTTTTTTTGACTTTCAGGTTCCAAAGAGAGTGATCAAAGAAGAGTAACCGGCTCAAAGGGTTTGCAAAGGGTTTATAGTGTTTGGGTGGCGAGAATGGAAGCCTTCGTCATCTCAATCAAAGAGTATTAAGACCGCAAAAGGGGTTAAACATAATACCTTTTGACCGCATACGCATTGATAGCTGTTTCGGGGTCATTTCTTTCAATGTCTCCTAAGTACAATGCCCCTTTCGGCAATAATTTTCTTATAATGTACGGACCTTTCCAATTTGGAGCGAACTTTCCTTTTGCCTCATCATGATGTGGGAGAATACGCCTTAGAACGAGTTGCCCCACTTCAAAATTCCTAGGCCGCACTTTCTTGTTGTAGGCGCAGCTCATTCTTTGTTGATATAACTTCCCATGACAAACTGCGGCCATCCACTTTTCATCAATCATAGTTAATTGTTCCAGCCGGGTTTTGACCCATTCGTCATCCTCGATCTCGGCTTCAACAATGATTCGAAGAGAGGGAATTTCGACTTCTGCAGGTATTACGGCTTCAGTGCCATAAACCAATAAGTATGGCGTGGCCCCAACTAATGTGCGCACGGTTGTGCAATATCCCAATAATGCAAAAAGGCAGCTTCTCATGCCATTGTCTAGAACTTTGAATCATTTTTCTGAGGATCTTCTTGATGTTCTTGTTTGTCGCTTCAACAACGCCATTGGCTTTGGGTCGGTAAGGGGTAGAATTGCGATGCGTAATTTTAAACATTTCGCATACCTCCCTCATCAAGTGACTGTTCAGATTTGCAGCGCTGTCGGTAATGATAGTTTTTGGAATAGCAAAACGACAGATAATGTTGGAATGTACGAAGTCCACCATTGCTTTCTTGGTGATGGCTTTGAAAGTGACCGCTTCGACCCATTTCGTGATATAATCAATGGCAACCAAGAAAAATCTGTGCCCATTTGAAGCTTTCGGCTCGATTGGCCCAATGACATCCATACCCCAAGCAACAAATGACCAAGGTGCTGACATAAGATGCAACTCTGAAGGCGGTGCATGAATCAGGTCACCGTGTATCTGACATTGATGGCACTTCCG
Source organism: Nicotiana tomentosiformis (assembly GCF_000390325.3). Lineage (NCBI taxonomy): Eukaryota > Viridiplantae > Streptophyta > Magnoliopsida > Solanales > Solanaceae > Nicotiana > Nicotiana tomentosiformis. The sequence continues at coordinate 35,206,558 of NC_090814.1, forward strand.
GACAAAACTAAAGCAATCCTGTTCCATGGTCATCCAGTAATAACCTGCCCGCAGGATTTTCTTCACAAGGATATACCTGCTCATGTGGGGCCTGCATACTCTTGAATGTATTTCGTTCATGATCTTTTCAGCTTCTTTGGCATCTACACACCTTAAAAGATTTAGATCTGGAGTTCTTTTGTACAAAACTTCTCCGCTTAAGAAGAAACTGCCAGCAAACCTTCTAATAGTTCTCTTTTGGTCTCCACTGGCCTGCTCGGGGTATTCCTTTATTTTCAGGAACCTTTTGATATCATGGTACCATGGTTGAACATCTGGTTCTACTTCAACTGTATTGCAATAACCATGTCTTTCTCGGATTTGAATCTCCCAAGGGTCAATATGGACATTGCCCGGATACGGCAGCATTGTAGCCAAGGTAGCTAGTGCGTCAGCTAACTCATTGTGGAATCGAGGAATATACCTGAATTCAACGGATTTGAACCGTTTGCTAAGATCTTCCACATGTTCTCTGTATGGGATAAGCTTGATATCTCGAGTTTCCAATTCACCTTGGGCTTGCCGAATGATCAAATCAGAATCTCCCATGATTAATAATTCTTCCACATCCAGATCAATTTCCATGTTCATGCCCATGATGCAAGCTTCATATTCGGTAGTGTTATTCGTACAAAAGAGCCGAAGCCGGGCTATAGCCGGATAGTGCTGACCAGTGGGTGAAATTAAAATTGCCCCAATTCCGACACCTTTTGCATTGACTACTCCATCAAAGAGCATTTCCCAAGTCTTAGCGTATTTCGGAATTACCTCAACTGAATTTACTTCCTCGTCTGTGAAATAAATGCTTAGGGGTTGGTATTCATCATCAACTGGGTTCTCAGCTAAATGATCGGCTAAGGCTTGGGCTTTCATAGTCGTGCGAGTGACATAAACGATGTCAAACTCAGTGAGCAGGATTTGCCATTTTGCTAGCCTTCCTGTGGGCATCGGTTTTTGGAATATGTACTTCAAAGGGTCCATTCTGGTTATGAGGTATATGGTATAGGCCAACAAATAATGTCTAAGCTTTTGAGCGACCTAAGTTAGGGCACAACAAGTTCTTTCCAGCAACATGTATTTGGCTTCATAACCAGTAAATGTCTTGCTCAAGTAGTATATGGCTTGCTCTTTCTTCCCGGTCGCATCATGTTGCCCGAGAACACAGCCAAAAGAATTCTCCAAGACCGTCAAGTACAAGAACAAAGGTCTTCCAGGCTCAGGCAGAACCAACACCGGCGGATTTGACAAATATTTTTTGATTTTATCAAAAGTTTCTTGACACTCATCCCTTCATTTAATCACCGCGTCTTTCTTTAGCAGCTTAAATATGGGCTCACATGTGGTAGTAAGCTGAGCGATGAATCTACTATTGTAATTCAACCTTCCTAGCAAACTCATGACCTCTTTCTTGGTTTTCGGAGGTGGTAGATCTCGGATAGATTTTATCTTTGTTGGATCTAACTTAATACCCCTCCGACTGACAATAAACCCCAAGACTTTCCCAGATGGAACTCTGAATGCACATTTAGCTGGGTTTAATTTCAAGTCATGCATGCAGAGACGCTTAAAGAATTTTCTCAGATCTCGCACATGGCCTTCTTGTGTTCTAGATTTAATGATCACGTCATCAACGTACACCTTAATTTCTTGGTGCATCATGTCGTGGAAGATGGCAGTCATAGCTCTCATGTAAGTTGCCCCGGCGTTTTTCAAACTGAATGGCATGACCCTGTAACAGTAAGTTCCCCATGGTGTGGTGAAATTTGTCTTCTTTGCATCTTCTTCATCCATCAAGACTTGGTGATACCCAGCGTAACAATCCACAAAAGACTGTATCTCATGTTTGGCACAATTGTCGACAAGAATGTGGATGTTTGGTAACGGAAAGTTGTCCTTGGGACTTGCTTTGTTCAAATCTCTGTAGTCAACATACACTCAGATCTTCCCGTCCTTCTTGGGTACTGGAACCACATTGTCCAACCATGTGGTGTATCGGACTACTCGGATTACACCAGCTTTTAATTGTTTGGCAACCTCTTCTTTGATCTTATCGCTGATGTCTGTTTTGAATTTTCTTTACTTTTGTTGGACAGGTGGACAACCGGGATAAGTTGGCAACTTATGTACCACTAAATTGACACTTAGTCCTGGCATATCATCATAAGACAATGCAAACACGTCTTTAAATTCAAACAAAAGTTGAATCAATGCATCTCTAGTTTTTTCCTCAGCGTGAATGCTTATCATGGTTTCTCTGATCTCTTCTGAACTGCCCAAATTAACTGGCTCGGTTTCATTTAGGTTTGGCTTAGGCTTATTCTCAAATTGTTCCAATTCTCAATTTATTTCCCTAAGATCCTCATATTCATCATATTCTTGTTCTTGATTCATTATTTCACAGTTAGACAACGTTTTAGGATCTGGGCATGAAGTCCGCAAGCATGTCATGTATTTAAGTCCGTATTATTATAACTGAAAAGAGAAAGATAAGATAAATAGCAAAATCAGAAAGAATAATAAAAAAAAGATTCATAGACAATGAAATATTTATTTCATTTCATTGAATTTGAAGATACGAGGGTTTACATTGAAATGAAAAGACAAAAAATTAAAAACATTCGAGTTACACCCTGAAATAACTCGGAATGCAGAAAAGATGGCAAGACTGAACTACCGGGATTCCCGTCTGATAGGGAATGGAGTAGCCTTCCAATTTTGAAGCTTATCATTGGGCCCCACGTATTACACTTCAGCAGTGCTTGAGCCTTCGGCCGGTTGGACCATGTGGACCTCGTACAACATTTGCCTCATTGCCTCACAAATGTCCTCAATTTCTTCGGTCGTGAAGGCCTCTTCTTATTCTTCTTCTATATATCTTGTCTTAACAAATGACCTGGCGAGGTGCGGGACTGGCTGAGGCAGGGCCCACCCATTTTTCTTACGTTCATCGGGCCATTTTTCGTCGGCATCAGTAGCTTGGAAACCTATGCCAAAGAACTTCTTGTTGGCAGTCAAGGTGACGGGCTCTGTGACGCCTTGTAAGGATACCTCGAGCACTTTCTCGGGCTTGTACCCATGTTTGATCATTTCACTAGCAACCATAATTGATGCGTTTGATAAGCAGGGTTGAGGACATGGTGTTCCTTCTTCGCACTGGTCGGCGACCACAATTTCAAAGGCTTGGTAGACAATGTGCTCACTCCCCTCTCTAGCCTCCATACATGGGACTGACGGGTCCCTGTAAATTGACTGTTCATCCTCTCCGTGGACAACTATTTCTTGGTTTTCATGTTCGAACTTGACCATTTGATGGAGAGTAGAGGGCACAGCTCCCGCGGCATGGTTCTTCCTAGGAGAAAGTTATATGAAGTATCCATGTCCAAAACTTGGAATGTTACTTCAAAATCTACGGGGCCAATGGTTAGGATCAAGTCAATTTCCCCTATCGTATCCCGCTTGACACCGTCGAGAGCACGCACACAGACATTGTTCGGTCTAATCCTTTCTGTCCCGATTTCCATCCTCTGTAATATTGATAGAGGGCAAATGTTAACTTCGGACCCACCGTCTAACATAACCCTTTTCACATAATATCCTTCACACTTGACAGTCAAGTGAAGGGCTTTGTTGAGGGTGGCTCCTTCTGGAGGCAAGTCATTTCGGCTGAAGGAGATTCGGTTGACTTCAAAAAAATCGCTCTGCCATTCTTTCCAATTGTTCAACCGTGGTTTCAATCGGAACATACGCCTCATTCAGTGTCTTTAGAAGCACCTTCTGGTGCTCGTTTGAGCTCATCAGTAGGGACAAAAGTGAAACCTGGGAGGGAGTCTTTCTAAGTTGATCAATTATAGCATACTCCGAGGTTTTCATCTTCCGAAAAAAATCCTCCGTTTCTTCAGCACTAACTGGCTTTTTGAGTGGAAACCGCTTCTGCTTGGTTTTGTTCAATTCTTCTGGGTTGTGATACTTCCCAGATTAGTTTGTTTCATTTACTTCTCCCCTAACTTCCTTTCCTTTGTATGTGACCACTGTTTGGTTGTAGTTCCAAGGGACGGCAGTGGGGTCTCTCATGGGATTTTGTGGTACGCGGCTAATGATCAAAGGCTCATCCAGCCTGGGTGGAATTATTGGCCTCCGTGCCACGTAAGTCCCTTTCGGTACATACATTTTTGGCATATTCGGCGTGGTTTTCCTCTGTTCAAATCTCTTGGGAGGGCTTAACATGAGTTGTCCCTTCCTGGGGCTCTTGGGACATAGAGAATGGCCTCTTTAGCGGGTGCTGCCCCTATCTTTGTTTCCTCGGCTTTTTCTGCATTTTGGGGAGTGGAATTTATCTTCTTCTCATCTCCGACTTGTTTTGCCACAACTTTAGGTTTCTTTTCTGAGTCGGCGATGGCAATGATAGCTTTTAATGCTGGGTCGACTTCTTTGTCCTCACAGATCATCCCGATGACCGGCCCGTTGTTGTGAGTCGGTAACGGGTTGTTAGTTACATTAGGGACTTCCTCGTCCCTTAACACTACCCGCTTCTGTTCTATCAGATTCTCGACTGCTCTCTTAAGGGTCCAACAATCTTCAGTGTCATGCCCTTCCGCCCCTGAGTGATAAGCGCACCTAGTACCTGGCCGGTAGGATGGAGACTCCGGGTTCTGCCTGTTCGGAGGTACATGCTGCAATAGACCTATTTGGACTAACTTTGGAAACAGACTAGAGTAAGATTCACCAATAGGGGTGAAATCAATTTTCCTGGGTGGTTCACGGGGACGTGTGTTATATTGGTAATTGTTTTGTGGTGGACGGGGATTATACGGAGCTTGGTGAGAAGGGTTGTTTCTTAGAGGTGGAGCTCTATTTTGGTTGTAATGCTATTGTGGTCGGGTGTATGGTTGTGCGTTCATTACCGCATAAGGATACGGGGCCATAGCATATGCTGCATCCTGGTGGGGGTAATAATGTTGCGGGGTCCTGGAAGGTGGACCAGAATAATCTCGGGATCGACGAGAGTTTCTCAAGCTTGAAATTATCATAGCTCCTTCTTTTTTTTTCTTCCGGCTTGCTAAACCTCCCGAGCCGCTCTGGATGGTTTGGGAAGTGGCTCTTAAAGCTGATTGACTTATGATGCGGCCTATTTTCAGGCCGTTTTTCCAATTTTTATGGCCTCCGCGAACAGTTTGCCCATGGAAGACAACATGTTTTTGAAATAATCGGCCTCTTGGGCCTATAAGAAGACACTGACCATCTCGGCCTCATCCATCAGTGGTTTTACCCTGGCTGCTTGTTCACACCATTTGATAGCGTATTCCCGGAAACTTTCTGAGGCTTTCTTTTTGAGGTTGGTGAAAGAATTCTCGTCCGAGGCTATATCAACATTGTATTGGAATTGCCTTACAAAATCCCGGGCCAGGTCATCCCATATATGCCAATGGAAGATGTCTTGGTCCATATACCACTTCCGGTGAGGCTCTCTCCGAAATAGGCCATTAACAGCTCCTCTTTTCCACCAGCACCCCTTAGCTGGTTACAATATCGCTTTAAGTGAGCAATCGGGTCTCCATGCCAATCATATCTTTCGAACTTTGGCGTTTTAAAGCCAATGGGTAAATGCACGTGAGGGAACATGCACAGATCAGCATATGAAACGCTCTTTTGGCCACTCAGGCCCTGCATATTCTTGAGGCTTTGCTCGATGCTTTTCATCTTTCGTGCTATCTATTCTTGTTCAGGATTCCTACGGCTCTCTCATGTTCTATGGGAGACTCAAATTGTAGGTGCTGAGGATAGGAATTTGGGGTAACCTGAGTGGTGTCCAATTGAAATTGGGGTGCTTGGAAAGTGAAAGTTGATGGTTAAAAGCTTTGTCGAGGTAGTGTTAGTTGTGCCGTGGTAGAGGCTGGTGGTGCTGTGAACACTGTAGATGATATTCCTGAAGATGGTGCCTGGGGGCGAACCTCAGAAGGTATACCAGTGAAGTTGGCTGACATGGTGGGGTACCCAAACAGAATGGATATTGGTAGTTCCTCCCGTCCTGGGGATCAATTCAGGAAATCCAGGGATAGTACTGGTGGTTCCCTACCATTGGACCATGCATCCCACATCTCTAGCATACGACATCGTAGCCTTCTATTTTCCTCAGCAACTTCTGACTCTGGCTGCGAGATAGCCGATGCCGGGCTATCTTCGGGCTCAACGATAGGTAGATGACTTTCTGAGGCCATGGCGATACTTCCTTTAGCTCTCGTGAAATAAGGGTGTGAAGCCAGATTACCACCACAAAACAAACCACCTAAAAATAGAACCTTGATTTTAATAGCATACACAACAAACCAGTTAGTTTGGGACATTTAACACATAGGGATTTGCATATTGGGGGATGCAATGCACCTAAACAGTTAAACATTTTTCTAAATGTTTTGCAACGGCTGTGTGTTTCATCCCAGCTTTGTGATCTCCCTTTTTACTTTCTTAATTTGTTTCTCTCTTTTATGGCTATGATCGAATCCTATGTGGATTGCCTACGTATCATAACGCCGCATGAATCAGATCATTACGTAGTTCAGGGACTAAGTGCAAAATAACAAAGACACATTTTACATTAACAAAACATCTTTTTCTCTTTCTCTTTTTTTGGTTTTCTATTACAAAAGTACTGACGACTACAAAAGAAAACATACAGACTCAAAATAACGACAAAAAATTTTGATCAAACTCTAGAAAGCCGTAAAGTACAGACTCGAAAATTGGAAAGTCAAAAGTACATGAGAGCCTCTACTGGTCTTCTTGGAGCCTACGGGGCATTAGCTAGTCTTTGCGCGGGTCTTCGCACAATGTCTTCTTGAAGACGATCTAAGTCATCCATTACCTGGTGGACGAAGGTCATCATAGAAGCGAATAACATGGACCTAGTCATGTCTTCACACTCGTGACATTTCATCACGACATAGTCAGCTATCTCCTTAATCCTGGTTCTGATAACTCCTTTCTCTTGAAGCAGACGCCCAATTTGCTGTGCCCGGGCTTCCAACACTTGTGCACTTGTATTGTTTTGGTCCTGTAGCTGTTGCACACTTTCTTCTAGTTGGCAAATTAGTGCGTAGCAATGCTATTTTTCTGTCTTAAAATCTTTGGTTTGCTGGACCATTTCATTCCCAAGGGCAAACAACTTTTCCTTTAGAACTGTTATTTCTTTGTCATATTTCTGTTTCAAACGGTAGGCATGTTCTTCTGCTCTTTTAGCTAATTTTGTTTGAGTATCTAGCAAATTTTTTCGGTCTTTATCAAGTCAGTTGCATATTCGTGGACCTTCATTCTTAAGTTGTTGATGATTTTTTCATCTCTCGCTTCTTACAAGCGTTTCGGCGGCTATCCTCATGTTCCGGAGTTAGGCTCGGAGCGCCTCGTTCTCTCGGGTTAATTTTCCCTTTTCACCTTCGGCTACCTACGCCTGTAAGTCATTGTCAAATGCGAGGTTTCTAAACTTTTCCTCCAAGGCATGGATAGTGGCTTGATATTTCTTTTCTTTTTCTCCCCATGCCAATCATTCTTGGACTTTGTCATCAAAAGCTTGAATATGAGGCCTTTTGGCGGGCCTTTCTGGCTCGGGATCTGGCTCCTCATTAATGCAATTCCTTTTTTTGAACAATGTGGCATAGCCTGAATCTACTTCACCTCTTGCAAGAGTAGGTACTTAGGTATCCTCTTTTAAATATCGGCAACCATTCCAGATTTGTTGGATTAAAGCCTCAGGAAGTGGGATGTCGGGGTGTAGCTCAATAACTTGGACACTCATATCATCATCCTCAAGCACTACTTGATATCTTCCCAATTGTCTCAGAACCCTTTGCGGTGCATATGGTTGGACACTTCTCAAGCCCATCAATAGCAAATAATTATTTGTGGCTGTCATATGTATGACTTCCCTCACCGGGAGCCATTCTAAAGTCCACTCAATCTGGTTCGCCTTTAAAGTTCTCAAGTGGGCAATCCAAGCTTCAACCCCCTCTAAAGAGTTGTAATCTTTCACTCTCTCTTCATAGCTCTCAATGAAGTTGCTCTTGCTCGGGCCGTAGTTCATAAATTTCGGATAATGGCGAATTTGTTCAATTAACCACATTTGTAGAAGTATATTGCAACCTTCAAAGAATGTCACCCCTGACTTACACCGTGTCAATGCCCGATAGATATCTGATAATATAAGTGGAGCAAGTGTGTGATCTTCCTTGGCGGGTAGGACTTGCGCAATTCTAGCCATACGGATAGTAATTGTCCCTTTTTCATTTGGGAAAACCATGATGCCCAGAAATGCCACTATGAAAGCAAAGTGATGATGAACCTTCCAAGTGTCTTTGCTTTGCTTGTTGTTCAACCCTTTTTTCATGCGTTTCAAACCCATCTGGATGCCCATACCTGGAGTATAGGAAGTAGAATGAGCAGCAACCCTCGCTCACATGTTTCTTTCTTATTTTCTTGCTGATGTTCATGATATCAAAGAAATTGCGCACCGAAAGAGGCCTCGGGATTATAGGCTGTTGATTTCTCAAACCCCGGCCAAAACCTGTATACCCCGCTATTTCCTCCAATGTGGGAGTGAGCTCGAAGTCTGAGAAACGTAAGACATTGCGGACGGGATCCCAAAAAGTCACTAAAGCCTTGATTAGATCATTCCGGGGCTTGACTTTCATGATATCCGTGAGAGCACCCAGATGTTCAATTACCCAGTCTTGACCCTCTTTATCCAAATCATACCACCACATTTGAAGTTGTAGTGGAGCTTGCTCTACGGCATTTAATGGTGGGTTCTGGACGGTATTCATTCTGTACCTGTGAGCGGTTAGGGTTAGGGTTGACTCTAGTTTGAAAGACAGACCAGCAGACTCTTTTTGCAAGAACCAGTCTTCAATTTTTAAAGAGAAATCGCCTGAAGGTGGCTATTTGTGCAATGTTGACCAAAACGGTCATTTTTGCAATAGTGGCCCCTTTCCACTTTCGAATAAAGTTTTGAGGCCGACATAAGGCACTTTTATGGGAAAAGTGATGCCTTATTGATAGACATGTCCGTTCTTAGCGAAAATAGCCCTTCGACAATATAAGGTGTTCTAAGGCTATTCCGGCAAAAATGGCGCAAGACTTAACCGAAGCTGGGTCGGTTTTATTCTCTTGACCGATGGACATACTTTATTACATTATTTGTTGGAAGAATTGAAGTTGGTACCGATGAGGTTTGCCTACGTATCTCACATCCGGTGAGAATCAGACCCGCGTAATTCGGTCAGTTTTGACATAATTGGAAAAATATGATATTGACTCACTTTTATTTTTGAAATACATTTTTTTTTCTTTTTTTAGAAAAAAAAATTGGCAGAGTTTCGAGGCATTTTCAAATACCGGGGTTTTCAGAACTGGGTGAATTCGAGCTTGTTAATACCAGGGTTCTGAAAACCCCGGTATTTTAAAATGCCTCGAAACTCTGCCAAATTTTTTTTTTTTTTTTAAAAAAAGAGAAAAAGATAATGTATTTCAAAAATGAAAGTGAGTCAATATCATGTTTTTCCAATTATGTCAAAACTGACCGAACTACGCGGGTCTGATTCTCACCGGATGTGAGATACGTAGGCAAACCTTATCGGTACCGACCCTAATTCTTCCAACAAATAATGTAATAAAGTATGTCCATCAGTCAAGAGAATAAAACCGACTCACCTTCGGTTAAGTCTTGCGCCGTTTTTGCCAGAATAGCCTTAGATTACCTTATATTGTCGAAGGGCTATTTTCGCTAAGAACGGACATGTCTGTCAATAAGGCATCACTTTTCCCATAAAAGTGTCTTACGTCGGCCTCAAAACTTTATTCGAAAGTGGGAAGGCCACTATTGCAAAAATGACCATTTTGGTCAATGTTACACAAATAGCCACCTTCAGGCGATTTCTCTTTAAAAATTGAAGACTGGTTCTTGCAAATAGAGTCTGCTGGTCTGTCTTTCAAACTAGAGTCAACCCTATCCATAACCGCTCATAGGTACAGAATGAATACCGTCCAGAACCCACCATTAAATGTCGTAGAGCAAGCTCCACTACAGCTTCAAATGTGGTTGTATGATTTGGATAAAGAGGGTCAAGACTGGGTAATTGAACATCTGGGTGCTCTCACGGATATCATGAAAGTCAAGCCCCGGAATGATCTAATCAAGGCTTTAGTGACTTTTTGGGATCCCGTTCGCAATGTCTTCCGCTTCTCAGACTTCGAGCTCACTCCCACCTTGGAGGAAATAGCGAGGTATACAGGTTTTGACCGGGGTTTGAGAAATCAACAGCTTATATTCCCGAGGCCTCTTTCGGTGTGCCGTTTCTTTGATATCATGAACATCAGTAAGAAAATAAGAAAGAACCGTGTGAGCGAGGGTTGCTGCTCATTCTACTTCCTATACTCCAGGTATGGGCATCCAGAGGGGTTTGGAACGCATGAAAAAGGGTCGAACAACAAGCAAAGCAAAGACACTTGGAAGGTTCATCGTCGCTTTTCTTTCATAGTGGCATTTCTGGCCATCATGGTTTTCCCAAATGAAAAAGAGACAATTAATATCTGTATGTCTAGAATTGCGCAAGTCCTAACCGCCAAGGAAGATCACACACTTGCTCCACTTATATTATCGAATATCTATCGGGCATTGACACGGTGTAAGTCAGGGGAGACATTCTTTGAAGGTTGCAATATACTTCTACAAATGTGGTTAATTGAACAAATTCGCCATTATCCGAAATTTATGAACTACGGCCCGAGCAAGAGCAACTTCATTGAGAGCTATGAAGAGAGAGTGAAAGATTACAACTCTCTAGAGGGGGTTGAAGCTTGGATTGCCCACTTGAGAACTTTAAAGGTGAACCAGATTGAGTGGACTTTAGGATAGCTCTCGGTGAGGGAAGTCATACATATGACAGCCACAAATAATTATTTGCTATTGATGGGCTTGAGAAGTGTCCAACCATATGCACCGCAAAGGGTTCTGAGACAATTGGGAAGATATCAAGTAGTGCTTGAGGATGATGATTTGAGTGTCCAAGTTATTGAGCTACACCCCAAAGCCCCACTTCCCGAGGCTTTAATCCAACAAATCTAGAATGGTTGCCGATATTTGAAAGAGGATACCCGATTACCTGATCTTGCAAGAGGTGAAGTAGATCCAGGCTATGCTACATGGTTCGAAAAAAGGAATTGCATTAATGAGGAGTCAGAAAGGCCCGCCAAAAGGCCTTATATTCAAGCTTTTGATGACAAAGTTCAAGAACGGTTGGCCTGGGGAGAAAAAGAAAAGAAATATCAAGCCACTATCCATGACTTGGAGGAAAAGTTGAGAAACCTCGCATTTGACAATGACTTACAGGCGTAGGTAGCCGAAGGTGAAAAGAGAAAATTGACCCGAGAGAACGAGGCGCTCCGAGCCCAACTCCAGAACATGAGGATAGCCGCTGAAATGCCTGTAAGAAGCGAGAGAGATGATAAACTCATCAACAACTTAAGAATGAAGGTCCATGACTATGCAGCTGACTTGATTAAGACCGAAAAAGATTTACTAGATGCTCAAACAAAATTAGCTAAAGGAGCAGAAGAACATGCCCACCGTTTGCAACAGAAATATGACAAAGAAATAACATTTCTAAAGGAAAAGCTGTTTGCCCTTGGGAATGAAATGGTCCAGCAAACCAAAGATTTTAAGACAGAAAAAGAGCATTGCTACACACTAATTTGCCAACTAGAAGAAAGCGTGCAACAGCTACAGGACCAAAACAATACAAGCGCACAAGTATTGGAAGCCCGGTCACAGCAAATTGGGCGTCTGCTTCAAGAGAAAGGAGTTATCAAAACCAGGATTAAGGAGATAGCTGACTATGTCGTGATGAAATGTCACGAGTCTGAAGACTTGACTAAGTCCATGTTTTTCGCTTCTATGATGACCCTCATCCACCAGGTAATGGATGACTTAGACCGTCTTCAAGAAGACATTGCGCGAAGACCCGCACAAAGACTAGCTAATGCCCCGCAGGCTCCAAGAAGACCAGTAGAGGCTCTCATGTACTTTTGACTTTCCAGTTTTCGAGTTTGTACTTTATGGCTTTCTAGAGTTTGATCAAAATTTTTTTGTCGTTATTTTGAGTCTGTATGTTTTCTTTTGTAGTCGTCAGTACTTTTGTAATAGAAAACCAAAAAAAGAGAAAGAGAAAAATATGTTTTGTTAATGTAAAATGTGTCTTTGTTATTTCGCACTTAGTCCCTGAACTACGTAATGATCTGATTCATGCGGCGTCATGATACGTAGGCAATCCATATAGGATTCGATCATAGCCATAAAAGAGAGAAATAAATTAAGAAAGTAAAACGGAGATCACAAAGCTGGGATAAAACACACAGCCGTTGCAAAACATTTAGAAAAACGTTTAACTGTTTAGGTGCATTGCATCCCCCAATATGTGAATCCCTATGTGTTAAATGTCTCGAACTAACCGGTTTGTTGTGTATGCTATTAAATCAAGGTTCTATTTTTAGGTGGTTGGTTTTGTGGTAGTAATCTGGCTTCACACCCTTATTTCATGAGAGCTAAAGGAAGTATCGCCATGGCCTCAGAAAGTCATCTACCTATCGTTGAGCCCGAAGAAAGCCCGGCATCGGCTATCCCGCAGCCAGAGTCAGCAGCTACTGAGGAAAATAGAAGGCTACGATGTCGTATGCTAGAGATGTGGGATGCATGGTCCAATGGTAGGGAACCACCAGTACTATCCCTGGATTTCCTGAATTGATCCCCAGTACGGGAGGAACTCCCAATATCCATTCTGTTTGGGTACCCCACCATGTCAGCCAACTTCACTGGTATACCTTCTGAGGTTCGCCCCCAGGCACCATCTTCAGGAATATCATCTATAGTGTTCACAGCACCACCAGCCTCTACCATGGCACAACCAACACTACCTCGACAAAGCTTTTAACCATCAAATTTCACTTTCCATGCACCCCAATTTCAATTGGACATCACTCGGGTTACCCCAAATCCCTATCCTCAGCACCCACAATTTGAGTCTCCCAAAGAACATGAGAAAGCCGTGAGGAATCCTGAACAAGCAGAGATAGCACGAAAGATGAAAAGCATCGAGCAAAGCTTCAAGAATATGCAGGGCCTGAGTGGCCAAAAGAGCGTTTCATATGCTGATCTGTGCATGTTCCCTCACGTGCATTTACCCGTTGGCTTTAAAACGCCAAAGTTCAAAAGATATGACGGGCATGGAGACCCGATTGCTCACTTAAAGCGATATTGTAACCAGCTAAGGGGTGCTGGTGGAAAAGAGGAGTTGTTAATGGCCTATTTCAGAGAGAGCCTCACCGGAAGTGGTATATGGACCAGACATCTTCCATTGGCATATATGGGATGACCTGGCTCTGGATTTTGTAAGGCAATTCCAATACAATGTTGATATAGCCCCGGACAGGAATTCTTTGACCAACCTCAAAAAGAAAGCCTCAAAAAGTTTTCGGGAATACGCTATCAAATAGTGTGAACAAGCAGCCAGGGTAAAACCACTGATGGATGAGGCCGAGATGGTCAGTGTCTTCTTACAGACCCAAGAGGCCGATTATTTCCAAAACATGATGTCTTCCTTGGGCAAACCGTTCGCGGAGGCCATAAAAATTGGAGAAACGGCCTGAAAATAGGCCGCATCATAAGTCAATCAGCTTTAAGAGCCACTTCCCAAACCATCTAGAGCGGCTCGGGAGGTTTAGCAAACCGGAAGAAAAAAGAAGAAGCAGCTATGATGACTTCAAGCTTGAGGCGTACCAGAAGGTGCTTCTAAAGATGAGCCCAAACGAGCACCAGAAGGTGCTTCTAAAGACACTGAATGAGGCGTATATTCTGATTGAAACCACGGTTGAACAATTGGAAAGAATGGCAGAGAGATTTTTTGAAGTCAACCGAATCTCCTTCAGCCGAAATGACTTGCCTCCAGAAGGAGCCTCCCTCAACAAAGCCCTTCACTTGACTGTCAAGTGTGAAGGATATTATGTGAAAAGGGTTATGTTAGACGGTGGGTCCGGAGTCGACATTTGTCCTCTATCAATATTACAGAGGATGGAAATCGGGACATAAATGATTAGACCGAACAATGTCTGTGTGCGTGCTTTTGACGGTGTCATGCGGGATACGATAGGGGAAATTGAAGTAACATTCCAAGTTTTGGACATGGATACTTCATATAACTTTCTCCTAGGAAAACCATGGATCTATGCCGCGGGAGCTGTGCCCTCTACTCTCCATCAAATGGTCAAGTTCGAACATGAAAACCAAGAAATAGTTATCCACGGAGAGGATGAACAGTCAATTTACAGGGACCCGTCAGTCCCATGTATGGAGGCTAGAGAGGGGAGTGAGCACATCGTCTACCAAGCCTTTGAAATTGTGGTCGCCGACCAGTGCAAAGAAGGAATCCCATGTCCTCAACCTTTCTTATCAAACGCATCAATCATGGTTGCCAGTAAAATGATCAAACATGGGTACAAGACCGGGAAAGGGCTCGGGGTATCCTTACAGGGCGTCATAGAGCCCGTCACCCTGACTGTCAACAAGAAGTTCTTTGGCATAGGTTTCCAAGCTACTGATGCCGACGAAAAATGGGCCGATGAACGTAAGAAAAATGGGTGGGCCCTGCCTCAGCCAGTCCCGCACCTTGCCAGGTCATTTGTTAAGACAAGATATATAGAAGAAGAAGAAGAAGAAGAGGCCTTCACGGCCGAAGAAATTGAGGACATTTGTGAGGCAATGAGGCAAATGTTGTACGAGGTCCACATGGTCCAATCGGTCGAAGGCTCAAGCACTGCCGAAGTGCAATACATGGGGCCCAATGCTAAACTTCAAAATTGGAAGGCTACTCCATTCCCTGTCAGACGGGAATCCCGGTAGTTCAGTCTTGCCATCTTTTTTGCATTTCGAGTAATTTCAGGGTGTAACTCGAATGTTTTTAATTTTTTGTCTTTTCATTTCAATATAAACCCTCGTATCTTCAAATTCAATGAAATGAAATCAATATTTCATCGTCTATGAATCTTCTTTTTATTATTCTTTCTGATTTTGCTATTTTTCTTATCTTTCTCTTTTCAGTTCTAATAATGCGGACTTAAATAACATGACATGCTTGCGAACTTCATGCCCAGATCCTAAAACGCTATATAACTGTGAAATAATGAATCAAGAACCAGAATATGATGAATATGAGGCTTTTAGGGAAATAAACCGAGAATTGAAACAATTTGAGAATAAGCCTAAGCCAAACCTAAATGAAACCGAGCCAGTTAATTTGGGCAGTTCAGAAGAGATCAGAGAAACCATGATAAGCATTCATGCTAAGGAAAAAACTAGAGATGCATTGATTCAACTTTTGTTTGAATTTAAAGACATGTTTGCATGGTCTTATGATGATATGTCAGGACTAAGTGTCAATTTAGTGGTACATAAGTTGCCAACTTATCCCGGCTGTCCACCTGTCCAACAAAAGCAAAGAAAATTCAAAACAGACATCAGCGATAAGATCAAAGAAGAGGTTGCCAAACAATTAAAAGCCGGTGTAATCCAAGAAGTCCGATACACCACATGGTTGGCCAATGTGGTTCCAGTACCCAAGAAGGACGGGAAGATCCGAGTGTATGTTGACTACAGAGATTTGAACAAACCAAGTCCCAAGGACAACTTTCTGTTACCAAACATCCACATTCTTGTCGACAATTGTGCCAAACATGAGATACAGTCTTTTGTGGATTGTTACGCTGGGTATCACCAAGTCCTAATGGATGAAGAAGATGCAGAGAAGATAGTTTTCACCACACCGTGGGGCACTTACTGTTACAGGGTCATGCCATTCGGTTTGAAAAATGCCGGGGCAACTTACATGAGAGCTATGACCGCCATCTTCCACGACATGATGCACCAAGAAATCGATGTGTACGTTGATGACGTGATCATTAAATCCAGAGCACAAGAAGGCCATGTGCGAGATCTGAGAAAATTCTTTGAGCGTCTCCGTAGGCATGACTTGAAATTAAACCCAGCTAAATGTGCATTCGGAGTTACATCTGGGAAACTCTTGGGGTTTATAGTCAGTCGGAGGGGTATTGAGTTAGATCAAACAAAGATAAAATCTATCCGAGATCTACCACCTCCGAAAACCAAGAAATAGGTCATGAGTTTGCTAGGAAGGTTGAATTACACTAGTAGATTCATCGCTCAGCTTACTACCACATGTGAGCCCATATTTAAGCTGCTAAAGAAAGAAGCGGCGATTAAATGGAGGGATGAGTGTCAAGAAACTTTTGATAAAATCAAAGAATATTTGTCAAATCTGCCGGTGTTGGTTCCGCCTGAGCTTGGAAGACCTTTGTTCTTGTACTTGACGGTCTTGGAGAATTCTTTTGGCTGTGTTCTCAGGCAACATGATGCGACCGGGAAGAAAGAGCAAGCCATATACTACTTGAGCAAGAAATTTACTGGTTATGAAGCCAAATACACGTTGCTGGAAAGAACTTGTTGTGCCCTAACTTGGGTCGCTCAAAATCTTAGACATTATTTGTTGTCCTATACCACATACCTCATAATCAGAATGGACCCTTTGAAGTACATATTCCAAAAACCGATGCTCACAGGAAGGCTAGCAAAATGGCAAATCATGCTCACTGAGTTTGACATCGTTTATGTGACCGCACGGCTATGAAAGCCCAAGCCTTAGCCGATCATTTAGCTGAGAACCCAGTTGATGATGAATACCAAACCCTAAGCATTTATTTCCCAGATGAGGAAGTAAATTCAGTTGAGGTAATTTCGGAAGACGCTAAGACTTGGAAAATGCTCTTTGATGGAGCAGTCAATGCAAAAGGTGTCGAAATTGGGGCAATTTTAATTTCGCCCACTGGTCAGCACTATCCGGCTACAGCCCGGCTTTGGTTCTTTTGTAAGAATAACACTGTCGAATATGAAGCTTGCATCATGGGCATGAACATGGCAATTGATCTGGATGTGGAAGAATTATTAATCATGGGAGATTCTGATTTGATCATTCGGCAAACCCAAGGCGAATGGGAAACTCGAGATATCAAGCTTACCCCATACAAACAATATGTGGACGATCTTAACAAACGGTTCAAATCTGTTGAATTCCGGTATATTCCTCGATTC
The DNA here is from genome assembly GCF_000390325.3 of Nicotiana tomentosiformis. Taxonomy (NCBI): domain Eukaryota; kingdom Viridiplantae; phylum Streptophyta; class Magnoliopsida; order Solanales; family Solanaceae; genus Nicotiana; species Nicotiana tomentosiformis. Next base: position 35,223,794 of record NC_090814.1, read on the forward strand.
CACAATGAGTTAGCTGACGCACTAGCTACCTTGGCTGCAATGCTGCCGTATCCGGGCAATGTCCATATTGACCCTTTAGAGATTCAAATCCGAGAAAGACATGGTTATTGCAATACAATTGAAGTAGAACCAGATGTTCAACCATGGTACCATGATATCAAAAGGTTCCTGAAAACAAAGGAATACCCCCAGCAGGCCAGTGGAGACCAAAAGAGAACTATTAGAAGGCTTGCTGCAGTTTCTTCTTAAGCGGAGAAGTTTTGTACAAAAGAACTCCAAATCTGAATCTTTTAAGGTGTGTAGATGCCAAAGAAGCTGAAAAGATCATGAATAAAGTACATTCAGGAGTATGCGGGGCCCACATGAGCGGATATGTCCTTGCAAAGAAAATCCTGCGGGCAAGTTATTACTGGATGACCATGGAAAAAGATTGCTTCAGTTTTGTCTGGAAGTGCCATGAGTGTCAGATACACGGTGACCTAATTCATGCACCACCTTCAGAGTTGCATCCTATGTCAGCACCTTGGCCATTTGTTGCTTGGGGTATGGATGTCACTGGGCCAATCGAGCCGAAAGCTTCAAATGGGCACATATTTATCTTGGTTGCCATTGATTATTTCACGAAATGGATTTCTGAGAGTTGGACAGTTCGCACAGATCAGGTATCCAGTCCAAGAGGCATGTCATATTTATTGAAGTCCGCATACACTCCAGATAAGTCTTTTTTTCCTTTCCCCGAAAGGGATACCTCTCGTCTAAGTTCATTTTGTCCGTTTCATTGTCTGGTTTTTCTTTGAATCCCTTTCGATTTAATTCTATTCTAAAATTAAGACAAAGAAACGATGGCAAGGTTGATTTACAAGGTTCTTGTTCGACACAAGCAAATATTTAAGAAAGCGCCCAGCCTCGGCAGGTGCATCGAGTCGACCTCGACTGGCCATGATAGCCGATGTTTTGAAATCAAGAATTCCTGAAAGGAAAGGAAATCAAAGTCAAATGCCACAAAGGCAAAATAAAATTAAAGAAGGTTAAGTCCCGCGTGATTAACCGTCCTGGTAAAGTTTTGGAAAAGTCAAGATCTCCAGGGTTAGAAATGAAATCGGTCCCCAGGGAGCAAGCAAGTAGTTGAGATCTTCATCAAAGAGGACGGGCCGAGATCAAATGACCAAAATAATCAAGGCCACAAAACCAACCACCATTTCAAACTGACGAATTGTTCTTTATTTGAAAAAATAGGAAAAAGATGCAACCCAAAAGCAACCTTGCAAGAAGCAGGTGCAACCAAAAAGAAACTGCGCAAGGGCTAGAAACAACTTTGCAGCAACAACTTCAAAGGGGAAGTCTCCTCCAAAATTCTTTCCCGCATTTACTCGCTCTCTGAAAATAAAAAACTAAAAAAAATAAAAAAAGGAAAAAAAGAAATGATGTTGAAAAATGATTCAAAATTATGGTAGTATAGGGTCTCCAATCCCTAGCTGCTTTTTCCAACACAGGGTCCCCAATCCCTAGTTGATGCCAACATAACCTGATGACTTTCCAACATAGGGTCCCCACCCCCTAGTTGATGCCAGCATAACTTGATGACTTTCCAACATATGGTCTCCACTTCCTAGTTGATGCCAGCATAACCTGATGACTTTCCAACATAGGGTCTCCACTCCCTAGTTGATGCCAGCATAACCTGATGACTTTCCAATATAAGGTCTCCACTCCCTAGTTGATGCCAGCACAACCTGATAACTTTCCAACATAGGGTCCCCACTCCCTAGTTGATGCCAGAATAACCTGATGACTTTCCAACATAGGGTCTCCACTCCCTAGTTGATGCCAGCATAACGTGATGACTTTCCAATATAGGGTCTCCACTCCCTAGTTGATGCCAGCATAACCTGATGACTTTCCAAAATAAGGTCTCCACTCCCTAGTTGATGCCAGCATAACTTGATGATTTTCCAACATAGGGTCTCCAATCCCTAATTGATTTTACTTTTAGACGTAGGGTCTCTACTCCCTAGTCTACATTTACTCTGGGTACACCACTCCTACCCTCTTTATCGCTTTCAAAAGAATTTCGTCACAATAACTTACGAAATTTTCCTAGTGAAAACTGGGGCAGAAAAAATTCGTTCGTTTGTTTTGATGCGTGAGCAGGTTATACCTCGAGGCGACCAAAAGAAGAAGTTTCAGTCCAGAATAAAAGAAGGAAAAGAAAAGAGTTGAAACCAAATTGCAGAGGCGGAGAAAAGATGTGGACTGCTCAAGACATCTTGATCCGAGAAGCTGAAGAAGAATGAGCTAGCACCTGCAGCTACCAAGCGTCAAGATTTCAGATCAGAGTCGGAACGAAGAACCAGCCAAGACTCAAGATCAAGCTTTAGAAGATTTATAGATAGGAATCTTGTAACTCGTAGTTGATAGGCTTAGCTAGTCTCTTTTATCTTGACTTGGGTGTAATAAAGAGCTCAGCAGCAGTAACAGCAGTGAAATCACAGCTTCCCGATAGTCCCAGCTACCAAAACTTCCAGAACTACACTGGCCTGATTCCTTTATAGCCAAGGATATGTAGGCAACCTTTGAAGCAAGGTTCGGTCAAACTTTTTCAAAATGCTTCCCATGGAGTATCAAACGGAAAAACATTTGTTCTTGACTGCTCACTTTATCTTTGCCCGAAAACTCTTCGTGTTTCCGAGCAAAGAGGGGAAGCTGTGAGCATGTAATTTTTACCTCACCAAAAATATTCCTACAAAACTAATAAATAGATTATTCCCATTTGTTTTAAGATTTGTTTTTTAGAATTTTGGTAATTATTTAAATTATTCGCATTTAGTTGCATTTTTCATGCATTTTTAGCATTTTGAAGTAATGAAAAATAACAAAAATACTTAAATCTTCATCATATAGCACTATTAGGTTTTTTATTGCACCTAACATCTAATTGCATGATTTTATTATATTATTAAAATAAAATTCACAAAAATTGTTCATTTTCACTTTTTTTTAGCTCTCGGTGTTAAATTAGTTATTTTTCTTTTGTTTCTTTAAGATTAAATAATTGTGTAAATAGTATAAATATATAATTAGTTTAATTTTACAAGATAGATTGATTTAGGACTTAATTTAGGATTTTAATTAATTTAATTAGAATTTAAAATCAAAGAAAAGAAAAGAAAAAAAAAGAGGGAATTGGTTTAGTCTTGTTCGAAGTTGGGCCATAGATTACAATGGCCCAATCTCTTCAAATACCTGTCCCAGCCCAGACCAAAATCCGGTCCAATCCCTCACTAAATCAAACAACACTGTTTAGGTGTCAACCAATCCCAGCCGTTGATTTTCACGAGATCCAACGTCTCGGAACTCCTATCCCATTTGGTATTTAAGTGTCTTAAAAACCCTAGCCCCCCTCATTTCTGTCTCCCTCCCCTATCTCATACCTCTCTCTAACCGCCTCCCCCAAACCCTAGCCGCATCTCTACCCTCCGCGCTGCCGGAAATCGCCTACGGCGGCAGCGACACCCTAAAACCAACCAAAAGCCACCCTATACACTCCCCACACCCTCTCAAACCTTACCCTACCAACCAAACTCCCCAAAACCCCACAAAAATTAGTGGATCTTAAACACAAGAATCCCAAAATCCCTAGCCCCACCGGAAATCGCCCACGGCGGCGGCGAAACCCAAAACCTTACCATATAACCCCCACACCCTCTAGAACCCCATCATACCAACCGATCCCCCAAAAGCCCCACCAAAATCGTTAGATCTTAGATCTAGACTCCTAGAAACCCTAGCACCGCCTTATACCGCCACCAGAAATTTCATACTCCATGTCATCACGCATCATCCCCACAAAGTGTGCATCATCATGTGCAGGTAAAGGATTCTGCGTGATATTCTAGGTGTCACTGTCTTGGATCACAATCAGTTTTTTCTGGATCATCCTTTCTTTTTCTCTTTTTAAATCCCGACAGCTTTCAACATTGTGCCTCTGGGCATTGGAATGGTATTCACACCTTTTAAAAGGGTCAAATCTTCTTGCACGTGGGTCCACATGATTTGGAGGAATAGGTGCAATCATGTCATGATGCTTTAATTTTTTAAACAAGCTTGCATAGGACTCTCCTATTGGTGTAAAATTATCTTTCAACCTTTGTTCCCCTCTATACTCCTGGCTTGGATGTGGGTTATAGGACACTTAAAAATTTTGTGGAGGCTGATGGAAATTTTATGGTGCTGGTGCTCGCCTTCTGGGGTATCTTGGTGACTGGACAAAATACTGAGGTGGAGAAAAAGAGTATTGTGGGTTTCGAGATGGATAGTAGTTCTCAGGGGAATCATCGGAAATTAGATGAGGCTGGTCATACCTTCGATATGTTATCCTAGGACCTATTCTCAACCCTAACGTCATCATAGTTTCTTCATCATTCTCATTTGTGTCACTACGATTATCAGATTCAATCTGGACAGCCAGAGTTGCGGCTTTGAAAACTTCTCGACTTATAATTTTGCATGTCTTAAGGCCATTCTCAACCATTTCTCCCATTTTGATTACTTCCGATAAGGATTTGCCAACTGCGGACATCATGTTTTGAAAATAAAGGGAGAAAATAAATCTCTGATAATTCGAGCAATAAGCAGCCGCAAGAACACTTAAATGGAGAATCAAAAGAGCTTCCAATTTCAAACTTGAAACCCAGTAGAGTAAGGAAACAATATGATTTGGAAAAAAGGGAAAGTAATATATTTTTTTTTGTTGTTTCTGAAATACCAAAGCTAGTTTTCCAGAAAAGTTTTTGAGAATGAAGGAAAAAGACAATGGAGACTCAGTGATTTTTTAGGAAATTTTCTGTGTGTGTGTCTATATTCTTTAATGGAAGAAAGTGAGTGTTTATATAGAGTGAGGGTGCAAAAGGGATAAGGATCAAGGTACAAAGGGAATCTGACAGCATTCCCTAATCAGGAAATGGCATCTTTCCCAAAACAGAAAATACACAGCTGTCCAATTTCTGGTACCTTCTTACCACAGAAAATGGACAACTGTCCAATTTTTGGATATTTGAGACCCTATCCTTATCCTTTCCTACTCAGATTGGGACAGTTGTCCCTGTTCTAGAAACTTTCTAATATTTATTGAAAATTTTTCAAATTAAAATTCTAAAGTTGACCCTTCATGGCTTTGAAATTGCCTCAGAACCAGACCTGGTTCTGGGCCTGAGTCGTGTGACTCTGGTCTAAAAGACCTTGGGCTCTTAAACATTACTAAAGTTGTGGGCCTGTCTATTACAAACAGGCCCAACTTTTGAGCCAAATTAAATGGGTCAATCAGTGAAGCTCAATTCCTAATACTAACAAACAACTACCCAAACATGCATCTACTAATTACTGATTTAATTTAACCTAACTAATTTTATTTAATTAATTTAAAAAAAATAACAGAAAACAAGTAAAAACAGTAACACTAAAAAATAAACATAGAACTAATAAAAATAAAATACATGATAATAAAAATAAAGAAAAAAATAGAAAAGAAAAAGGAAAAAGAAAGTATACCTAAATCGAATTGTTTTGGCAAAAAGGGATCTAGTTGATAAAAACCCTCTTGCCAAGACACCAATCTGGAATCTGAAATCCCTGATGGGAGATCTTAGCACGAGGAGTTTTAGACAAGCTAGGTGAAAAAATTTAACGAGGACATATCTAGGGTTTAGGGGTGTTTTCAGATCTGAAACCCAAGGTTTTCGATGGGGTTTTTGGCGGGGTTAAGGGTAGATCTGGGTGGAGGGTGAAGAGGGGATTATGGGGTTTGATTTTGAGCTGGTTTGGAAGTCACCGCCGCCGCGGGTAATTTCCGGCGGCGGTGTAAGGCGGGGCTAGGGTTTCTGGGAGTCTAGATCTAACATCTAACAATTTTGGTGGGGCTTTTGGAAGATCGGTTGGTATGGTAGGGTTCTAGAGGGTGTAGGGGTTATATGGAAAGGTTTTGGGTAGGTTTAGGGTTTCGCCACCGCCGTGGGCGATTTCCGGCGGCGGTGTACGGCGGGGCTAGGGTTTCTGGGATTTTTTGGGTTTAAGATCCATTGATTTTTATGGGGGTTTTAGGAGTTTGGTTGGTAGGGTGAGGTTTGAGAGGGTGTGGGGAGTGTATAGGGTGGCTTTTGGGGGGGTTTTAAGGCGTCGACGCCGCCGTAGGCGATTTCCGACGGCGGCTCATGGCGGAGGGTTGAGAGGCAGCTATGGTTTGGGGGAGGCGGTTAGAGAGAGGTATGAGAGAGGGGAGGGAGACGAAATGAGGGCGGGGGGGGGGGGAGGGAGTAGGGGTCTTTAGGACACTTAAATACCAAATGGGATAGGAGTTCCGAGCCGTTGGTTCTCGTGGAGATCAACGGCTGGGATTGGTTGACACCTAAACGGTGTCGTTTGATTTAGTGAGGGATTGGACCGGATTTTGATCTGGGCTGGGGCAGGTATTTGAAGAGATTGGGCCATTGTAATCTATGGCCCAATTTTAAACAAGACTAAACCAATTCTCTCTGTTTTTTTCTTTGTTTTCTTTTATTTTCTTTGATTTTAAATTCTAATTAAATTAATTAAAATCCTAAATTAAGTCCTAAATCAATCTATCTTGTAAAATTAAAATAATTATCTATTTATATTATTTACACAATTATTTAATCTTAAACAAATAAAAGAAAAATAACTAATTTAACACCAAGAGCTAAATAAAATGTGAAAATGAACAATTTTTGTGATTTTTCTTTTAATAATATAATCAAATCATGCAATTAGATGCTAGGTGCAATCAAAAACCTAATAATGCTATATGATGAAGATTTAAGTATTTTTGTTATTTTTCATGACTTCAAAATGCATAAAAAATGCAACTAAATGCGAATAATTTTGAATAATTACCAAAATTCTAAAAACAAATCTTAAAACAAATAGGAATAATCTATTTATTAGTTTTGTAGGAATATTTTTGGTGAGGTAAAATTACATGCTCACAATCTCCACTGTTATCTCACTCAGTAATGGTTTTTCAAGATCAATCTCCACACGAAGCTTAGCAGTGATGGTTGTTGTCTTTGATAGGGTAGCTTTATCCATGATCAAGGGGACTCCGATAGGTTCTACAGTATGACATGTATCCCATTCAGACAGGGGTCTTGGTGTTTACAGGTTCAAGTTTAAAATTTATAGTCCGTTTTGGAATTTTCATTGCATAGTCCCCGCCGAGTGTAATGAAACTTCTAGAACTCACATCAATATGTTCCTCCTCATTGTCGAAATCAATAAAAACATGATAGATATCAAAAGCCCCAATAGTAATGCAGCCTTTTACCGGAATGAAATTAGCAGATCCCACTTCTGATAATGTTGATAGAGCGTCAAGTCCGAGAAAATTTACCTACAATCGTCCACTTACAGCTCTGGGCAAGAGTTTCGGCTTCTTCTTTAGTTAAGACCACTATTAGTTTACTGCTCACCATCTCGAACAGCCTGGAGTAATCATACCCTGTTTCTTGCTTTTGTTAAGAGCTTCTTTCCAATCGCAGTGGCATAAGAGGTTTGTGAAGAGTCCCCTCCATTTGTCTGCAGATTGGTATTGTTTGGGTCTAAGAAGGTAGATTTGAGAAGTGTTTTTGTACCGCTATAGATATTCAATGGTTGACTCAGTTGGGGACATAGTGGAACACGTGATGGGAGCTGAGAGAAATCGATCTGGTGAGAATTAGTTGTAGCATGTGAAAGGAGCAAAGACATTGGGTCTAGGGATCCGTAGGTCCACCTTTAGAAACATATTACTGTTGTCAGAACAGTGTTAGGGTTTTATTTAGGAGAGAGGAGAGTTTTTCGTAGCCCGATCTACTTTGTGTTGGGGACATATATGTAAAGAACATGCTCATGTTGCAATAAAATATGATAATTTTGATAATTCAACACTGAACTATTAAAATTTTTGCAAATGCAAAAAAACAAAAAAAAATCAATTATTTAACTTAGAAAAGCTCACTAAAAAAATTGACCACTAACCACATAAGTTGTACAATAGACATGGAATTCACTAGCTAAGCTTATTAAAGTTGCAGCACCCGTGGTTTATCGGGGACTACTGTAACACATTCAGTGCATCCAAGGAAAAGCTCTGATGAGTATTACTTCTATCGTTATTCTTGAGTTCCTTATTGTGTCACAATGGTGTTACTTGAGTTGCAGCACCCGTGGTTTATTGGGGACTACTGTAATATTTCTTGCACTATTCGCTTTTATTGTGTCATAATGGTGTTACTTAGGGATTGAATCTCATGGATTTTATATCTTGGTAACATTGATTTCTTATTGCAGCACATAGAGCTTGTTTTTCCTTCACCGCCAGAGGCTGAGACTTCTACGTTTGATGTTGTTGGTCCAGTATGTGAGTCTGCAGATTTCTTGGGGAAGGAACGAGAACTTCCTACCCCTCCCAGGGTACTTTCTTTGACCTCTCATAGCCTACAGAAAAGGAAAATGTTTGGCCTCTTATAGGACATCTAGAAACACGTTCGTCACAGTAACTATTGATTTTTGCATTCAGGGCACTGGTTTGGTAGTTCATGATGCAGGTGCTTACTGCATGAGTATGCAGGGTCGGCCCAAGCTCATCGGAGGCCTAAAGCAAAATCTTAATAAGAGGTCTTAATATATATATATATATATATATATATATATAAACATCTATAAAATTTAATGAACATCGTTTTTTAAAAAAATAGACAAGGATGTAGAACTAAAAAAATGAGAACTTAGTTTTATAAAATACAGAAAATTAAATGAATTTAACGTTGATTGCATCACAACTGAAATGGGAAAACTCAGAAAACATAAGTGACTCCTTTTTTTTAGTAAGTCCCTTTCTATATTTGGTAACAATTCAACTTTAGATTTTTTTTTTTACCATTAATGAGATGATTTCTAGCCCAAAAACTTCTATGATTTATTTAAGATTACAAGTTTCAAAAGCCTTTCTTTATTTCATAAAATCCATGTCCAGGCAAACACTTTCATATAAATTGGGACGGAGAGAGAATAATTTATGTAAGGAAAATAAATAATAAGTTAGATTATTAGATATAGTTACGTGACCAACTAATGAATAGAGAAATATAATTAAGTAAAAAAATAAAATAAGATTAACAGAAAACTATTTTAGTTATATTAATTAGAGGAAGAAATCGAGTTATTAAAAATTAATATGACAATAAAAAAATAAATTTATCAATAATAAAAGATAATTATATAAATAATATACTACTATATATAGAGAGAGAAAATATTAGTAATTTTGGGGCCCTTAAATATTTGGGGCCTTTTCACTTGCTTTAGGGTTGGGCCGCCCCGTGAGTATGGCATCAACTTACAATCTCAAGATGCGCCAACCTGAATATTGGGTAAATAATCTTAACCATGTAGTATGTTGAATGAATTTTCAGCTCGAAAGAATTCCTTATGATGTTGTTTACATCTGTTAATGTATCTTCCAATCCTTGGCCTGAACACAATATCCTGGTAATCCCATTACACTTGTACTCAAGTCAGAGAGCACATGGTGAATAATTTCCCAATGGCCTATAGTCATCCCAGTGCTTGATAATTGAACTCTTCTCCTGTTAGTTTTTTTAGTGGCTAATATGCATTGTCTTGAATTATGCGCGTATGGTATTTGAGGAATAACCTAGTGATCGTTAGCTAAGCAATTTAGTGACTGGATGCTATAAGCTTACACATCTCTGCTAACGACTGCAATGGAAGTGCTGAAATTGATTCTAATTCTATAAGACCTAGAGAGCACCAGTATGTAAACTTTCTTTTGACCTTTTACGAAGCTAGTGAGGGTGCTTTGTGTTATAGGACTATTCATCTATCATATTGCTGAGTCTTACTGTGACGTGAATCACTCGGAATGCCTTTTATCATTGCAAGTATTATGTCAAGGTCCAACAATTGCTTCTTAAAGATATTAGAGTGGTGTATTATGCTAATACTATTTCCTGACTGAATCCCCGAGTCTTTTCTAATCCCTTAGCATCTTTTCCCTAAAGAGTCTTATAGACTGTCAGTGTAGTGTAACGTCCATGATGAGTGGGATTACTGACCTGGGGGAAAAAGGGAGTTAACCTGTCGTCGTGGCATGCCTAATGAAATATGCCTATTAATCATCTGCATGAATTCTGACTTTGTTGCATATATTCAGAAAGTAACTTTGGATGCTGCACTGTTGTTGCCTGTTTGTAGGTAGAAGAAGATGGATCCATCTCCAAAATCCGACATGGTGAGACATTTGAAGACCATCTGAGATTCTTTGAGTGTCTGTAAAACTCATTTTCAGCAGTTTACACAGCATTTACATCAAGACAGGATGTGAATCGTAGGGAAATCCCAATTGTCGGTGTGCTGCAGTCCTGTCTAAGTCATCTTTGTGATCTAAATTCTATTTTTTTTTCCCCTTCTGTAGACTTACTGATCCAGATTCTTTTTCTTTTTTCTTTTTTCTTTTTGTATGTGTTTTTCCGGTCACAAAGCATAACATCGAATTTCTACGCCATGTTTACATCAAATTACATTAGTTTATCCATGGTTAATATATATATATATATATATATATATATATATATATATATATACATACCTAAAATCGAATAACAATTGAATTTATACGCGGTTTTAAGGATACATGATATAACTTGATACGGATTGGAGAAACATATTAATATTGAAGTTAATGATAAGAAAATAAATGCAAACCACACAAGATTGGACAGTCTTTGCCTTAAAGGTTGGTCACTCTCAAGTCAAGAAATGCCTTAATTGATGTCGGAATAAAATGACAAGATAATAAGAACTAGAAATAACAGTGTATTACTTTGGGATGCGTTTTTCAATGTGTATTACAAATGATCAGACCCCCTTTATATATTAGGAGTGCCTTACTCTTTATACAATTCTATAAAAGGTAAAAAATCTCATCATTTGCTAATTAATTGGCCTCTCCTTGATAAGTGCCGAGATTTTCGCGGATATTTCGGCTTTTCGTTATTTGACCCGACAAAGTTTCCTCGATCTTGTTCGGTTCCGGAGTCACGAGCTCTATGATTTAACTTCGCGCCTTGGTTTGATTTAACCCGGGGTCGAGCTTCAACCTGTCACATTTAAGTCTCGATTTGTCATACAATAGACGAGCCCGGTTTTGACCGTATACAGATAGTCTCCTCGTTTTTCGGAGAGAAGACGACGAGAAACGATATGAACTCCCGAGCCTTACTTCGATAAATCATGATGTAAGCAACAAAAGGTAACTAAAATGTCCCGCCGGTCCAGTCTCCAAGGCATTAAATGCGTGTCAGTTGTCGGCCATTACGGGTTTTGAACCATCGTTTGCAAACTATAAATACTTCATCCTTCCATCCATTAGAACTTTTACATTCAAACGTTTGTTCTTGTGCCTTTAAGAAAAAATTTCATCACCTTCATCCTCTGGTTTTCTAGCTTAAGTTTAAAACTTCTTCCCTTCTAGTTTTCTGAAAATTTTCATAAACTATCAGCCAATAACGCCCTCTCTTTCATCAGTACCATCTCTTCACCCTTACTCAGAAGCAATGGCAAAGACTTCTAAATCTGTTCCTCAAAAGGAAACTCCCTCTTCCTCGAGACCGTCTGAAGAAGAAAATGTTCTGTCTACTGTTGTCGAGGAAAAGACACCTGAGCCCTCCTTAACTATGTTCGTTCCTGCGGGATGCCCAACTGGGGGCGACTTCAAGATCGAGAAAATCCTTTCCGTATCGGGTCGATGCGGGTTGGTCTCGAGATACATATGCTCCATCACTGACGATCTCCTCCCCAAAGTCAAGAAAGATTGTAATTGGGCCGGTAAACACGTGGTGGTGCCTACCCCCGAGGAGTCAATCACTACCCACTTAGAGGGTTTTCTAAGTGTTTACACTTATCCCTTCACGTTGAGCAATCTAGACCCGGTCATCATCGCCTTCTGTAAGAGGTACGAGGTGACCCTTGGTCAAATCCATCCCTCATTCTGGAGGATAGTGATTCTCCTCAGTTTCTTTGATAGCAAAATCGACAAGTGCCCCTTCACCATCGACCATCTCATGCGTTTGTACAGTCCCTGACTCTACCGAGGGGGATTGATAAAGCTTGCACGTCGGGCCCCTAAGGCCCCATTCTCGAGCATAGATGAGGATCGAGACCGAGGCTAGTTGGGCCGGTTCGTTCGAGTGAATACCTCGGATCTAATCCCGGCCGAGAAAATGCCATTTCTCGAGAATGGAACATGAAATGTAAGTATAACCTCATCTTTAAGATTTTATTTACTGATTTTCCCTTTCCTCTCATCTAATCGATGTTTCGTTGTGCAGTGGCTGCTTGGATGCTGGATGCAGTTCCCCGACTCAAGGAGGGCATCGTGTCGCAAAAACCCTACATCGTTCTCACGGTAAGATTCTTTCCTAGAACTGACATCACTTGGGTTTCTTTCCTAGTTTACTCATTTCTTTTTCTTTGTAGGCCTTGGGAAAGATGTCGATATGAGGTCTCCGTCTGGTGATGATGACATATTCGCCGATCCCCCTACTCCAAAGCATAATAAAGAGAAGAAGAGGAGAAAAGCTTCGAGCTCCTTGAGTCCTGAAAAGAAGAGACCGAGGAAGCGGCTGGAGTGCAAACCTAAGAATGCCAATGCCCGAGAACTTTCATCGGACTCACTCCGTCGATTGAGGGATGAGTCTGAAGAAGAAGAAGATTCTGAATTGGTGGCCCGTGTGAGAAGCGGTTCCGAACTGCCTCAATCCATGAAGGTCGTCGAAGAAGCAGTGGATGAAGCCTCTGAACCAGAGAGGGTCGAGACCATTTTTCTCCGAGCTAGGGAGGTCGAAAAAGAGATTGTGACCGGTACTTCTCGGTCAGAAGATAATGTGCCTAAGGAGGCACTTGGGGTGATCGATCTATCTGGTTCGCCTTCGTTTACCGATTCTATGATAAACGAAGCTCAGACATTGAATGGTAACCTCAGCAAAGGGGTCCAAGGAGCAGCAGATTCTTTCCATAATTTCTTGGATGGCCTAGATTCTACCGTTTCGGAGGATGTCACCGGGTTGGGCGACTTACCCCTACCAAAGAAGATACCGTCCCCGGGAACTAGTGGGTCTTCTTCGAGCCCAAAATACTTGAATCAGTTCCTAGCTCCAAGTGTTGATCCTACTCGGAGACGAGCAATTTTTATGTCTATTCTGCAGGATGCTCGGGTTCTCTATGCCCCGGTGGGGATTTCTAGTTACCTTTGGTGCTTGGTGACCGAAGAGGATCAATCTAGAATGAACGAGGCGGAAGAGCCCTGCCTATTCAATGAAGCTCAACAGGCGCCGAATCGGGTAATTTCAAATGTCCTTCCATTATGTACTTAGATTTAATCATGAACAATCGTAACATTTTCCTTTGTGCTTGCAGGCCTCGGTGCTTCATCATGAGGCCTTTCTCCGACACCGGGAGGAGTTCAAGTGTCACGAGGCCGAGACTCGAGATCTTGCTGAGAAGAAGGATGCTTACAAGCTTCTTAGTAAAAAAACTCAGGTTGAGCTAGAAGCGACTCGGAAGGAGCATGCCGACCTGGTCGAGCAGGTAAGGAAAATTTTAGAAGTTAGTAATGATGAGTCAAACTCAACGGCTAACCGTATAAACCCATAGGTTCAAAAGAAACTAGACCAGATACAGCAGCTCTGAGGGTATGTGGATACGGTCAAAGCCGAGGCCGAAGAATGGAAGAAGAATATGGATCGCCTGGCTTCTGAGAAGGAGACTGCCCGGGCGTAGTTGGCATCGGCTGAGGTCCAGCTTCGGGTTGTAAAGGAGAAAAACTTGGCGCAGGCCAAAACGATCGAGGGGCTCCAATCTCAGCTGAACTCAATTGTTTCTGGTCAAGAGAATCTGGCCAAGGAGCTTGACGCGGCCAAGTCAGAGGTTGTCGTGGCCAAGTCCGAGGCCGATGATAAAGTGGCCCAGTTCAAGGCTGATGTCGAGGCGATTCAGGAACAAGCTAAAAACATGGTGAAGCATACGAGGTGGAAATCTCGAAGGGAGGCCCTCGAGGGAGTTCATGCTCAGAATTTTGACATATTGGCTGAAATCAAGAATGCCAAGAAATACGAAGCCAAGGCCTGGAAACTGGTTTATCCCGAGGAGGATTCCGAGGGGTCTGAATAATCGGGTTAGTCTGATGGTGGCGAAGACCCCATAAGAGATGACGTGGCCCCCAATAAAGATTAGGCCATTTAAGATCTTTTTGCTTTTTGTACTATCTTTTTGTTGAGGCCGTTCGGCCTTTGTAAAAAATATGTATTGGGATTATTTAGCCCTTGTAAAGATATATATATATATATATATATATATATATATATATATATATATATATATATATATATAACGCTTTTTCCCTCTCATAGCTTTTGAATCCTTCCTTTGCCTTTTTTATTTGTATTCGCAAAAGGTCAAAATGCCTTAGCATGAAATAAGACGGTTATGCTCGAAGGTTCGAACAAACCTTGCCTTTAACGTTACTTTGTGTTAAGCCATTGTAGGGATTCGGTGTTACCAAAATCTTTTTCCCAAAATAGTTTAGGTTTATAGCTTGCTGAGGGTAGTCTTTAGAACCGGTTATGAAAAATTTTCTTTTTTGAAGGCCTAGTTTTTGTTACGGGTCTCGGACGTCTCTGAGCCGTGTTAATGTGGTCGTAGCCTTTTAGTTCGGGAGCTACCCATTGGACTTGCTTTCCCATGTTATCTGGGCTTGCCCGAGATAACAGTCCCCGAGCAAGGGTGGCTGTGGCCTTTAAAATTTGGGGGTTACCTAATAGGTCTTATGCCCTTGAGGTCTAGTAACTTGGGCCGTCCGAGTTTGTTTTCGGACGGCAGTCCCCGAGTGAGAGAGTGATCATTCGAACTCCCGATTATAAATGGCCCTTGGGCTCATTACCTTTAGGGGATTGGAAGTAGGATATCTTTAAGGGATGTAAAGAAGAAATTAAAATATAATATGATTGCAAGGAAGAGACTTCTCTTTATTCTTGTGCATAATAAGGATATATGTGTACATGCTTTGCGACAGGGTTTGAGTAGTCTACGTGGGCATGGTTCATTTGGCCGTTTGGCCCTTACGTTGAATCCTATCGATCGAGACCCTTCAATTCCGAAATCTCTTTCCCTGCTAAAGTTGATATCGGAGGGTAATGCCCTCCAGTGTTCGAGGTTGATCGAAATAAGGCCTCGAATACTATTTTGATCGTTGTTACCAGTTTGTTACCGGCTTTCGATTTTAAGTTAGCACGATTTACTTGTTGCCTCGTTAGAAACCTTACCGAAAATCTCATTTGGGACAAAACTGGTTCAATGGAAAAAGAGTGCAACTCCTACTTTCAGACCTAAAATCTCGTACTCTTCCTCGTCGATTACCTGCAAGAGTTAGTCCGAAATATAAACAAAAGAAAATGAATGGGGTCGTACCTTAGCAGTAATATTGTTTTAGGTGAGTTACATTCTAATTGCTCGGTAGATGTTCACCATTGATCGTCCCGAGCTTCAATGATCCTTTTTCGGTGATTTCGATGATATGATATGGCCCTTCCCAATTCGGCCCAACTTTCCCTCGCTCGGGTTTTGGGTGTTAAACGTGACCTTCCTTAGCACTAAATCTCCTAAGTTGAAGTGCCGAAGGTTGGTCCTCCTGTTGTAATATCTCTCGATCCGCTGCTTTTGGGCAGCCATCCGAACAAGGGCAGCCTCACGCTTTTCATCTAATAGATCCAGGCTCGTATTCATGGCATCGTCATTTGATTCCTTTATTGCATATCAGAATCTGATGCTTGGCTCTCCGATCTCGACCGGTATCAAAGATTTGGCTCCATAAACCAATAAGAATGGAGTGGCCCCAGTACTGGACTTCAAGGTCGTACGATATGCCCAAATAACTTCGGGCAAGAGTTCTTTCCATTTTTCTTTGGCATCGGTCAACCTCTTTTTAAGGTTCTAGAGTATGGTTTGTAGGTTGATTTGGCTTGTCCGTTCAAACTAGGGTGGTAGGGCATTGACAGGATCCTTTTTATCTTGTGGTCTTCGAGAAATTTGGTCACCTTGCCACTGACGAACTGTTTCCCGTTATCGCACACGATCTCTGCCGACATTCCGAACCGACATATGATATGGTCCCAAATGAAATTGATGACCTCCTTATCCTTGACCTTTTCGTATGCCTAAGCTTCCACCCACTTAGAAAAATAGTCAGTCATAAACAAAATAAATTGGGCCTTACCAGGTGCCCATGGAAGGGGGCCGACGATGTCCATTCCCTACTTCATGAACGGCCATGGAGATAAAACCAAATGTAGCAGCTCTCCAGGTTGGTGTATCATCGGAGCATATCGTTGGCATCCATCACATTTTTGCACGAACTCCTTCACATCCTTTCCATGTCCATCTAGTAGTAACCTGCTCTGACACCTTTCGAACCAATGATTCGGTGCCCGAATGATTTCCACAGGTGCCCTCATGAATTTCCCTCAGAACGTAATCGGTATCTCCTGGTCCAAGACATATTGCCAGCGGACCATCAAACATTCTCCTGAAAAGGCTCCATCCTCAGACAAACAAAATCGGGTTGCTTTTGTACGGAGGGCCCTCGATTCTTTTGAATACGAGGGCATTTTGCCGGTTTTCAGATATTCTATGTATTTGTTTCTCCAATCCCAAGTCAAGCTTGTAGAGTTTATCTCGGCATGACCTTCTTCTACCACCGAACTTATGAGTTGCGCCACTACTCCCGAATTAAGCTCGTTCACTTCGACCGATGATCTTAAGTTAGCAAGGGCATCGGCCTCACTATTTTGATCCCGGGGGACGTGTTGTAAGGTCCATTCCTTGAACTGGTGTAATGCAACCTATAACTTATCCAGGTACCTGCGCATCCGTTCTTTTCTTACCTCGAAAGTTCCATTAACTTAGTTTACCACGAGGAGGGAGTCACACTTAGCTTCGATCACCTCAGCCCCCAAGCTTTTGGCTAGTTCGAGACCTACAATCATGGCCTCATATTCGGCCTCGTTGTTAGTCAATTTTACAGTCCTAATAGATTGTCTAACTATACTGCCTGTTAGTGGCTTTAAAACGATGCCGATTCCGAACCCTTTTGCGTTTGAGACACCTTTCGTAAAAAGGGTCCAGATTCTCGAGGACGTCCCTAAGTTCACAATCAACTCTCGTTCGACCTCGGGTATTAGGGCCCGCATAAAGTCGGCCACAAAATCTGTCAAAATTTGATATTTGATGGTTGTTCGGGATCGATACTCAATAACGTACCCACTAGTTTCAACGGCCCATTTGGCCAATCGTCCCGAGAGCTTGGGTTTGTGCATAATATTTTGCAACGGGTAAGTTGTTACAACACATATGGGGTGACACTAAAAATAAGGTTTTGGTTTCCTGGAGGCGCTAAGTAAAGCGAGCGCCAGTTTTTCTAGGTGAGGGTATCTAGTCTCGGCTTCTCCTAGGGTCCTGTTAACATAATAAACTGGAAATTGCATAACTTGCTCTTCTCGAATCATGACTTCACTTACCGCTATTTACGATACTGCCAAGTACAAGTATAGTTGTTCATCTATTTTTGGTGTATGAAGCAATGGTGAGCTCGATAAATATCGTTTGAGCTCCTCCAAGGCTCGTTGACATTCTGGGGTCCATGAAAATTTATTCTTCTTTTTGAGAAGCGAGAAGAATCGGTGACTTTTATCTGATGACCTCGAGATGAATCGCCATAGGGCAGCTATACGTCCGGTTAATCTTTGCACAGCCGTCACATTGTCCATGACCGTGACATCTTCGATGGCTTTGATTTTTTCGGGGTTGATCTCGATTTCTCGGTTAGATACCATGAACCTAAGGAACTTACCTCATCCGACTCCGAACGCACACTTCTCCGGGTTTATCTTCATATTGTACTTCTTCAAAATGCTAAAAGTTTCCTGCAAATATTTTAAATGGTCCTCTGCTCGTAGGGACTTAACCAACATGTCGTCAATATGAACCTCCATCGATTTTGCTATTTGTTCCTCAAATATCCGATTTACCAAGCGTTGATAAGTGGCACCAACATTTTTAGTCCAATGGCATCACGTTATAACAGTACGTGCCATACTTGGTAATGAAGGAGGTCTTCTCCTGATCATCCGGGTCCATCCGTATTTGGTTATACCCGGAATAGGCATCGAGAAAGCTAAAGATCTCGTGGCCAGCCGTGGCATCGATCATGCGATCGATGTTGGGCAGTGGAAAGGAGCCTTTCGGGCAGGCTTTGTTTAAATCTTTACAGTCTACACACATTCTTAGTTTGTTCCCCTATTTAAGGACTACCACTACGTTTTCTAAGCAATCTGGGTGATTAACCTCCCGAATAGACCCTATTTTAAGGGGTTTAGATACCTCGTCCTTGATGAAAGCGTGTTTGATCTCGGATTGGGGCCTCCTTTTCTGCTTGACCGGACGGAATTTTGGGTCCAGGCTTAACTTGTGGGTGGTTATCTCGGGGGAATCCTTGTCATGTCAAGATGGGACCATGCGAAAAAATCTATGTTAGCTATAAGAAATTGAATGAGTTTTTTCCTGAGTTTGGGAGTTAGCCCCGTGCCCAGGTATACCTTTCAATCGGGAAGATGTTCGATCAGTATGACTTGCTCCAGCTCTTCGACGGTTGATTTTGTAGCATTGGAATCATCGGGGACTATAAAGGATCGGGGGACCCCGTAATCGTCGTCTTCGTCAGTCCCCTGATTATCTGGTTAGGTCGAGGCTGGCATCGATGATTACTATTTGGCCCCCTGCTTTGCTTTCGAACTTGGCTTCTTTGATGTTGCAAGTGTTGATATCAGAATTACTTTATCAACTGCAAACATCTCCTTTGCGGTCGGTTGTTCTCCGTAGATCGTCTTAATCCCTCCTGACATCGGGAATTTTAACACCTGGTGAAGGGTTGAAGGCACCGCCCTCATGTTGTGGATCCATGGCCTCCCGAATAGGGCGTTGTATCTCATGTCACCCTCGATCACATAAAACTTGGCTTCCTGGATGGTACCGACAACATTGACTGGTAATGTTATTTCCCCTTTAGTGGTTTCACATGCCATGTTGAATCCATTTAGGACTCGGACTGCGGGTACGATTTGGTCTTATAGACCGAGCTGCTCCACGACCTTGATTGAATGATGTTGGCCGAGCTACCTAGATCAATTAACACACTTTTAACCCGAATTTTATTCACGAGAACAGATATTACCAGTGCATCATTGTGGGGCTGTACGATCCCTTCTGTGTCCTCGTCGTTGAAAGATAAAGTTCCTTCCGGTACATTGTCTCGAGTTCCTTTTTCCCTAGTTATGGATACCTTGGTGCATTTCAACATCGGCCCCTGTCGGATATCAACCCCGCTGATGATCATGTTGATGACGTGCAGAGGTTCTTCTTGTTTTTCCTGTTTGTTAGAATCCCTATTCCTGAAGTGATTCTTGGCTCGGTCGCTCAAGAATTCTCGAAGGTGCCATTGTTGAATAAACGAGCTACTTCCTCTCTCAGTTGTCGACAATCTTCAGTTTTGTGACCATGAGTGCCATGATATTTGTACATCTGGTTAGGATCCCTTTGGGTTGGATCGGTCTGTAGAGGTCGAGACCATTTGGTATCTTTGATGTGCCCGATAGCTGATACAATGGCGGCAACATCGATATTAAAGTAGTATTCTGATATCCATGGTGCGTCTTTGGGCCCGATGGACCCGTCGAAGCCATTTTTGGTCATAAGTCCCCTACTGCTCTGACCTCAGTCATTCCTCCTTTCATTTCTTATGGAATTTCGCCCGGACCCGTTGCCTCTCCGATCACCGTTATATGGCTCATACCGATTTCTGTTCGACCTTGGTTCCCTGCCAATATTTCTCTTGATTCTTTATACGTGTCTGATAGGATAAATGGACCCGAAAGGAGCCCCAAGTTGATCGTCTTCGACCCTGATTTTTGATTGGTACCGATTATGCACACCAGCACAAGTAACAGTCGGGTACTCTATCAGATTTTGTTTCAACTGTTGTGAAGCCACCGAGCTTCGAACATTGAGCCCTTGGGTAAAGGCTTGAATGGCCCAATCATCAGCGGCCAGTGGTAGGTCTATCTATTCCATTTGGAATCGAGACACGTATTCTCTGAGCATTTCATTGTCCTTCTACCTTACTTTGAAAAGGTCCGACTTCCTGGTCTTGACCTTGATGGCCTCAGCGTGTGCCTTCAAAAAAGAATCTGCAAGCATAGCAAAAGAGTCAATAGAATCAGGTGGTAAATTGTGATACCATATCATGGCACCCTTTGACAGGGTCTCTCCGAATTTCTTTAATAAGACGGATTCGATTTCATCATCCTCTAGATCATTCCCTTTGATGGCACATGTGTAATAGGTGACATGCTCGTTCAGGTCGGTCATTCCATTGTACTTAGGAATCTCGGGCATGCGAAACTTCTTGGGGATCGGTTTGGGAGCCGCGCTCGGGGGAAAAGATTTTTGCATGAACTTCTTGGAATCCAGGCCTTTCAATATCGGCGGTGCTCTTGGTATTTGATCTACCCTGGAATTGTAGGTTTCCCCCTTTTTATCGTTGGCCTCGATCTTCTTCTCCCCTGATTCTATTTATTTCGTCAACTCCTCGAGCTTCTTTATAATCTCGGGGTTAGCCCCGATTCGTTTTTGTTCGACCTTTCTATGACCGGTTGATCCTGCGGGTGACTTCCCGGGGAGGATCAGGCTCAACCCTGCTTGGTGCATGGTTTTGGTTTTGTAACTGGGCTATTGCCACTTGTTGTGCCTGCAACATTTCGAAGATAACTCGTAGACTAATCCCGTCCCCTTCAACGTTTTGTGTGTTTCGAGTTGCCGATCGGGCTCCACCACAAATGCTATTTTTGGGGTCAGTAGGAAAGTTTGCATCGATAGCCACATATGAATTAGCATCAATCGGATCTGCAATCAAAATTCCAGCGGGATCAGCAGGTGGTATCTCGTTACCGGGTGCTATGTTGTTATTTTCATCTTGGTGACCGGACTCGTTGTCAACATGCAGAGGCGGGCCATGGCCACGCCCTGCCACGCCAATCTGTTTACCCTAAAATCAGATAACAATTGAATTTATATGCGGTTTTAAGGATATGTGATATAACTTGATACGAATTAGAAGAACAGAATAATATTGAAAATAATGATAAGAAAATAAATGCAAACCACACAAAATTGGACAGCCTTAGCCTTGAAGGTTGGTCACTCTCAAGTCAAGAAATGCCTCAATCGATGTCAGAATAAAATGACAAGATAATAAGAACTAGAAATAACAGTATATTGCTTTGGTATGCATTTTTCAATATGTATTACAAATGATCAGATCCCCTTTTATATAGTAGGGGAGCCCTACTCTTGATACAATTCTATAAAAGGTAAAAAGTCTGTTCATTTGCTAATTAATCGGCCTCTCCTTTATACGTGTCGAGATTTTCGCCGGGATATCCAACTGATCGTGGATATTTCTGCCTTCCGTTATTTGGCCCGCAAAGTTTTCTCGATCTTGTTCGGTCCCGGAGTCACGAGCTCGATGATTTAACTTCGCGCCTTGGTTCGATATAACCCGGGGTCGAACTTCAACCTGTCACGTTTAAGTCTCGACTTGTCATACAATAGACGAGCCCGGTTTCGATCGTATATATATATATATATATATATATATATATACACATAGCGATTCATGGTTAAACGACATCAATGCATGTAAAAGAATATATGTAACTTGTTTTCGATTGGTGTAAACAATGTATGGGGGCAAGGTTTTTTGTTTCCATCTTAATAAGGGTGTGATTGCTGAAAGAACTCAAACTCAGCATGTTTATAATTCAAATCAAAGTAAATAAAAGCTCATATATTAACGTGCCGAAAAGGATGGCATGATTATTAATCGGAGAATAAAACATTTTTTTAGTATGATTTTAAAATATTTTAAACTCTGATAATATTGATTTTGTATACTTCTCACATTTTCTATATCTAATAAAAGGAGAGGCAAAAGCACTGTATTAAGACAAGTGACATAACCACAAAAAGCCAAGTGGCATTGTTAAGATCGCAGACAATAAATTTGCGTCAAGAAAATAAAATCAAGACGGAAAATATTGCAACAATCGTAGTATTTTATTTCGAATACTATGAGTGTTATAATCTCTATGAATCCTCTGATTCTTCTTTCCAACAATAAATAAATTCAAGGGCCTTTGAGTTTGAGCTTGAATCAATATTTGTTGCCACGAACGATGATCTTGAATTCAACTAGCATGAACTTTGATTTGAACTCGTACTCCTTGAATGTTGATTTATTCATCATTCTTGAGCTTGAACTTGAATTATTGAACTTGAATTCTTGAACTTGATTGCTTGAAGCTTGAAACTTGCGAAGAATTTGCTGTATTTGATCCACAAGCTTTTTCTTGCTTCTTGTTATAACTTCTGGTGTCTTTTCTAGGTTATGAAGACCCCTATTTATATTTGTGGGAGGGAAGAGTTATGATAAGAACAAACTCTTTCCGACCAATCAAATTGAAGTGTGACAAGGCCGCATTTGATTGGCCAGAACATGTCACTTACACACGTGGCGCAGTTTCATTGGTCTTTTAATGTGGCTTGGCATGCATTGTCATTTTGACACGTGGCATGATCACATTGCTGAGCCGATGGTCTATTGGAAATAACATCTCTATCCTCACAAGGTAGGGGTACGGTCTGCGTATACACTACCCTCCCCAAACCCCACAGTGTAGGATAATACTGGGTATGTTATTGTTGTTGTTGTTACTGTTGGCATGATCACATTGGCTCTTCCGTTTGACTGGTGTGCCATGTCATTTGACACGTGACAGTAGGCCTCTAGGAAGATGACATCTTGGGCCTAATGAAGTGAGCTCACCATTCGTTGCCCAATTAAATGGGATAGTCCAATAATATTGGACCTTTATTAAATTAATTTAATTAGATTTAAATAACTAAGTCAATATATATTAGCCCATAATATTTATTTGTACTAAAATATTTTAAACTCAAAATGTAGCCCAAATTATTTTATTTTATTTAAATTCAATAAAATTTAAATGCCTACAAATACCCCTGCTTCAAGACTTGTCAAAATATAAATGTGTCAATCTTAAAAGACTAGGCACAAAGCATTAGCGGAACAGTGAATTTCGAGTTCAGATCAAATAAAAAGTGTCCCCGCAATTCATATTTGTATAGGAATAATACTAAGTTACGTAGGCATTGGATTCTTCGAACTTAAATCCAATATTACCAAGGATTTCATTTTTCCCTCGTTAGAAAAGAATCTTACGTAGGCATTGGATTCTTCGATTTGATTTGCCTACAATCAGCACCATTTGTATTTTAATTTGCATGGTATACTCCTCAAAAGAATCCGACGTGGAAGAACATGGGATCATATATGTTGATCCCATATGAATCAAACTTGGCAGAACCATGATTTTTGAATTCTATTTGGATTGACAATGTCAGTTCCCATTATTAATCTAATCCCTTTAGATAATTGATTATAACACACAATCCCACATCGAGATAAACCTTTGAGTAGCAGTCTTTCAAAATTTATAAATAGCCGCATGTCTTCGTTCAATCTGCATCAATTGGAGTTTGAGACTCACGAGAAGCACAGTGTCGAGGTATTTTTCGTTATTTTTTCTTTGTTTTTTCTTTGTTGTCCTCTTATTTTAGGTCGAATAAACAAGGACAAGTTCTTATTCAAACGGAAGATCCATGCAAATCGGATGGGTAATCCTAGGGGGTGAAGGGATAGATACTCATCCCCGTCCGAAAATCGGAACCATAATCTCAAGGCGCAAAAGTTTATACGGCATATAAAAGGACAAATTCATGGCAACATATATAAGGACAAATTCTCAACATAATATAAAAGGACCAACCCGCAACACACCGACTTAAGGTGCAAAGGGACTTAAATATCCACCTTAAGATTGAAAAATTACATATCCTTTTGAGGGAAAACCAACGAAAAGGCCAGCTTAAGGTGCAAAGGGACTTAAACGTCCATCTTAAGATTTGAAAAATTATAGTTTCTTTTGAGGACAAACCTACAAAAAGGCCAACTTAAAGTGCAAAGGGACTTAAACGTCTACCTTAATATCGAAAAATTATAGTTCCTTTTAAGGAGAAATCCGCGAAGAGGCCAAATTAAGGTGCAAAGGGACTTAAACGTCCACCATAATATTTAAAAGTTATAAAGCTTCAACTCGAAGGCTTGGTGGACTTGACGGCTTCGGCATGAAGACTTGGCGGACTTTGCAGACTTCAACTTGAAGACCGACAAACTTGAAGATTGGGTGGACTTGAAAATTTGGTGGACATTGACGCTTCATCTTGAAGAGAGGTGTACTTTTAAACTTCAACTGCAAAAATTAGCAGACTGAAAAACTTCAACTTGAAGACTTGGAGGGCTTGAATACATCAACTTGAAGACTCAGAAGGCTTAAATATTACTTGAAGACTGGTGAATATGAAGACCGACAGACTTGAAGACTTTAACTTGAAGACTTAGAGGTCTTAAATACTTCAACTTGAAGACCGGCGAATGCTTGAATACATTAACTTAAAGAATTAGCATATTTGAAGACTTCAACTTGAAGAATTGGTGAACTTGCAAACTTCAACTTGAAGGGCGATGAACTTTAAACATCAACTTGAAGAATTAGAAGACTTAAAGTACTGACATGCTTAAATACTTCAACTTGAAGATTAAAAACTAAAAGGTTTGGCAAACCTGAAGGCATAGCTAATCTTCGAACTTCAATGCAAATACTTGGTAGCCTCCTCAAAGACTATAATTATAATTATCCCATTAACGACACCAATTTACCATGGAGACGTGCCTCTTTTAAATCATATGGGATCCAAAGTTCAACAGAAGAATGGCATTTCAACCCGATTTTCAAGTGTTGATTGAATGGATTACATTCCATCATACTTCATTCGAACAATGATTGGGACAGTATGTATCTTTTGAACTCAGGCGACTGAATGTAGAATGAAACTCCAAGCTGCCTACATACCTCGGTGAAGAGGATCAAGTCATACCGTAGTTCAAAATGGGTGAGCCTTTTTTTAATGTCCTAACTTTTTCCTAGGCCGTCTCTTTCAAGGTTTTCAACCTAGCGCACCTATTTTTTTGGCCGTATACAATTTATACTCTTGCAGGTGAGGAGTAACATGTAGTTTATGTTCTTGCGTTAAGGAGAGTAGCGACTTGCAATTTAAGCTCGTATTTGAGGAGCTTTGCATCTTGAAGATTTTGCTGAAATTTAAAGAGCTTTATGACATGCAGTTTAGGCTCGTGCGTCCAGGTTCATAGTAATTTGAAGATTTAGCTCAAATTCAAAGAGCTTTATGACATGCAGTTTAGGCTCGAATTTGAAAAGCTTTGCGACTTGAAGTCTTTTCTCGACTTTAAAGAGCTTCCGACTTGAGTCTTTGCTCTAATTTGAAGAGCTTTTCGACTTGAACACTTTGCTCGAATTTGAAGAGCTTTACACCTTGAAGACTTTGCTTGAATTTGAAGAGCTTTACGTCTTAAAAGATTTAGTTCAAGTTTGGGGAGCTTTATGATATTAGTATAGGCTCATGTGCCAAGAAACATTATAACTTGTCGTTACGCTCGTGCGTTGAGGAGCATTATAACTTGTAGTTTAGGTTCGTGCATTGAGGAGCATTATAACTCGTAGTTTAGGCTCGTGCGTAAAGGAGCATAGTTACATGCATAGATTCTTCGGTTTCATTCTCGTATGAAAACTTGCCCCCATCCTCGCCTTCTTGTTCTTCTTCTTCGCCGTAAGGCTTAAAGACATGTATCGCTTGATTTCCACTTGTGGAAATATTTAGTTCTACATCATGAGCACAAGTTGCTAGTTCAAATATTTTGGGCTTTATGCCTTGTTATAGCAAAGACCCCAACACATGCCTTGAATGCAGATTTCGATGCTAGAAGTTTTGTTAAGACGATCTTTGCAGTTGAGGCTTAAGCTCTTCCAACGATTGATAAAGTTAATAACTAGCTCATCCTTTCGTTGATGAGAGTTTGTAAGTTCGATCATGCTTGCGATGCGTCTTTTGCTATAGAAATGATTGAGAAACTCTTGCTCCAACTGCTCCCAACTATCGATGGAACCAGATTCGAGATCTGTGTACCAATCGAATGTATTACCTTTGAGAGATCGAACAAACTATTTTACAAGATAATCGCCATACGTTCTAGCATTGTTGCAAGTTTCAACAAAGTGTGATACATGTTGTCTCAGATTTCCCTTGCCGTCAAATTGTTGCAACTAAGAAGGTTGATAACCAACATGTATCTTCAAGTTATCAATTCTTTGCGCGTAGGGCTTTACATATGTGCGAGATAATTTGGATGACTAGAGCTTATATAGCCTCCATGATGAAGTCCTTAAATTTCTCAACAGTAATCAGACCTTCAGCGGAGACTTTCTCCTTGGTTGTTGTTGCTTGCTTTTTGGAGGAGTCTTCTTTCTCTTGTGATCTTTGAAGATTTAAAGGTGTTTGTGTGGATTCTCCCTCTACTATGCTATCCAATGTATTTGATAACTTAGAAAGTTTAACATCTTGATCTTGCACGCACTTTGATAAGCTTTCAACTGCTTTTGTAAAATTTGGAAGTTATTCTTCTACAGTAGAAGGTTCAATGACCATTGCTTGCATGATCGCCGTAGAGGATGAAGAATAATATGGATCATTGTTGGGATAGCCCTTAGAGGTCGCATTAATGGAGACTAGAGGAGATTCAACGCTCAAGTCATCATCATCGACTTGCATGAAAGGTTTCTTGGACTTAGATAAACTAAGTTGAGCTAGAACCTTTTCGATCCTTTCGGCGACATCGTTCCCTTTTTGGTTCACGCTTATAGAGGGTCTTGTTCCTTTTGAGGATGAAGATCCGACAACTCAAGTCATCATCATCGGCTTGTATGAAAGGTTTCTTGAACTTAGATAAACTAAGCTGAGCAAGAACATTTTCGATCCTTTCGACGACATCGTTCCCTTTTTGGGTCACGCTTGTAGAGAATCTTGCTCCTTTTGATGATGAAGATCCGACAATAGGGGTTGATACGGACGACACTTGAAGTGTTTATTGTCCTTAAGAGCTTACTCTACTCCTTATAACTGGCCCAAAGCTTCCAAAGGTAATATTGAGGATGTTTTTCACATCAAGCATAAAAATTGGAATTAGAAGTTTTAGTGGAAGTTGATCTGGAGTTGATTTTTTTTGAAGCCATTTCAATGTACTTGAACTTTAGTGATTGCAAAGTTGAGATGAGAGGTAGAGATTGTCCCACTGGGCATGCCAGAATTTGTAGACAATAAATTTGTGTCAAGAAAATAAAATTAAGACCGAAAATATTACAACAATTGTAGTATTTTATTTCGAACAATATGAGTTTTACAATCTCTATGAATCCTTTGATTCTTCGTTCCAACAACAAATAAATTCAAAGGCATTTGAGCTTGATCTTGAATCTATATTTGTTTTCACGAACGATGATCTTGAATTGAACTAGCACAAACATAGATTTGAACTCGTACTCCTTGTATGTTGATTTGTTCTTCGTTCTTGAGCTTGAACTTGAATTCTTGAACTTGAACTTGCTTGCTTGAAGCTTGAAACTTGCGGAGAAAGTTGCGGTATTTGATCCACAAGCCCTTTCTTGCTTCTTGTTATAACTTTTGGTGTCTTTTCTGGGTTATGAAGACCCCTATTTATAGTTTTGGTATGAAAGAGTTATGATAAGAATAAACTCTTTCCGACCAATAAAATTAAAGTGTAACAAGGCTGCATTTGATTGGCCAGAACATGTCACTTACACACGTGGACGCGGTTTTATTCGCATTTTAATGTGACTTGGCATGCATTGTCATTTTGACACGTGGCATGATCCTATTGGCTCTTCATTTGACATGGTGTGCCACGTCTTGAACTTGAACTTGATTGCTTGAAGCTTGAAACTTGCGGAAAGATTTGTGGCGTTTGATCCACAAGCTCTTTCTTGCTTCTTGTCATAACTTCTGGTGTCTTTTCTAGGTTACGAAGACCTCTATTTATAGTTGTGAGAGGGAAGAGTTATAATAAGAGTAAACTCTTTCCGACCAATCAAATTGAAGTGTGACAAGGCCGCATTTGATTGGCCAGAACATGTCACTTACACATGTGACGCGGTTTCATTGCCTTTTAATGTGATTTGGCATGCATTGTCATTTTGACACGTGGCATGATCACATTGGCTCTTCTGTTTGACTTGGTGTGCCACGTCATTTGACATGTGGCACTGGGCCTCTAGGTAGATGACATCTTGGGCCTAATGAAGTGGGCTCATCATTCGTAGCCCAATTAAATGGGATAGCCCAATAATATTGAACCTTTATTTAAATCAATTTAATTAGATTTAAATAACTAAGTCAATATATATTAGCCCATAATATTTATTTGGACTAAAATATTTTAACTAAAAAATATTTTGAATTTAAAATTTGAATCAATTGGTGCCTCTACTTGATAAAATACTCATTCAAATCTCCTAACTAAAATCTCTTTTGAATTAATTGGTTACTCTATTTGAATTAATAATCTATATATAGTAAAAGGAGAGGCAAAAGCACTATATTAAGACAAGTGGCATAACCACAAAAGGTCAAGTGACATTGTTAAGACAAAATAAATTACATTTCTAACTAAAAAACCTTTTAAATTTTAAATTTTAAATTTTGAATTATTTTAAATTTTAAATTAATTGGTTACTCTACTTGAATTAATAAATTTAGATATCTTATAATTATCTATAAATAATGGGGGAAAAAACTACTCATTCAAATCATCTTCTTCTATAATAAAAGAAGAGGCAAAAGCATTATATTAAGACAAGTGGCATAACTACAAAAAGCTAAGTGGCATTGTTAAGACAAAATAGACTACCTTTCTAACTAAAATCTTCTATATATAATAAAACTAGAGGCAAAAGTACTATATTAAGACAAATGGCATGACCAAAAAAAGTTAGGTGGCATTGTTAAGATAAAATAAACTAGATTTCTAACTAAAAAACCCTTTTGAATTTTAAATTTTGAATTAATTGGTTACTCTACTTGAATTAATAAATATAGATATCTTATAATTATCTATAAAAAAATCTATATCTATCTCTCTCTCTCTCTCTCTCTTCTCTCTCTCTCTCTCTCTCTCTCTCTCTCTCTCTCTCTCATATATATATATATATATATATATATATATATATATTAAAGGAAAGTTTTTATTTTAATTAAGTCAAGTGGCAAGTTATTAACAAGCCATTTGGCAAGCTTAAGGAGAGATTGTCAAATAAGAAATACAGATTTTGAATAATATATAATATATGAAATCTCATTTACTATAATTAAATTTTTATTTGGAAATCTTAAGGATAATTTATGGGAGATTATCAAGAATTATCTTTTTTCCGAAAACACCTCAACCGAAAATGAATCTCTGAAAACATTCAAAATAAATACATAGTTAGATAACAAAATCTTCCGGATAAAAAGAATTGAGAAACTTTGCAGAACCTCCAACTCATAAGTCTAAGCGAATAACATATAATTGTCTTTGTAATTTACTTTATTTGGCTAATTATCATATACAATCATGTTAGAAATTTTTGTTATCTTTTATAATTAATTAAATACTACTTCGCATCAGGCAAAAAAAAAAACTACTCCATATAACTATAAAACTCTTTCACATCTAAAATCCTATAATTATAGTTCTTGTAAGGCCCCGTAAAATTTCATAAAGGAATTTGAGGTTTTGTGGTGCCGAGGTAGACTTATGTATTTGAGGACTGTAGGAATTCTCCGTGTCAAACTTGCGAGCCGCGGTACGAATTTTTTGGATTGAAGAATGCACTGAGGAGTGGAATTCTGACTAAGGGTTGATTTTGAGTAAACGACCTCGGGATCGGGATTTTAAGGTTCCAACAGGTTCGTATGATGATTTTGGACTTGGGTGTATGTACGGATCGGGTTTTGGATGGCCCGGGAGCGTTTCGGCGCCTATTGTGGAAGGTTTGCATTTTGAAAAATTTCATAAATTTGGGTTGAAGTGCATTTCAATGTTATCGATGTTCGTTTGGGATTCCGAGTCTGGGAATAGTTCTGTATGGTAATTCTGGTATTGGGAGCGCGTCCGGGAGTGGATTTGGAGGTCCGTAGGTCATTTTGGGGTCATTTGGCGAAAGTTAGAAATTTGAAGATTTTTGAGAAGTTTGACCGGAAGTGAACTTTTTGATATCCGGGTCAGATTCCGATTCCAAAAGTTGGAGTAGGTCCGTATTGTCGAATATGGCTTGTGTGCAAAATTTGAGGTCAATCAGACATGATTTGATAGGTTTCGGCATCGAATGTAGAAGTTTTAAGTTCTAAAGTTCATTAAGTTTGAATTGGGGTGTGACTCGTAGTTTCAGCGTTGTTTGATGTGATTTGAAGGTTCGACTAAGTCCGTATGGTATTTTAGTACGTGTTGGTATAATTGGTTGAGGTCCCGGGGGCATCGGGTGGATTCCGGATGGTAAATGGATTGAATTTGGCCTTATGGAAGTGCTGAGGCTGCTGTCTTCTGGTGTAACCGCACCTGCGAGGTTAGCTCCGTAGGTGCGGAGCCACAGAAGCGGCCATGAGGGTCGCAAAAGCGGCTTAGGTTAGAGAAGGCTGGGACAGCAGATGCGGTCGAGTTCCGCAGAAGCGGGACAGCAACTGCGCGCATGGACCCACAGAAGCGGATGGGGGTCGCAGATGCGGAGTTGAGGGGTCTGGAGGAGGACTGCAGAAGCGGTAATTTGGCCGCACCTGTAGAACCGGAGAAGCGGTCAAGTGACCGCAGGTGCGAGAGGTCGCTGGGCAGATTGTTTAAAGGGCGAGATTTGGCTCTTCTTCTCTCATTTTTTCACTTGGTTGGGGCAATTTTGGAGAGCTTTAAAGGGAGATTTTCATCAAGCAACACAAGGTAAGTGATTCACACTTATTATAAGTTAAATACATGGTTAGTAGGAGGATTTCAATATGGAAATTAGTAGAAATTTGGAGATTTTGGTGGAAAACCTGAAGTTACAATTTTGGATTTTGGAACACGAATTTGGGTATGCAATTGAAAACAAATTATATATTTGAGTTAGTAATGTTATGGGTAAAATTTATCTTTGAAAATTTTCGAAATCCGGGCACGTGGGCCCGAGGGTGATTTTATCGACTTTTCAAGTGGGGTTAGGAATTGTTATAAGTTGGATTATAATAAGTATTAGAGTGTATATTTATGGATTTGCACGTCTATTGGCTAGTTTTGGAACGTTGAGCATCGGTTTGAGTATTGGAAGGGCTTGGGAGTCGGTGAGGGAATTTTGGAGCGAGGTAAGTCTTCTTTCTAACCTTGTAAGAGGGAATTGTTAAATAGAATTAACCCCTTCTATTTGTTGGGGGGCTACATATGCACGAGGTGACGAGAGTCCGTACATAGCTACTATTATGCTTAAGTCAGGGTAGTCTAGGACCCAAATCATGCTATACTCGCTGTATTTGCTACCTTCTTGTTAATTTGAATGCTTAAATCACAACAAACTTGGTAAAGGAATGTTTCTTTAAAAAAAAGGTTAAAATTCGTTTTTCTTGACTGTTAATGAGAGTTGGCATTCCCTTAAATAATTGCCCTAAATAAATTCTTGATTTGGTTGTTTGAATGTGTTTATCTTTTGTGGAGCGGGCCGAACGCCTCGACAGATTAAATAGATGCATCTATGGTTCGCGTCGTTCGACCCTCGACATCGCACAGTTTATATTTATATGTTGGAGCGGGCCGTACGACCTCGGCATTGGTTGTGCATGATACATCTTTGAAATTCTTAATATTTGTTAAATTGTTAAATGACGAAACCAGAGATGGAGATTTCCTAATTAATAAAAGAAATGTTTACTTACTCATTGATTATTGAGCCTCTCGCTGTTTTATATAATTCATGTTTAATTAAACTATCGGTATTATATTGTTAGCCTATAGTGAGTGTCGGAGTTGACCCCTTGTCTCTACTTCTTCGAGGTTAGGCGGGATACTTACTGGGTACGCATTGATTTATGTACTCATACTACACTTGCTATACATTTTGTGCAGGTGCATTTATGATTAGCGGCCTTGCCAGAGCAGAGGCGTGTATGCATACGAAGACTTAGGTGAGCTGCACTCCATATTACGACCCGCAGCCATCAGAGTATCTGTATTGCTCCTATCCAAATTAGTATTTCGAACAGATGCTGTATTTTATTTTAAATTCTTAGATGATACTCATGCACTTGTGACACTGGGTTTTGGGACGATTATGGGTTGCACTGTATTGAAATTATTGTAAAATATTATTATTCACTCTGTAACTTCCATCTTTTACTATTTAATTAAAGGAAAAATATAATTTCTAAATTATTAAAATGAGAACAAAATTAAGTATTTATTGTTGGCTTGCCTGACAGTGATGTCTGGCGCCATCACGACCTTTAATAGATTTCGGGTCGTGACAACTCTAGAGCAACCTAGTGTTTTGGCATTATTTTAGCGGTCCATTTTGCGGACCGCATATATGTTCTGCGGCCCATTCTGCGACCGCACAAAATATGTTCGCTAAACTCCTCTTTTAGATTTGGACCCCCACAATGGCCTTGTAAGTCCCGGGTTGCTCATTATAAATTGATTGTCTCGAATAAGCCTTGTGTCAAATGATATATACGTTCAATTTGTATTCCAAAAGTTCTTGTATGTTGAGTCACTATTTGAGAAGGTGATTAAGCATGGGCTATGTGTTAATATGTTATAATCTGGAAATGTGATTCTAATGAAAACTAGCACGTCAAATTGTGCAAGAAATCACATGTGCCTAAGACCCTTAATTTGGTTAGTTACTCAAATGTGTATTTAAAGTCTTGAGTAGAAATGTCTTGTTCTTGATAATCTATAAGGATGCATGAAAGTGAAATAAGTGGGTTGGAGATATAAAGTGTTGCCAACGTGTCAAGAATGAAAATTATACTTGTGGTCAATGGTACCGAGGAAGTAAAATGATGTGAGAAATGTTATGAAATAGGCGTTGATTCAACTGTTCCAAACTGACTCGAAAATAGATTTGTCTAAAAGCTTATGTACCCCAGTTATGCCTGAATATGGCTGTTTTAACTAATGATATGCTTTGTATGTACTTCCAATGTGTTTGAGCTCTTATGTCTTCATGAGTGGAAAATGTGTATTGCTAATTTTTGGGGAAAAGTATCTCAAGAACAAATGATGTGTTACACGTTCATGATTTTAACTTATGCTTCGATTGTCAATCATTTTGTTCCATTTCTTGGAAAGAATTCCATTGTGTTTAAAGTCTTCACTGCTAATAAACCTAAAGTTGTGATTTTCGAAAAATTCTATTTGTTGATATTTACGATGATGATCCATGAAAGTAAAGAAATGAAAATGTGGAATATGAAATATGGCTGACGTGCCATGAATGAAGAATCATGAGTATGGCCAAGAGATCCAAGGAAATAACGACGTTGTGAATAGTTGAAAGTACTAATGAAGGTATTTATGGTGTGAAAGATAATGAGGTGAATATAACATATGTTTTTACTTTTGTTTTCCTTGTGTGCAAAACAAAATATTTTTGGGAGTATCATTAGCAAACCGAGGACGAGTGAGTCGTAAGGCCCATACCCGAAACTACATATGTCGCTGTAGAAGTGAATTGTAATTATTCCCCTTAATTGAGATGAGATTGTTGATAGCCCTAGATTTAATGTCAACTCACACAGCACATGTGGGGAGATGACCTAGACGGCCGGGTTGTGATCGGACGCCATGTTGCGCACATGGTGGTACTACTCTTGGTTACACCTTTCTTTCGCACCACAAGTCAAACTACATTGTTCGTGGGGAGATGGCCTAGCCGATCGGGCGTGATCGGACTCCGTGCTAAAAATACGGTGGTATATCAGTGCTAAAGATTTCCCAACGAAAAATATATATTATTTTCGTATTCTAAAAATTGTTACATTTTAAACTTGGCATTTAGACATCATTGATTGTTGTTTGCTGCTTCCATGGTTTTCCCTTTCTAATATTGGCATTCTATTTCGAAAGAGGACATTTAGCTTTATATACTAGTACTATTCCATATGTACTAATGTTCCTTTTGTCGGGGGTGTTGCATCTTCAATGGATGCAAGTGGTTCGTCAGCAGGCGGTTTTGGTCTTCGTTAGCAGTCACTCTCTATTCAACAGGTTTTGGTGAGCCCTACTCTATTCCGGGCTTTATGTCATTTGACGTTGTATTTTTGCTTTGAGGTATAGCCGGGACCTTGTCGCCGGCACACCCATTCTTCACTTCTGTTGTACTTAGAGGCTCCGTAGACAGGTTGTGGGTGGTGTTTGATTTTGGGAATTGAACTGATAAGTGTTGGTATTTGGGAAAACATGCTTTTCATCATATCTATAAACGTATAATATTTTGGAAATCATAAATGAATATCTTTTAGTAATGGAAAAGATTGTGGAACCCTTGACTCTTCTCATGTCATTCACTAGTATTTATTCTTATTTTGTTAATGGGCAAGGTTGGATGGAAGGCATCTTATAGGCTTGCTTAACCGGGGTATCTCGGTTGAGTGTCGGTCGCGCTTCCCGAGGTCGGGATGTGACAATTCTTTACAATACTATATCTAGATTGGAATAAAGCAATTTATTTTTAAAAATAAATGTAATATATAGGTTGTCACGACCTCTGTTTTAAAAGGCATTTCTGGGGCGAGCCTCGGGGCGAGGCGTACCAAAAATGCCCCGGGGCGATGGTGTGGGGCGAAAGTCCCAAGAGGCATACGCCCCGTAATTTGGGGCGTACGCTCGGGCGTTCGGGGCGTATGCCCGGGCGTTCGGGGCGTACGCCCGGGCGTTCGGGGTGCATTTTTTTAGTAAGGAGTAAGCTATAGAGACTTTTTCAAATTAAAATAAAATTTGTTGAATTAGTCCTTCATATAATACCCAAATTCTCAAAAATCAGTTTGGTAATTACTCAAAAGGTTTAAAAAGGAACTCAAAAGTATTAAATTTAAAAGTAAAGATCTTTTTTATTGATTTAAGCCCTAATCCATGGTTTTTCTAATTTTTTATCTTGTCCGCTAGTCTACTAATATCTCCCAAAAGCGACGAATATTTAATTTTTTTTACAAATACAAAGAGTACTACATTTTTCTTCATAGCAGTAAATTCAAAGTTCAAATTGCAGGTTAATCATCCTTTTTGTTCCTCCATATAGAAAACTTTATTCTTTTAGACTCAAATTACTTGTGCTTGTAAGTAACGTATAATAGATTATTTTGATTAGTTTTTTGTGGGGATGGAGCACACATATATATAGTCTTCTTTAATTTTTATGCAATTTTACCTGTTTATAAATATTAACTATCATTATATTATTTTATAAAATATTAAAAATTAAACACCTATGGGGCTTACGCCCCGCTGAGGCATATGTAAAACTTATAGGTCATGATGGCGCCCAACACTACAGCTAGGCAAGCCAACTGATAAATCAAACATATATTGATTAAACTTTTAATCCAAGAAAATCATAAAATACCAAATTCTATCAATGTGTGTGCCAAGACCCGGTGTCACAAGTGCATGAGCATCTAGTAGATTATACAAAAATTCTAATACTGTCTGAAATAAAATAGACAGAATGTAAATATAAGAAGAGACACTGGTAGCTGCAGAACGACTCAGAAAGGCAGCTCACCACTATGCCTCGGGATGACGTGAATATGTGATGATAGGTCCTCCACTAGCACCTATCTTAGATCCTGCACCAAAAGTGCAGCAAGTGTAGTATGAGTACGTAAACAACGTGTACCCAGTAAGTATCAAGCCTAATCTCGAAGTGGTAGAGACGAGATGGCCGACTTTGACACTCACTATGGGTCAATACTAATAATTGAAATAAACTAGAATATTTAAATCAACATGATTCACAGAATATAACAATAATTTATTTAACCAACAGAAATAATTAAATTCTTTCAAAATGCAATAATTCTCAATATATATATATATATATATATATATAATCCTTCAATTTCAATAAAAATTCCAATTTATCAAATAGCTTTACATGCTGCAATTCAATTTCAATGAATTTTCATATTTATCAAATAGCTTTACAAGCTGCAATTCAATTTCAATGAATTTCCAATTTATCAAATAGCTTTACAAGCTACAATAAACCGTCAAAGTATCGTGTAATTATTATTATTATTAAGCACGATTTCTGCCGAGGGCGTACGACCCGATCCAGAGTGTCGTGTACACTGCCGAGGGACGTGCGGCGCGATCCATAGATGCATCTATCCTGCCGAGGCGTTCGGCCCGCTCCACAAGAAAGGAGGACATTTTCTTATGTACCTCCGGAAGGACAGTATGTTTATTATAAGATAAAGTTTGGGAGGAGAACAATTTCTTTTAACAATTAATTACTTTAAACAAAAATCAAGCATATGAGATTTTCATCCTTTAATATCTTTATCTAACATTTCACAATATATTCATATAGATATCAATTAATATAAATAAATCAAAGAATACAATTTACACAATTAAGGCATGCTTTGAGTCCTAAACTACCCGGACTTTAGCATTAATAGTAGCTATGCACGGACTTTCGTCACCTAGTGCGTACGTAGCCCCCACAATTTAGCAACAATTGTTTAATCTTAATCACCTATGAGGTAATTTCCCCCTCACAAGATTAGACAAGAGACTTACCTCGTCTTGCTCCAATTTAATCCACTATACGGCCTTTTCCATGATAATCCAACTCTGTCTGGCTCGAATCTAGCCAAAGTAATTTGATACAATCACTAAAAATTATAGGAATCAATTCTATAAGAAAACACTACATTTTAAATAAAAATCCCGAAATTAATTAAAAATTCGTCCGTGGGGCCCACATCTCGAAATTTAGTGAAAGTTATGAAATCCGATACCCCATTCAATTACGAGTCCAACCATATAAATTTCACCAAATTCCGACATCAACTCGTCCCTCAAATCTTCAATTAAAGTCTTTGAAGATTTCTACCATTTTCAACCCAATCTATACCCATTTGAACTCAATAATCTTTCCATAAACCTTATTGATATGTATAAATGATACTATTACACCCAAGAATCATACTCTTAATCACCCATCTTTACCCAAACTCGAAATTGAAGACTAGGGGTTAGAACCTTACCTCTTGGGTGAAGATCTTGTGATATTTCCTTGTTGGATTTCAAAGCTTGAACAAGATCTTGATGAACAAAGTACTTGAACTTCTTCCTCTCTCTAGAACACTCTCCCTTATCTCTAAAAATATCAGATTTTTGCTCCAAAATGAGCTTTAAGGCTTATTTATCGAAGTTGGGTCGGGTTATAACAATAGAAAAATGGATACTCCAAAATTTCCGGACCAGGCGACAGGCCTGGCCTCGCCAGGCTAAAGCCTGGTCTTGCGAGCTACAGGACAGCCTTTGGGTATTTGATCATAACTTCTTGTAGGAATGTCCGAATGACGAACGGTTTGAAGCATTAGAAATTAGACTCGAATATCATTCATTTGATAGGTAGATCATCACATAACGCTATATATATATAGATGTAGATATTCTCGTTCAAAATTGGGTCTTATGCGAACTCACTTGAAACTTTAGTCTTATGAAATTTCCAACTTCTACATTCGATTGCGAAACCTATCGAATCAAGTCCGATTGACCTCAAATTTTACACACAAGTCATAAGTGACATAACGGAGCTAAGAAAATTTTCGAAACTTTATTCCGACTCTGGTATCAAAAAGTCAACTTAAGGAACCAAGTATTCCAATTTCAACCCAAACACTTCCAAATCCCGAACCAACCATCCCCACAAGTCATAAATCATTTAAAGAACATATTGGAAGTTTTATTTAGGGGAAGGGGGTTCTAAAAGTCAAAACGACCGGTTGGGTCGTTACATTCTCTCCCACTTAAATATACGTTCGTCCTCGAACGTGCTAAGGAGTGTTCTGGAGTTATCCAAAATTACTGTTTAACACCTCGTGCACCTACTCGTGCTACCACACCCAGTTGAGCACATTAACTCGAGCCAATCTTAAAATTCTCCCATTTATTTAAGCAAATAAGCCTTAGAGCACAATTCTTACATCCAGAATTCTCCACCATGCCTGTCTCCAACCTATGAATGTTGTATCAATCACTACACGATGCACTAATACAGGATTGCATACCTTTGTTAAATTTAGACCATGCACCGCATCATTCACACGACTATAATAAAATCCTCCGATAACAATAGTCAAAATTTCACGAATCTGATGTTCACAACACACCTCATGATACATATAAGTCATGTTCCAACTCTTGAAATGCTTCCACGATGGAAGAAATGTGTAGAAATTCATAATCAACTGCCGAGTCAACAATTATTGATTTCTCCTTATGACAAGAACCATTGCCTCATTATAACCAAATAATGGTATTTGCTCTTTATTACACTCCATATAATCTGATCGCACAGATCCAAAATCCAATAATCTCGTCTCACCAAGAATAAGTTGCTCAGGCAATAAACCACCTCATACACGATAAAAAAAAAATATGATGCCACGATGAGCTAATAAGCTACGGACTCGATTGCGATACATAAGAAAAACGAACTCTGGAAAGGATTACTCAACCCATGTGACTAATTAGACAACTGAAAAGGTGTATTGAACCTTCCTCAGAAAATGGGACACAAACACACAAAATAGAATATAGGGGACTGTACTCGACATCACACTGTTGCGACGTGCAACCCGATCCAAACAACATACCCGTGGCGGCGTGCCATCCGATCCGCATATAAAGAATCTATAAGGAAATACTTACCGAGCTAGAATGCTCATTACTACAAAATATCCGAATATCGGACACAAGTACGCTAAGTGCATAATACCATCCCTGGAAGGACCGACATCGCCATACGTTACAAAACTCAAGCACAACTAAGGTGCGACATATAATCTGAATCCAGAGAGCTATCCTGCTCACATAACACCATCGCTCTGCGGAACCTCAACACATAAGAAATTTATCAAGCTGTTTCATAACTCACACAGCACAATATAGTATTACATGAAATAACCGACGATGAAACGACATCCAACGTCCGAATACTCATCCATAGGGAGCTTTTATGCTGAAATGAACACATCCGGCCTGATATAGAGCCCGTATTCATATTTAAATCCATCCATATACCTCAAGCCGATTCTGAGGTCTAGGCTAATAACCTTTCAAGGATCCATAATAAACCCTTTTCCCATAACACACAAGAATAGCCGTCATAATCGGAACAAACTTTCACAGTCCACAACCAAATAAACCAAGCGCCCTTCAGGCATAAATTCTCGAATCAGCGATATTGCCACAATCTTCATACTTGGTTTCAATATTCACTCAATCAAGTGACTACACGTCACTCTTACACAATATTTCCGTGAGACATGCTCCCACGACCTTCCACACCAGGTAACAAGTCTGCACATTCATGCTACTGGTTACACAAAATGCTGTAAAGCATATCAAGAATCCACAAATCAATACACAAGGTCTCTTACACCTGACATCGATCTTAGATGATGCCAAAAACAATACCATCTTACTTTAAACATCTAAATCCCGTTCCTGCTCATCCGAGCTCATAACATCCTTGTCAACACCGAACCGAGATCTTAACC
The DNA here is from genome assembly GCF_000390325.3 of Nicotiana tomentosiformis. Lineage (NCBI taxonomy): Eukaryota > Viridiplantae > Streptophyta > Magnoliopsida > Solanales > Solanaceae > Nicotiana > Nicotiana tomentosiformis. The sequence goes on from NC_090814.1 coordinate 35,263,841, forward strand.
CCTTAACTTTCGAATCCCATGCTACTTAGTGCAATTAACCATGCCAATGCGCAGGAGTACAAGAATTCCATCATAACTCCCGAACCACTAATAGGGTAAACACTTCATCATATAAAAAACCTTCTTCTTAACTCATTTCAAGAGAACCATTGCAACACGTGACTGAATTCCCAAATCCGTAGAAAATACCGGCCTCAAGTAGTGGTCTAAACCACCATAACTCTTCTGGGATCTCTCTACACATAATCCAAAAAGGTCATGCTGGCACCGGACACCACTGTCAGGCAAGCCAACCATAATCAATTAATTTAATTACCCATTTTAGTATTTTTGAAATAAAATTTTCTTCAATGAAATAGTAAAGATAAAACTCATAGAGTAAATGATAAATATTTTTAACAACTAAATTTCTAAACAATTCACAACAATTCTCAAAATCCGGTGTCACAAGTGCATGAGCATTTATTAGGGAATTAAAATAAAATAAAGCATCTGTCCAGAATACAAATTAGACAGGAAAATATAATAACTCTGAAGGAGACTCTGTTAGCTGCGGATCGTAAAATAGAATGCAACTTACCTATGTCCCCACAATTATTAACCACACCTCTGCACCCACAAGACCGCTATACACATATGTACCTGCACAATAAAATATGCAGCAAGTGCAGTATGAGTACAAAAATAACGTGTACCCAGTAAGTATCAAGCCTAATCTCGAAGTGCTAGAGACGAGATAGCCAACTTTGACACTCACTATAGGTCAATAATAATATTTGAAATAAAACTAGAATATCTAAATCAGCATGATTCACAGAATTTACAATAATATTTTTAACCAGCAGAAATAATCAAATTCCTTCAAATGCAACAATTCTCAATATATTAATTAAATTCCTTCAATTCAAATAATTTCTAATTTATCAATTAATCTCATTTATAGGAATAACAATTAATTCCTTAACAAGCAGGAATAATAATTCATTAAATTCCAAGGATTCTCCAATTTATCAATTAGCTTCGCAAGCTAAAATAAACTATTAAGGTATCGTGTAATTATTATTATTAAGCACGATTTCTGCCGAGGACGTACGGCCTGATCCAGAGTGTCGTGTACACTGCCGAGGGACGTGCGGCATGATCCATAGATGCATCTATCCAGCCGAGGCGTTCGGCCCGCTCCATAAGAAAGGAGGACATTTTTCTTATGTACTTTCGGGAATGAGAGTATGTTTATTATAAGATAAATTCGAGAGGATGAAAATTTTTTTTTAACAATTTATTTAATCTAAACAAAAATTAAACATATGAAATTTCATCTTTTACTACCTTTCATAACAATTCACAATATACACATCAAATAATTTAATTAATAAAGAATACAATTTACACAAGTAATTCATGCTTTGAGTCCTAAACTACTCGGACTTTAGCATTAATAGTAGCTACGCACGAACTCTCGTCACCTCGTGCGTACGTAGCCCCCGCAATTAGCAACAATTATTTAATTTAATCCCTATGGGGTAATTTTCCCCTCACAAGATTAGACAAGAGACTTACCTCGTCTCAAAGTCTACTTTTCGATTATCACATCGCGTTGAATTCTCGATTCGACGCCGAAAAATTCGAAACTATCCAAATATTATACAAAATAATTAATATATGCTAAATGATTCAAAATTTATCTATTAAATAAATTACCTTATCCAAAATGGTAAAATTCCTAAAATCCATCCCGGGCCCACGTGCCGGATTTTGGAAATTTCCAGAGGGAATCGTTACCCATAATCTCAAGAAATCAAATATATAATTTCCATCCAATTCCATAACCATTTCCGTGGTGAAAAATCAAAAATACCAATTTCTAGGTTTTTCTTCAAAACTCTAAATTTCTACAAATTTTTATGTCTAAATTCATATATAAACCATGTATTTAACTTGCAATAGGTGTGAATTAACTTACCTCCAAGTTGCTAGGTGAATGCTCCTCTCAAGAAGCTCCAAAGATCGTCCAAGAATGAAGAAATGAGCAAAAATGCTCAAATCCTCGCTTTAAATACTCACTGCTTAGCGATCATCGCGCCCACGATGGATTTTTCACACCCGCGGCTTCGCACCCGCGATGGATTTTTCGCACCTGCGGCTTCACACCCGCGATGGATTTTTCTCACCTGCGGCTTCGCACCCGCGATGGAGTTTTTGCACCCGCGGCTTCGCACCCGCGATGGATTTTTCGCACTTGCGGCTTTGCACCCACGATGGAGTTTTCGCACCTGCAGCTTCGCACCCACGATGGATTTTTCGCACCCGCGGCTTCGCACCTGCGATCACACCAGATATCAGCTGCCTCAACTCTTCTTCAAATTCCAAATTCGATCCGTTAACCACCCGGAATCCATCCGAGACCCTCGGGCCTTAACCAAATATACCAACAAGTCCTACAACATTATACGAACTTATTTGAAACCTCAAATCACATAAAACGACGCTAAAACCACGAATTATGCTCCAATTCAAGCTTAATAAAACTTAACATTTCCAACTTCTACATTTGATGTCGAAACCTATCAAATCAACTCCGATTGACCTCAAATTTTGCACACAAGTCATAAATGACATAATAGAGCTATGAAAATTTTGACAACTGTATTCCGATTCCAGTATCAAAAAGTCAACTCCCCGATCAAACTTCCAAACTTAAATTCTTGTTTTAGCCATTTCAAGCCTAATTTCACTACGGACTTCCAAAGAGAATTCCGATCATTCTCCTAAGTCCAAAATCACCATACGGAGCTGTTGGAATCATCAAAATTCTATTCCGGGGTCGTTTGCACATAATTCGACATCCGGTCACTATTTGAACTTAAACTTTTTAATTGTTTCATCAAAATTTCATATCTCGGGCTAGGGACCTCGGAATTTAATTCCGGGCATACGCCCAAGTCTCAAATCACGATACGGACCTACCGAAACTGTCAAAACACTGATCCGAGTCCGTTTACTCAAAATGTTGACCAAAGTCAAACTTGACCTTTTAAAGCCAACTTAAGGAACCAAGTGTTCCGATTTCAACCCAAACACTTCCAAATCTCGAACCAACCATCCCCACAAGTCATAAATCATTAAAGCACATACGGAAAGTTTTATTTAAGGAAACGGGGTTCTAAAAGTCAAAACCACCGCTTGGGTCATTACATTCTCTCTCACTTAAATATGCGTTCGTCCTCGAACGTGCTAAGGAGTGTTCCGGAGTTATCCAAAATTACTGTTTAACACCTCGTGCACCTACCCGTGCTACCACACCCAGTTGAGCACATTAACTCGAGCCAATCTGAAAATTCTCCTCTTTATTTAGGCAAATAAACCTTAGAGCCCAATTCTAACATCCAGAATTCTCCACCATGTCTGTTTCCAACCTATGAATATCGTATCAATCACTACATGATGCATCAATACAGGATTGCAGACCTTTGTTGAATTTAGACCATGCACCGCATCATTCACATGACTATAATAACATCCTCCGATAACAATAGCCAAAATTTTACGAATCTGATGTTCACAACACACCTCATGATACATATAAGTCCTGTTCCAACTCTTGAAATGCTTCCACGATGGAAGAAATGTGTATAAATTCATAACCAACTGCCGAGTCAACAATTATTGAGTTTTTCCTTCTGACAAGAACCATTGTCTCATTATAACCAAATAATGGTATTTGCTCTTTATTACACTCCATATAATCCGATCGCACTGGTCCCGAATCCAATAATCTCGTCTCACCAAGTATAAGTTGCTCAGGCAATAAACCACCTCAGACACGATCAAAAAGCCTCATATGACGCCACAATTAGCTAATAAGCTACGGACTTGATTGCGATACATAAGGAAAATGAACTCTGGAAAGGACTACTCAACCCACGTGACTAATTAGACAACTGAAAAGGTGTCATGAACCTTCTTCAGAAAACGGGACACAAAACACACAAAATAGAATATAGGTGACTGTACTCGACATCACACTGTTGCGGCATGCAACTCGATCCACACATGATACCGTTGCAGCGGGCAACCTGATCCAAAAACATACCCGTGGCGGCGTGCCACCTGATCCGCACAAAAAGAATCTATAAGAAAATACTTACCGAGCTAGAATGCTCATTACTACAAAATATCCGAATATCGGACACAAGCACGCTCAGTGCATAATATCATCCCTGGAAGGACCGACAGCGCCATACGCTACAAAACTCAAGCACAACTAAGGTGCGATATATGATCTGAATCTCGAGATCCATCCTGCTCAAATAACACCATCGCTACGCGGAACCTCAACACATAAGAAATTTATCAATCCATTTCATAACTCACACGGCACAATATAGTATTACATGAAATAACCGACGACGAAACGACATCCAACGTCCGAATACTCCTCCATAGGGAGCTTTTATGCTGAAATGAACACATCCGGCCTGATATAGAGCCCGTATTCATATTTAAATCCATCCACATACCTCAAGCCGATTCTGATCGCACCGTACTAGGCTAATAACCTTTCAAGGATCCATAATAACCTTTTTTCCCATAACATACAAGAATAGCCATCATAGTCAGAACAAACTTTCACAGTCCACAACTAAATGAACCGAGCGCCCTCCAGGCATAAATTCTCGAATCAGCGATATTACCACAATCTTCATACTTGGTTTCAATCGTCACTCAATCAAGTGACTGCATGTCACTCTCACACAATCTTTCCGTGAGACACGCTCCCACGACCTTCCGCACCAGGTAACAAGTCTGCACATTCATGCTACCGGTTACACTAATATTGTAAAGCATATCAAGAATCCATAAATCAATACACAAGGTCTCTTACACCTGACATCGACCTTAGATGATGCCAAAAATAATACCATATTACTTTAAACATCTAAATCTCTTTCCTTCTCATCCGAGCTCATGACATCCTTGTCGACACCAAACCGAAATCTTAAATCCTCAACTTTCGAATCCCATGCTACTTAGTGCACTTAACCACGCCAATGCGCAGGAGTACAAGAATTCCATCATAACTCCCGAACCACTAATAGGGTAAACACTTCATCATATAGAAACCTTCTTCTTAACTCATTTCAAGAGAACCATTGCAACACGTGACTGAATTTCCATATCCGTAGAAAATACCGGCCTCAAGTAGTGGTCTAAACCACCATAACTCTTCTGGAATCCCTCTACACATAACATGTCATAATACTTGAATTCCTCCAAATAAAATCAATTACGGAGGCCGTTAAGCCTCGCACGTACCGCCAGAAATCACATGCATAATTCAATGCGCTGAAGGAACTGATCATTGTCACCATCGTGCCGATTCAACCATTGTTAGCTGACCCGTATTTTCTCAATTTACTCTCACCTTGCCTTAGAAATAATAATAGCTCCATTCATTACATCACGAACTCAAATCCGCACTCATCCCAAGTGACCTTATTTCACGAGACCGCGCTATTTCAAAACCCACTAATTATCTCATATCCCTTCTTGTGCGCACTTTTTACATCTTCAACTGGTACACCCATTCTGATACTTCTTTTATGAATCCAAAGTTATTTTCTTCCGTTTCTCTAATGCTACACCACAACCTGAAGATAACGCAGAGTACTCCAAGCCCCGTTTCATAATCTGCTGCAAAAGCTCGATACTCAACCATACTATAGACTCGAGATCTTTAGACACCACACTTTAAATTTTTGAATCCACTAGGACCGTTAATGAGAGTCACTTGCTCTGACTTGTTCCCATACATGATCAACTCCAAGGCCCTGCTAGCACATGGACATTTTCTCAAGGAAATACCCGACTGTCTCACTTCCCTGTACATTACATCTACACGAAGCATAAACTTTGAGTCTTCCCACAAACCTGAATATGAATTGATAAGGTCAAATATGGCACACATTCCCCAAATCCTTTGCTCAAATTACTACCGATGCTTTCTTTCCTTAGTCGTAATGACCCACCAATAGACCGATAACCAGAAACTGCACAAGTTGACCCTACGCAATCCAATCATAGACAGTGGGGTTCTCCCACTTAGCTTGAAGCTACAAATTACAAAATTCTGGAATCCACCGAGATTCTTTCTTCATCGTCGACATGATCCTGCACACGCAACTCGCCAAATTTTCTAGAAATTCTTCTATTAACCTTTAATAAACACTCTGAACCGCTAGCCACATTTACATATTAAATCTCTTACCGGGTAGCCAGTAAAATTCTTCACAGAAGCTTCGTCAACACCACGCGACCGCTAATCTTCTCACATGAGATAACCCACCTGTGAAAATTACATGCCGACATATTCCAACGCCGCTGCACTGGTTGTAATTACTACGAAATCAGTAGATCATCCTGAGTCCAGGCTCATTCACCAGCTACATCAGTCCGTTCACTCCTCATGGATGTCAACTAGAGGTGCGACAATACATTCCAATCCAAAGTCATGTTGTATCCTTCTTCATATCAAGTAACTCCCTCATGTTGTATCCAATCTTCCTCAGTATAGCAGCTAATATTACAACTTAAGTCCGTAGACCTAGTCACTGTCCATTCTATATCCCAAATCACTCCAAACGTTCCTCAAGACGTATAGTCATTCTACCACTTAACCCATTTGCTACCTTGCCACTCTCCCACTTTGGTCAACCATCTCCTTTAAGTAACTACTCTACTTCTGTTTTCTTACACTTGGCCTTTTCGGAACCTAACCACCGCAAGGAACCTTTCACATGTCCTTCCTCATCCGTCGCTGCCCAGTTGTTGCCTTAACTCAAAATTCGTATCTGTAGCACTTGAACCAATAGCTTGTTACCAGTTTTAAACCTTTCTGACGATCATCCTTCTCGAGACATCAATACTAGAAACGCTGCTTCGATCCTGAATCACTGCACACCGCGATCTCTAACGACTGCTTCCCCTATACCAATTCCTAACACCCCGTCGTGAAGGCGAGTTGAAGAAAACCATAACACTGGCGAACCTTAACGCATTTTACAAGGCGATGACACCACATCAAAATTAAAAACTCTACCACACTCGAAAATATCAAGCTTCATTACTCCATCAACCCCAAACCTAAATATTCATAGTCCGATTGCCTTTTCTCCGCTAGAATTAAAACATTGAACCTCTAAATCATGTACTAAGAAAATCTTCTTTCAATTCGTTTACTTCCCTGACACATAGACGAGCATTTTACCATTTCATAAACACTGTGCGATAACAACGCACGAATCGTCATAACAATCAATTCCAAATCTCAAAATATTAGGTAGTACTGATACTTAATTTGAAATGACAGAGCGGCCTTTCGCAAGGCGACGACAACAACCCAATTAATTACACAGGGAGAAGCATCTTGTACTACATCTGTAGTACCATTAAAAATTTCCTCGATCCCCAATTTATAACAAGCGCTTCACGTCGCATAAGATTGAATAGGAAGAAAATGTAGGCATAAGCCTCAAAGGAATCGAATCGCATGATGAGGAATCAAAAAGGAAAGTATTCCTAACAGCCCTGTAGCCTCTCGAAGATAAGCACAGACGTCTCCGTACCGATCCGCAAGACTCTACTAGACTTGCTCATGACTCGTGAGACCTACGTGAACCTAGTTTTCTGATACCATGTTATCACGACCCAAAATCCAAAAAGGTCATGCTGGCACCGGACACCACTGTCAGGCAAGCCAACCATAATCAATTAACTTAATTACCCATTTTAGTATTTTTGAAATAAAAGTTTCTTCAATAAAATAGTAAAGATAAAACTCATAGAGTAAATGATAAATATTTTTAACAACTAAATTTCTAAACAATTCACAACAATTCTCAAAATCCGGTGTCACAAGTGCATGAGCATTTATTAGGGAATTAAAATAAAATAAAGCATCTGTCCAGAATACAAATTAGACAGGAAAATATAATAACTCTGAAGGAGACTCTGTTAGCTGCGGATCGTAAAATAGAATGCAACTTACCTATGTCCCCACAATTATTAACCACACCTCTGCACCCACAAGACCGCTATACACATATGTACCTGCACAATAAAATATGCAGCAAGTGCAGTATGAGTACAAAAACAACGTGTACCCAGTAAGTATCAAGCCTAATCTCGAAGTGCTAGAGACGAGATAGCCAACTTTGACACTCACTATAGGTCAATAATAATATTTGAAATAAAACTAGAATATCTAAATCAGCATGATTCACAGAATTTACAATAATATTTTTAACCAGCAGAAATAATCAAATTCCTTCAAATGCAACAATTCTCAATATATTAATTAAATTCCTTCAATTCAAATAATTTCTAATTTATCAATTAATCTCATTTATAGGAATAACAATTAATTCCTTAACAAGCAGGAATAATAATTCATTAAATTCCAAGGATTCTCCAATTTATCAATTAGCTTCGTAAGCTGAAATAAACTATTAAGGTATCGTGTAATTATTATTATTAAGCACGATTTCTGTCGAGGACGTACGGCCTGATCCAGAGTGTCGTGTACACTACCGAGGGAGGTGCGGCACGATCCATAGATGCATCTATCCTGCCGAGGCATTCGACCCGCTCCACAAGAAAGGAGGACATTTTTCTTATGTACCTCCGGGAATGAGAGTATGTTTATTATAAGATAAATTCGAGAGGATGAAAAATTTCTTTTAACAATTTATTTAATCTAAACAAAAATTAAACATATGAAATTTCATCTTTTACTACCTTTCATAACAATTCAAAATATATACATCAAATAATTTAATTAATAAAGAATACAATTTACACAAGTAATTCATGCTTTGAGTCCTAAACTACTCAGACTTTAGCATTAATAGTAGCTACGCACGGACTCTCGTCACCTCGTGTGTACGTAGCCTCCGCAATTAGCAACAATTATTTAATTTAATCCCTATGGGGTAATTTTCCCCTCACAAGATTAGACAAGAGACTTACCTCGTCTCAAAGTCCACTTTCCGATTACCACATCGCGTTGAATTCTCGATTCGACGCCGAAAAATCCGAAACTATCCAAATATTATACAAAATAATAAATATATGCTAAATGATTCGAAATTTATCTATTAAATAAATTATCTTATCCAAAATGATAAAATTCCTAAAATTCATCCTGGGCCCACGTGCCGGATTTTGGAAATTTCCAGAGGGAATCGTTACCCATAATCTCAAGAACTCAAATATATAATTTCCATCCAATTCCATAACCATTTCCGTGGTGAAAAATCAAAAATACCAATTTTTAGGTTTTTCTTCAAAACTCCAAATTTTTAGAAATTTTCATGTCTAAATCCATATATAAATCATGTATTTAACTTGCAATATATATGAATTAACTTACCTCCAAGTTGCTAGGTGAATGCTCCTCTCAAGAAGCTCCAAAGATCGTCCAAGAATGAAGAAATGAGCAAAAATGCTCAAATCCCCGCTTTAAACACTCACTGCCCAGCGATCATCGCGCCCGCAATGGATTTTTCACACCTGCGGCTTCGCACCCGCGATGGATTTTTTGCACCCGCGATCACACCAGATATCGGCTGCCTCAACTCTTCTTCAAATTCCAAATTCGATCTGTTAACCACCCGAAATCCACCTGAGACCCTCGGGACCTCAACCAAATATACCAACAAGTCCTACAATATTATACGAACTTATTTAAAACCTCAAATCACATAAAACGATGCTAAAACCAAGAATTATGCTCCAATTCAAGCTTAATGAAACTTAAAATTTCCAACTTCTACATTCGATGTCGAAACCTATCAAATCAACTCCGATTGACCTCAAATTTTGCACATAAGTCATAAATGACATAATGGAGCTATAAAAATTTTCGCTACTATATTCCGATTCCGGTATCAAAAAGTCAACTCCCCGGTCAAACTTCCAAACTTAAATTTTTGTTTTAGCCATTTCAAGCCTAATTTCACTACGGACTTCCAAATAGAATTTCGATCATGCTCTTAAGTCCAAAATCACCATACGGAGCTGTTGGAATCATCAAAATTCTATTCCGGGGTCGTTTGCACATAATTCAACATTCGGTCATTATTTGAACTTAAAATTTTTAATTGTTTTATCAAAATTCTATATCTCGGGTTAGGGATCTCGAAATTTGATTTCGGGCATACGCCCAAGTCCCAAATCACAATACGGGCCTTTCGAAACTGTCAAAATACTGATCCGAGTCCGTTTGCTCAAAATGTTGACCAAAGTCAAACTTGGCCTTTTAAAGCCAACTTAAGGAACCAAGTGTTCCGATTTCAATCCAAATACTTTCAAATCCCGAACCAACCATCCCCACAAGTTATAAATCATTAAAGCACATACGGAAAGTTTTATTTAGGGGAACGGGATTCTAAAAGTCAAAACGACCGATTGGGTCGTTACATAGGGTACACACCTGTATTTATCCAGATAATAAAAAAAATTACAATATCAAATATTTTTTGATTTCTAGAATTGCTTCAATGTTTGAGTAAATATTACTTAATGATTATATTTTTTCTATATGATGGCCGTAAATAAATTGAGCATAATCATGTAAAATATGAGACTTCCCTATAACAAAATCTCTCTTTCCTGTATTTAAGTAATTCTTTATCCAAATTCAATGCAGCAATAAAAGATTTATATGCCAAATAAATACTTTGAATATAATTAGTATAATGGTGTTATGAATTAAATGTCATTTCTTAGTGGCGGACAAAGTGGAACTAATAAGTTTTATAATTATTATTAAAATTAAAACGAATGAAAAAGTATTCTTTATTTTTTTCATTATGAAAAGAAATCAAGTCTATGGACATAGAAAAAATTAAATTGAAACATAAAGTTACAGGCAAATTGGATAAATTGAGAGAAGCTTTAGGATTAAAAAAAGGTTGATGATGGTTATACGACGTCAAAAGAGAAATGATGGTGGCAAATATATTATACAAATGTAAAAAAATATAACTAAAATCAAAGGTAATTTTTGTCCTTCCTCTTATGTCTAGATACCCTATTCATTTCTTTGATGAGTTTATTTAATAGACTAAATTTTTTCCAATTATATATATTAAACTAGTTAATTAATCCGCGCTTCGCGTGGTCAAATATTTTTTTTTTTATTTGAATTTAATTGATAGTTGATATAGAAGAATAAGAAAATTTTATAGTACCATAAATAAGAAACAAATGTATTCTTTTTGTCCATTTTTACTTGTCTACTATACTAAAAAAAATATCTACTTTTAGTTGTCCAGTCTGATTTTTTGAAAATCAAGAGACACTCTACCATTTTATATCTATACCATAGATCAAGGTGTGTCTAATAAAATATTAATTAGGGGTAATATAGTAAAATAGACGAAGGGAGTATTATATAAAACATACATTCAAAAAAAAAAGGTAACACACGCATGCATACACGTTTATTCCTCACAACATAATCTATTGAATAAGGAGAAAATTGTTATATCTTTTTACGTTCTATTTCTAATTAAATATTGTTCATACTCCCTCCGTTCACTCTTATTATACTAAAAATATATTTTTACTTTTATTTGTCCTCTATACTAAATCACGAGAAATACAATCTTTTTTTTTTCCTTTCTGTTTTACCCTTATCATTAACTACTCATTTCCCAAAACTTTTGGAAATGCTATCATTATTATGGATAAAATTATAAAATACATGCTTTATTTTTATTTTTTCTTAAATAGGGTATAAAGTCAAAGTGGACAACTAAAAGTGAATGGAGAGAGTAAATAATATTTATAATACTATAATAAAATTAATTAAGCAAAGAAAAGGTAAAATTGTCTCTCTTTAATTAACATCTTCGCAGTAATTGTAAGTTTTTCTATACATTGAGTAAAATGTATAACCACTTTATAAGTTGCTCATAATAAAAGTGTCAATGTACACTCATATTTCTATTTTATTTTCATTTATGTAAAGAAAAAAGTTATGTAAGGGTATACTAAAAGATCTTGATGCATTAGTTAATTACATGAGCATAATATAATCAAGATTCTAAATATAAATACTTGAAAATATTATGATTAAATTTTGTGACCACAATCACCATTTTAGTTTTCTCTAAATTAATACTCTACAATATTGTTTAATATTTATTACAGAATTAATAAATTAATCGAAAATCGGAATTAGTATCAAAAGGATACGTGTACGAGAGGAATCCACAAAGAGTTCACATGTTCTAATAAAAGAGATTTTCACAAATACATTACAAAGGTTGTCATGAGGTGTCACTGCCTAATTTCTCCTCCGTTGGGTATCGTGATGGCACATAGTCTTAGGGACTAGGTAAGCCTAACATTTACCGAATATCAACAATAATAAAGGAAATCTAACAGTCTCGATATAGAAATCTTTAAAGAATTTATAATTTTTCCGAAACCGGTAGTACAAGTCATAAGCTCTACAGAGTTGCTACAACTTCTAAATATAACTGTTTGGGAATGAGTAAAAACAGTTTGAATATAAAGTAAGAAGGTGACTCCGAAGCTTGCGAACGCAGCAGCAGGTTTACCTTGAGTCTCTTCAGCAAGAATCCACAACTAACGATCAATACCTGAATCTGCACAAAAATATCCGAAAGTGTAGTATGAGCACACCACAGCGGTGCTCAGTAAGTATCAAGACTAACCTCGGTGAAGTAGTGACGAGGACTAGTCAAGACACCCACTAGTCTAATAAACTGAACAAGCATAAGTATAGGAATGACAGAGCATGACATTTATTTATCTAAGGGCTACACGATATGGCTAACAACATAGTAACTGCAATAAGGAAGTAAAAACAGCAAGCAATAGCAAAATACCATAATAAGACACAGAAGGATGGACGGGAACACAACCCAAATTCGAAAATCACAATACAGTAAAGGCAAGTAGTAACTCAGCACTGCAATAGTTTCCACATCAGGCCTTAGCCAACAACCCCAATAAATTCATGCCGAAGTCTCAAATCACATCAAACCACGACGGAACTATGAATCACACAATGAATCGAGCTTATGAACTTTCGAATCTTCCAACTTCTAAAACTCGTGCCGAAACCTATCAATTCAATTCGGAATGACGCCAAATTTTGCAGACAAGTGCCAAATGACATCATGGAGCTGCTCCAACTCTCAGAATCGCATTCCGACCCCGATATCACAAAAGTCAATTGTGGGTCAACTTCTCTATTTTCCAAACTTCAACTTTTCTAACTTTTCACCGAATTGCCTCAAATTACTCTACGGACCACCAAATCCAAATCCGGACGCTCGCCTAAGTCCAAAATTACCATACGGAACTGTTGACATTATCCAAAACTTATTCCGTATCCGTTTACACAAAAAGTCAAATTCCGGTCAAATTCCACCGGTTAAGCTTTCAAAACCAGAATCCTTCTTCCAATTCGACTCCGAATCATCCGGTAACTGAATCCAACCATGCACGCAGGTCGATATACACAATGTGAAGCTGTTCAAGACCTTATGACACCGAACGAAGCTTAAATTCTCAAAACGACCGGCCGGGTCGTTACATTCTCCCCCTCATAAAATAAACGTTCGTCCTTGAACGTGCCAAGAATCGCCTCGAAGTCTTCAAATCACTAAATGCACACTTCCACATACACCCGCGGGTGATCCCACCCCAATCTATATGAGCCTGACGACACTATCTCAACTGCAACTTAGCCTATCTACCAACACCGATAAGCCTTATAGCCAAAATTCTCACCTTCTATTCATTTCCAAAGGCCTGATTCTTAATTCATATCCGGTATCAGTCTCAACCAGCTGCATCAACTCATGCCTACACCCACGAGGTACGACCACACAATATAACACATCACACATAGGTTTATAATAACACTTTTGATCACAATAGCTGCCCGAAATCAATTCAGGACCGACAGTTAGCCTCATCCGATAGAACTCTGTTTCAAACCTCCATAACACTGATAATGATGCAAGAAGCATGAAGACCTCATAATTAGACACCCGAATCACCAAGTCACAACTAGCACCACCGGGCACACACCTCGCAAGCTAAAACTCAAGAAGCACAGAACAAAAATGATTAGATGTGAAAAGAGAAACACATAAGGGAACTATCAAACAAGCCCGACATGAACAACTCTCTATCAATACTAACCTACAAAAACAATATAACAAGGAAAGACGTAAAGCATATGAACAAATCACAAGGATCCCATCCTGATATAACTTCCACCGCGGTACTTGGCCCGGTTCAAACCTATCGAATCATAAGAGATCACGAGGGTCTCGCCCTCAACTCTAAATCACATATCTATTATATATCATACCAATTGAAATCTTCCACTAACTCAGATCTGCCAATAAAATCACAACATTCACTGAACTCTCACCCCGATAGAGTATCAAATCACAGCTCGTAACCAAAATACTCAAGAACAATCACATCAAGTCTACCATGAAGAACAACAAGGACTTACTTCTAGTCTCACCACTCTCAATGATGAATAAAAACAACGATGGACACGGGCTAACACTCATAGAACCTCCTAACAGGAGTAAACACGAAAATAGAGTGCAAACCATGAAATTCACTCATAAATGAAGCAACAAATAAGGGAACTCGTCCTGACCAGCAGAACTATAGGGAATTACAAATGGTACCCCTCTGTAACAGAACACAACACACATGTATGATAACATCTGGCACAACGGCCTCCAGCCTACTATATGAAACACATCAATGGGCTGGGCCTCCCCCTCTTGGGCGCCCCCTACATGCCTGAATACCCCGCCGTAACACATCTGCCCGGAGCCTGGGATAATCTCTCACCATGTGGCTGATATCTCCACACTCAAAGTAATCCATCTGCTGACGTGGCTGTGGGAACTGCGCCGTACGAGTACTCTGAGACCCATGAGCGCCTGAAACACTGCGCGAAGCCGGAAGTGCAAACTAAACTGGCTGACCCACAAAACCTATACCATGTCGTACCCTGCCTCCAAAATAAGGACCAGCAGATATCTCCGGTCTACGAGGCCTCCTCGCCTCCCTGTACTCTCTCTCCTGATCTCGTCCGTCCTCTCGCTCCCGGTCCTACATGCCCTCTAACCGGTGAGCGATCCCTACCACATGCTGAAACGAAACATATGACTCCAACTCTCGGGCTGTGCTAAATCAAATATCATGCCTGAGCCCCTCAATGAATCTACGGACTCGCCCTTTAACTGTAGCGACCAAGGCAAGTGCATGTCTGGCCAAATCACTGAATCTAACAGCATACTCTAATACTGACATAGTGCCCTCACGCAACTGCTCAAACTCCGTGCGCCATGCATCCCGAAGGGACTAAGGTACAAACTTTCTCAAAAACATCTCTGAAAACCGAATCCCATGTAAGTGAAGTTGCATCGGCCGGGCTACCCAACTCATATGCCCACCACCACAGATAAGCCGCTCCCTTAAGCTGGAACGTAGTAAAAGCAACCCCACTCATCTCAACAATATCCATAGTGCGGAGGATGCTATGGCACTCCTCCAGAAAACCATGTGCGCTCTCCGAAGCCGAACCACTAAATGTAGGAGGGTTATATCTCTTGAACCTTTTAAATCTAAGCTGCCCTTCCTCGGATGTTGCTGCCCTGACCATGAGCTAAACTGGAAATACAGGTTGTGTCACCATTACACCTGGAACCTGACCAACATTAACTCGCTGCTCTAGAGTGTGGGCGGTGGGAGTCTGGGCTCCTCCCCCGGACTGTAAAGTAGCTGGTGCAACCGGAATCAACCCCGCCTGAGCCAATGTACCAAATATGCTCAGGAACTGTCCTAAAAGTCTCCTGAAGTCCGGGGGTAATAGCAGGCGCCCCCGGTACCTGCCCCCCAACTTGAACTACTGGCGGCTCCTCAACTGCTGCTTTGGTAGGTGCCCTAGTTGCGGCACGTGCCCCTCGTCGACCTCTGCCTCTGACCCTAGCGACATCTGCTCTGGGGTAACATCATCAGGAACCGCAGCTCGTGCCCTCACCATCAGTGAGAGACCAGAATGATAATTTCAAACTTCAAGATCAATGAACTCGCACGATAGGGATGAAGGAAGTGAATTGTCCTAATAGTTCCGTAGCCTCTCGAAGATAAGTACAGACGTCTCTGTACCGATCTGCAAGGCTCTACTAAACTCGCTTATGACTCGTAGCACCTATGAACCTAGAGCTCTGATACCAACTTGTCACGACCCAATTTCCCCTCCGTTGGGTATCATGATGGCACATAGTCTTAGGGACTAGGTAAACCTAATATTTACCAAATAACAACAATAATAAAGGAAATCTAACAGTCTCAATATAGAAATCTTTACAGAATTTACAATTTTCCCGAAATCGGTAGTACAAGTCATAAGCTCTACAGAGTTGCTACAACTTCTAAATACAACTGTTTGGGAATGAGTAAAAACAGTTTGAATATAAAGTAAGAAGGTGACTCTGAAGCCTGCGAATGCAGCAGCAGGTTTACCTTGAGTCTCCTCAACAAGGATCCGCAGCTAACGATCAATACCTGAATCTGCACAAAAATGTGCAGAAGTGTAGTATGAGCACACCACAGCGGTGCCCAGTAAGTATCAAGACTAACCTCGGTGAAGTAGTACCGAGGACTAGTCAAGACACCCACTGGTCTAATAAACGGAACAAGCATAAGTATAGGAATGACAGAGCATGACATTAATCTAAGAGCTACACGATATGGCTAACAACATAGCAACTGCAATAAGGAAGTAAAAATAGCAAGTAATAGAGAATTACCATAATAAGACATAGAAGGATGGACGGGAACACAGCCCAAATTCGAAAATCACAATACAATAAAGGCAAGTAGTAACTCAGCACTGCAATAGTTTCCACATCAGGCCTTAGCCAACAACCCCAATAAATTAGTCAAATCCTTCAAGTGTAAACTTTCACCCGTAAGTTTTTATGTTGGGATCTTTAGAATATAATCCTTTCCAATAAGAAATTCTGTTGAAATATACTTCCTTCAAATATAAATTTTTTCAATAAATATCTTTCAAACATAGTTCTTTCAAGATAATTACTTTTCAAATATAAACTTTTCAAATAAATGGCCTTCGAACATAGTTCTTTCAAGATAAATACTTTTCAAATATAAATTTTCAAGTAAATATCCTTCGAGTAGAAGTCACCCTGTGATATCTAAGCATAGAAGATTAGAAACTCCGAACACAAATATATCAACAAGGGAATCTACCAGGATCCCGTCCCGTAGTTCCGAATTTATTATGCAGTACAGGGGGATCTCCGAAATACGTCTGTAGTCCCAATATAAATATGCAGTGTTGGGAGATCTCCCGGAATATGTCTGTAGTCCCAAAATAAATATGCAGTACATGGGGATCTCCCAGAATACGTCCGTAGTCCCAAAGTAAATATACAAGACAGGGGGATCTCGCGAAATACATCCGTAGTCCCAAAGTAAATATGCAGCGTAGACGACATAGATAACAGTTATAGCATGACAGAAAAACTCGTACATCACCACAACAAGCACAAAATCAACAATGACAGTAATACAAAGTACGGCGAGTAAAATAATTCAGGAACTTTAAATCACAAAGAAAATGGTAGAACTCATTCACAATGAATAACCACAGTTAAGAATGCTAGGCGTAAAGAGAATAACTTAACAAGGAAAAAGCAAAGAATGTAACAACGATTCCACAATATTCAAGTCAACAATAAGAAGCCAACACGAGTCAAATAGTTCCAAATAAAGGCAAGTCATCTAAGGTAGAGGTTATCCAAACTCCTTTTGAGGTTGAGCAATTATGAGGGATATTCAACGATTCAATTAAGGATGACCAGCAGAGATAATCATAACTCCAATTAAGGCCAACGATTATAGGATGAGATAATAATAATTTCAATTAAAGATAAGCAATTATGAAAAATATAGTATGACGATAGAAGAGGTAAAATCTTCAGTTAAGTCAAATAAGCTTCAATTAGATAGTAAGAGGGAATCCTAAAGCAATTATCTCTAATTAAAGCATGTAGAAGTGAAACTAGTAAGTAGGAACCCAACGTATCGAGAACAACTTCATACACGGTAAATATAAGGACCTAAAAACCCAAAAAGGCCAACTTCCCACAAATAAGTCCGAGCACGCACTCGTCACCTCACGTACACGGACTACAATCAACATAGAAGACTCAAATCCTAAGGGGTAATTCCCCCACACAAGGTTAGGCAAGATACTTACCTCAAAGACGACGACCCGGTACTCTAAAAATGATCTCCTCGGGTGAAAAGACCTCCGGACGGCTCAAATCCAACTAGAATAACTTCAAAGCACACATAAAACTTATAAGAAACTATTCCGGATCATAAAGTCTAAATCTTTAACAAAATCCAAAAGTCGACCTAAAATCCGACCCTCGGGCCCGCATCTCGGAACCCTACAAATTTTACAAAATTCGAACACCCATTCCAATATGAGTTCAACCATACAAAAATTACCAAATTCTTATACCATTTCGTCCCGCAAATCATGATTTTTCATTTTAGAAAGTTTCTTCAAAAACCAACACTTTCCTCGACCAAAAACACAAATTTAATGATAGAAATGAAGGTAAAATCATGGAATACATTAAATACTAGGTGAAGAACACTTACCCAATCGATTAGCTTGAAAACCCCCAAAAGTCGCTCCCAAATCCGGAGTCCAAAACCCAAAAAGATGAAGAAAAGTAGCCAACCCTCGTCTTATATGAATCTGCCCAGGACTTCCGCATCTGCGGACAAAGAAGTGCATCTGTGCTATCGCATTTGCGGGCAGACGTTCGCATTTGCGAACTTGACTTACCAGACCCAGGTCCGCATCTGCGGACAGTATAGCCGCACCAGCGGCGCCGCAGAAACGATGACAGGACCGCAGAAGCGGACTCCTTCGCAGATGCGATCACAGGACCGCAGAAACAGCCTTCGCACCTGTGTGCCAGCATCCGCAGAAGCGGGCTAGCTCCCAAGCCTCAAAGGTCACAGAAGCATCCATGCTCACGTAGAAGCGGATCCGCACCTGCGCTCCAAGGTGTCGCAGGTGCGAGACAACCAGAACCAGACATGTCCTAAACTATGAAAAATATCTGAAATACACCCGAGGCCCCCGGGACCCCGTCCGAACATACCAACAAGTTCTATAACCTAATACGAACCCGCTCGACGTCTCAAATCACATCAAACCACGACAGAACTACGAATCGCACAATGAATCGAGCTTATGAACTTTCGAATCTTCCAACTTCTAAAACTCATGCCGAAACCTATCAATTCAACCCGGAATGATACCAAATTTTGCAAACAAGTCCCAAATGACATCATGGAGCTGCTCCAACTCTCGGAATTGCATTCCGACCCCGATATCACAAAAGTCAACTGTGGGTCAACTTCTCCATTTTTCAAACTTCAACTTTTCCAACTTTTCTCTGAATTGCCTCAAATTACTCTACGGACCTCCAAATCCAAATTAGGTCACGCGCCTAAGTCCAAAATGACCATACGGAGCTGTTGATATTATCCAAAACTTATTCCGGAGTTGTTTACACAAAAAATCAAATTCCGGCCAAATTTCACCGCTTAAACTTTCAAAACTAGAATCCTTCTTCCAATTCGACTCTGAATCATCCGGTAACTGAATCCAACTATGCACACAGGTAGATATACACAATGTGAAGCTGTTCAAGACCTTATGCCACCGAATGGAGCTTAAATTCTCAAAACGACCGGCCGGGTCGTTACATCAGGCTCGTCTTTTAGTTTACCTTCTCTCTCGTCCAAATTGGGAAAAATAAGGAGAAATCATAACAACAAATATATATAAACATGAAGTTCTAATTTGAGGGATGCATTCATGTATTTCCTCTGGTTGATCATTTGTCAATATATCAAGCAAATAAATAACTGTAGGGGAGATGAAAAGTTTAAAACCATGGAAGAGCATATGAATCGTCAAAATGTATAACAAATTAACAATTATAAAGAAGGACAAAATTGAATAATCTTAGACTTTACAATTTTAAAAATTAGATAAATAAAAAACTATGACACGAAACGTTAAAAAGAGAAAAGAGATAAGAAAGTTGTCATGTCACATTGATACACACTCAGTTGTTTTTCTTTTCTTTCGGTTAATAGTATCAAGAAAGTTAATACAATTATAGAAAAAACTCGTTGAGCAGCCACCCTTTTGCTCTTCCCTTTCTTTCCCAATCTGTGCCATAATTGTTCCTGAAAAGAAAGATCATATTTCCTTGTAAGTTCTACATCATATCTAGTCCAATAGAACAATCGACTACGGTCAGTTTATACTTCTATTATTTCTTTTTGAAAAGAGCAATACTTTTTATAACTAAATGTACTTACAAGCGCGGCACCGAGAAGAAAATAATTTTACATTATTGACAAATGATAACTGTCAAATAATTATACCCAAAGAAAAAATAAAAAAACTAATTGCATGAGATCTTCTAAAGAGGAAACGGTTCTGCAATTTTTTTTCTTAACTTTAAACCGGTGCTAGTTATGTCATGACCCAATTTCGTATTAAGCCGTGATGGCGCCCAACACTATTAGCCAACACTGATTAAACTAAAAATATCCCGTTCGAGTAAATCACCAAGTAGATAAAATTCTACATTAACTGAAATTTACCGATGTAACAAGATTTAGACGGAACAATAAATGCAACCGTAATCATTTAAATACAACCCAAAATATTAAAAGTCTACTAGTGTGTGTGCCAAGACATGGTATCATAAGTATATGGCAATCTAGTAGAATGTACAAAATAATACTAGCCTACTGTCCGAAAAGAAGTAGACAGAAGAAAAATAAAATATAGGAGAGACTCCAACTACTGCGGAACGGCTCGGAGGGCAGCTCACCGTGGAGTCTCGGAATAGGGATCAACTCTGCACACTGGACTGGTAACTAGATGCACCTGCCTCAAACTCTGTACAGTTAATTACAGAAGATTAGCATGAGTACATAAAT
Organism: Nicotiana tomentosiformis; assembly: GCF_000390325.3. Classification (NCBI taxonomy): domain Eukaryota; kingdom Viridiplantae; phylum Streptophyta; class Magnoliopsida; order Solanales; family Solanaceae; genus Nicotiana; species Nicotiana tomentosiformis. Next base: position 35,284,994 of record NC_090814.1, read on the forward strand.
AATATGTACCCAGTAAGTATCTAGTCTAACCTCGAAAAAGTAGTGACGAGGGGTCGACTTCGACACTTACTAGGGCCAATAACACAATAATATGAGATTCTAATTAAGCATGATGTACAACAATAAGACTTGGAACAAGAAATAACTGGCAAGAATCACCATATTCGAGAACTTAAGTCACATGCTTCCTTAAAAACATTTGATCACACAAACAATGAGTTGATACTAATTATGAAAGAAACTTTCGATTTTTTTTACTGTTACACACAATACCACCGAGGACGTTCGGCCCGATCCAACATAAATATAAATTGTGCACTGCCGAGGGTCGAACGACGCGAACCATAGATGCATCTATTTTTTCGCTCGCGAATCATTCATGCGACGCGGTCAAACATATATTTAAGGAATTATCCCGCTCGTGAATCATTCATGCGACGCAGTTACAAATAGTTTTTCTTAAGTTATTATTATAGTACATTCTCATTCTTTTCAAAGTATGAAGTTCAAATGAAAAACCCTTGAGGTCCCGATATTTTCCTCAAATTCCAATTTCTTTTAGAAACATTTAGTGAGTACACTCCATTCCGCCCTTCTCAAGGCAAATAATGCACATAAAGCAATAACAATATCAATAAGGTATGGTGTAAGCCTAAGACTACCCGGGCATAACAGGAATAGTAGCTACGTACGGACTCTCGTAACTTCGTGCGTACGTAGCCCCCCACAAACAACAACTCATATTAATTAAGTTCGCCTACGGGGAAATTTCCCTCTTACAAGGTAAGAAAAGAGACTTACCTCGCTTCAAGGCCTACTTTCCGATCCAAGCTTATGCCCCAAACTCTCAATTTGGTGCCGAATAATCCAAAACTATCCAAATAGCGTAAAGACTAATCAATATAGGCTTAAAAGATCATATCCCAACTATTAAAGTAATTTTCCGACTCAAATTGCAAGATTCCTAAAAATTCATCCCCGAGCCCACGTGCCCGAATTCCGGAAATTTTCGAAGAAAGTTGTTACCCATAACCTTAGGAACATAAATATATAATTTTTATTAAGTTCCATAACCATTTTCGTGGTAAAACTCTATTTTTTCCAAAAACCTAGGTTTTCCCCTAAACCCATGATTTTTATTAATTTACATGTTATAATCTACCCATAAACTGTGTTAAACTCACATTAGGTAGAAATTACTTACTTCACAAAGCTATGTCGAAATCTCCTCCTTAAGAGCCCTCAAACCACCCAAGAGTGTAATAAATGTCCCCAAAAATGCCTAAGTCCCGATTTTAAACTCGCTGCCCAGCTGCCTCCTTCTTCGCGAACGCGATAGAGGCCTCGTGTTCGCGAAGGCAAAAGACTCAGGCCCCTTAAGACCCTTCATCACGAACGCAATAAATGTCTCATGAATGCAGAGGCTGGCTTGGCTTACCCTACGCGAATGCGAGGGTTGCTTCGTGAATGCGAAGAACAAAGCGACCTCAGCCCAGCCCAGCTACTCTTTGCGAACGCGAGTCGCCTCACGCGAATGCGAAGGTCACTGGCCCCAGACCTTCGCGAACGCGGACAAGCTATTGTGAACTCGTAGCATGTTTTCCCCCCATCCCCAACTCCTTCTACGCGAACGCAATGGTCCCTTCGCGATCGCGAAAAAGGAAACCATAACTGGAAATTTCTAGTTTCTCACACTTTGCTCCGAGGGGTCCGAAACTCACCCGAGCCACTCGGGACCCCATCCAAAGGCACTAACAGGTCTGTAATCATAATACGGATGTGCTCGAACTCTCGAAACACAAAAAATAACAACAAAACCAAGAATCATACTCCAAAACCAAATTGAATCAAACTTTGAACTTCAAGTTTTCCAAATCCTCCGAATGCGCCGAATCATACTTACACTACTCGGAATGACACCAAATTTTGCTTGCAAGTCTAAAATGACATTACGGAACTATTCCTGATCTCAGAGTTCAATTCAAACCTCGATAACACCAAAACCCGCTCCAAACTAAATTTAAAGAACTTCAAAGTTCTTCAAAAACCATCTTTCACTATTGGGCACCAAAACGCTCCCGGGCCATCCGAACCCGATCCGAACATACGCCCAAGTCCGAAATTATCATACAAACCTATTGGAACTGTCAAATCCCGATTCCAAGGTCGTTTACTCAAAATGTTGACTGAAATCAAACTTAGCCTTTTAAGCCAACCTTAAGGAACCAAGTGTTCCGATTTCAATCCAAGCTCTTCTAAATCTCGAACCAACCATCCCCGCAAGTCATAAATCAGTAAAATCAAGTATGGGAAGTCTTATTTAGGGGAACAAGGTTCTAGAAAGCAAAACGATCGGTCGAGTCGTTACATTCTCCACCTCTTAAACAAACTTTCATCCCCGAATGGGTTTAGATTCATACCTGAAGTGTTGAATAAGTGTGGATATCTGCTTCGCATATCCTCCTCAGACTCCCAGGTCGCCTCCTTAAGTGGTTGGCCCCTCCACTGAACCTTTACCGTGGAAATCCTCTTGGATCTCAACTGGCGATCCTGTCTAGCAACAATAGCAACTGGCTCCTCCTCATAACCCAAGCTCTCATCTAGCTGAATAGTACTGAAGTCTAACACATGAGACAAGTCGGCGTGATACCTCTGGAGCATAGACACATAAAAAACTGGATGAACCCCTGATAGGCTGGGAGGTAAGGCAAGCACATAGGCAACCTCCCCAACTCGCCTCAACACCTCAAATGGGCCTATAAACCTTGGGCTCAACTTGCCCTTCTTTCGGAATGGAGCCATCTCAATGTTGGACTGGTAACTGTTATTGTAAGCAAACTCGGCCAAAGCAAGAACTGGTCTCACTGTCCCCCAAAGTCAATCACACATGCTCTTAGCATGTCCTCCAAAATCTGAACTGTCCGCTCTGACTTCCCGTCGGTCTATGGATGAAATGTTGTGTTGAGCTCTACACGGGTCCCCAACTCACTTTGTACGACTCTCCAAAAATGCGAAGTGAACTAAGGACCTCCATCTGATATGATGGAAACAGGCACATCGTGCAACCGGACTATCTCCCGAATATAAATCTGGGCCAACCTCTCTGAAGTATAAGTAGTGGCAACTGGAATGAAGTGTGCCGACTTGGTCAACCTGTCAACAATGACCCAAACTACATCGAACTTCCGCAAAGTCCATGGCAACCCAACTACGAAGTCCATTGTGATGCGCTCCCACTTCCACTCGAGTATAGTCATCTGCTGGAGTAGGCCTCTTGACCTCTGATGTTCATACTTAACCTGCTGGAAATTTAGGCACCTAGATACATACTCGAATATATCTTTCTTCATCCGCCGCCACCAATAATGTTGTCTCAGGTCCCGATACATCTTCATAGCACATGGATGAATGGAGTACCGAGAACTATGTGCCTCCTCTAGAATCCTCTCTCAGGCCATCGACATTAGGAATACATAGGCGACCCTGGAGTCGCAGAACATCATCCTCACCAATAGAAACCTCCTTGGCACCACCCTATAGTACCGTCGATCAAGGAAGAATCTTGGCGGGTTGATTGTGCTAGATCATGTCGATCAAGGAAGAATCTTAGTGGGTTTCAGGTTTATGCAATAGTAGCTTCAAGCTAAGTAGGAGAGTTCCACCGCCTACGGTGGGATTGTGTGGTCGTCTATTTGTGAGATTTTTGGTTATTGGCATATTGATGGGTTATTACGACTAAGGAAAGTGAACATCAATAGTAAATAGAGCAAAGGATTTGAGGAATGTGTGTTATAATTGGCCTTATTGACTCATGTTCAGGCTCTGGGAAGGTTCGTGATTTATGCTTAGTACATAGGCGATTTGCAAGGAAGGTGATTCAGTCGGGTGCTTCAGTGAGAGGGTGTTCATGTGCTAGTGGAGCCTGGGAGTTTGATTATATTAGGGACCAAGTCAGAGTGGGTGACTCTCAATAACGGTCCTAGTGGATTCAAAAGTTAAGGTGTGGTGCCTATGGATTTCGAGTCCATAATATGGTTGAATATCGAGCTTTTGCAGCGAATTATAAAAGTGGCTTGGAGTGTTCTATGTTATCTTCGGTATGCAGTGTAGCAATGAAAGAAAGGGAGAAAATAACTTCGGAATAGTAAAGGAAATATCAGAATGGGTGTACCAGTTGAAGATGCAGATGTGCGCACAAAGAGGGTGTGGGATAGTTCGTGTGTTTTGGGGACAATGTGGTCTTGTGAAATAGGATCACTCAGGACGAGTGCGGATTGAGTTCGCCATGTTTTGAATGGAGCTGTTATTATTTCCTAAGGCAAGTCCAGGGTAAATTAGAAAGAGTCGGGTCGGTTAGCAATGGTCGAATCGGCATAATGATGGCAATGATCAGCTCCTTCAGTGTGTTGGGTTACTCATGTGATTTGTGACGGTACGTGCGAGGTTTGACGGCCGCCGTAACTGATCTTATTTGGAGGCTTTCGAGTATTATGGCCTGTTATGTGCAGATGGGTGTTGGGCCTTGATCTGCCCCAATAATGAAGACTGAGCAACAACACATGCAAGAACTCGGTTGCGCTCTAAAATATACAATCTCACAAGTCTGTTAGCCAAGGACTGAATGTCCCAAGCTAGTGGTCTCTCCTCTGCTGAAATGAATGCCAAGCTACCCATACTCTCTGCCTTCCTGCTCAAGCATCCACGACTACATTCGCCTTGTCCGGATGATAAAGAATAGTGATGTCATAGTCCTTCAATAACTCAAGCCATATGCGCTGCCTCAAATTGAGATCCCTTTGCTTGAACAAGTGCTGCAAACTGCGGTGATTAGTATAAACCTCACAAGGCACCCCATATAAATAATGCCTCTAAATCTTAAGGGCATGAACGATCATGGCCAACTCCAAATCGTGCACAGGATAATTCTTCTCATGGGGTTTCAGCTGACATGAAGCATATGCAATAACTCGCCCCTCCTGCATCAATACACAACCCAAGCTAACGTGTGAAGCGTCACAATACACAGTATACATCCTCGAACCGGAAGGCAACACTAACACTAGTGTTGTAGTCAAGACTGTCTTGAGCTTCTGAAAGCTCGCCTTGCAATCATCGGGCCAACGGAACTGAGCATCCTTCTGGGTCAATCTATTCAAAGGTGCTGCAATGGATGAAAAGCCCTTCACAAACTGGCGGCAATACCCTGCTAAACCCAAGAAACTCCTGATCTCAGTCACCGAAGTGGGACGAGTCCAACTTTGAACTGCCTCAATCTTCTTGGAATCCACCTTAATACTCTCGCCTGATACAACATGTCCCAAGAATGCCACAGAATCTAACCAAAACTCACACTTAGAGAACTTAGCATACAGCTTCTGTTCCCGCAAAGTCTGGAATACTACTCTCAAATGATGCTCATGCTCCCCCAGGTTGCATGAGTAAATCAAGATGTCATCAATGAAGACAATAACAAAGGAATCAATATAAGTCCTGAACACCCTGTTCATCAAGTCCATGAATGCCGCTGGGGCATTAGTCAAACCAAAGGACATCACTAGAAACTCATAATGACCATATCTAGTACGGAAGGCAGTCTTCGGAACATCAGAGCCCCGAATCTTCAACTGATTGTACCCCAATCTTAAGTCAATCCTAGAAAACACGCTGGCACCCTGCAACTGGTCAAACAAATCATCGATACGCAGCAACGGGTACTTGTTCTAGATGGTAACTTTGTTCAACTGGCGGTAATCAATGCACATCCGCATAGTTTCATCTTTCTTCTTCACAAATAACACTGGTGCACCTCAGGGTGTTACACTCGGTCTGACAAACCCCTTTGCTAATAACTCCTCAAGTTGCTCCTTCAGCTCCTTCAACTCTTTCGGAGCCATACGGTACGGTGGGATAGATATAGGCTGGCTGCCTGGAGCCAAGTCAATGCAGAAATTAATATCACGATCTGGCAATATGCCTGGAAGGTCAGTAGGAAACATATCGGCAAACTCCCGGACTACTGGCACTGAATCAATCGTCGGAGACTCTGCGATGGTATCCCAAACATAGGTCAAATAAGACAGACAACCCTTCTTGACCATATGTCGAGCCTTCAGAAAAGAGATAACCCGACTGGATGTACTGATAGACGAACCCTTCCACTCCAACCTTGAAAACTCTGGCATCGCTAAGGTAACAGTCTTGGCATGGAAATCAAGGATGGCGTGATATGAAGATAACCAGTCCATGCCCAGAATGACCTCAAAGTCGGTCATATCAAGTAACAGAAGGTCCGATCTAGTCTCGTAACCACAGAATATGACCATACAGGACCGATAGATCTGATCCACAACCATAGAATCGCCCATATGAGTGGACACATAAACAGGAGTACCCAAGGACTCACGAGGAATATCCAGGAAATGAGCAAACAGAGATGACACATATGAATAGGTAGACCCTGGATCAAATAATACTAAAGCATCCCTACCGCAGACAGAGATAATACCTGTGATCACGGCGTCTGAGGCCATTGCATCTGGTCTGGACGGAAAAGCATAGAATCTGGCTGGAGCGCCACCTGGCTGGCCCCTGCCTGCCTGACCTCCACCTCTAGGATGGCCCCTACCCACCTGCCCTCCACCTCTGGGCGGTCGGACAGCTTGTGTGGCTGCTGGAGCTGAAATCATGGGTTGCTGCCCTTGTTGTACTACCTTGCCCTGAAGCTTGGGACATGATCTCTTCTTGTGGCCCAGATCCCCACACTCATAACAACCTCTCGGTACCATAGGCCACTGCCCCGAAGTCTAATACTGATGGCATGAATACCCACTAGGAGAACCTTGGATGGCTGGTGGGCGGTATGAACTCTTTGGCATGGCGCTGAAATAGGGTCGCGCCGGAACACCCCGATGAGCTGGTGGTGCTGGATATGTGGGCCTACTAGGCTGACCCCTCCCAAACTGACCTCTGCCCCTGACAGGGGAACCTCTAAACTCTCAAAGAAAAATGGGCCCTCTTGTCCTGCTGTATCTGATCTCTACCCCTCTGGCGGTAGCCCTCAATCCTCCGAGCAATCTCCACCACTAGCTGATAACCAGTGCCCATATCAACCTCCCGGGCCATACTAGCCCGAATAGTGAGGTGCAACCCCGCAACAAATCTCTGCACTCTCTCTGCATCGGTAGGAAGTATCATAAGTGCATGGCGAGACAACTCAGAGAATCTCGCCTCATAATCAGTCAGTGACATCTGACCCTGCTCGAGCTGCTCGAACTGACCTCGCAACTCTTCCCTCTGAGAGGGTGGAATATACCTATCCAAGAAAAGCTGTGTAAACTGATCCCCATTCATGGGAGGAGAACCTGTTGGCCTGCCAAGAAGATAAGAACTACACCACCTACGGGCCCTGCCCTCCAGCTGGAAAGTAGTGAAATCTACCCCATGGGACTTCAATATCCTCATGTTGTGCAGTTTGTCTCTGCACCTGAAAATGAAGTCCTGAGGATCCTTATGTCTCACCCCCAAATACTAGAGGGTGAAGCCTGGTCCACCTGTCCAAAAGCTTCTGCGGCTCGCCGGCCGCAGCTGGTCTAGGATTGGGCACAACTGCTGCTACTGGCTGGGCTCCGGCCACGGGTAGTGTACCCGAGGTCTGATATACTGCAGCTGCGTGCCCAAGAGCCTGAGTAGTAGGGGTCTGTGCCCCCTCCTTCCTGGGATATGGTGGGGTTCGTGTCACGCCCCAAAATCGAGGAGCGCGACCGGCGCTCAACCGAGTGAACCCGACCGAGAAAGCCTGTTAGATTTCATTCTACTCAAACTCATCCATGAATAGAGAAAATACATATTATCATTAATTAGACGAAAATGTGTTCATGTCTACAATACTAATTCATTTCCAGTAGTTTCATCATTTTTTTAAAGTCTCAAATGGACAAGTAATACATCCACAATATAATATAGTTTATCTTTCCCCAGCTCCAATACATAACCCACACTATGTCTACGGAGCCTTTATAGATAAAGAAGAGTGCAATGATAATGCCGGCAACAAGGCCCCGGCTATACCTCAAACAGAATACACAAAGTACAAAAGATTTATGACCCCGGAATGAAGTGGGGCTCACCAAGTCAGCTGGGAAGAAGGTGCACTACTATCAATGATTAATATCTCCTGCTATGGAACCACCTGCATCCATTTAAAGATGCAGCGCCCCCGACAAAAGGGACGTTAGTACCGTCGAATAGCACTAGTATGTATAATTAAACACCCTCTCAATAGAATGACAAATAATACAAATAAGATTATCATAATATCAATGAAAGACTTAATCAACATCAAACCTCAATTTAGGATCAAAACAATGTTCAAATTAATTTCCGCATCTCACATTGGGAGATTTTTAGTATCGATATACCATTGTCCACAATACCATTATTCACAATACCATTATTCACAAAACCAGTACCACCGTACTCTCTGCACGGAGTCTGATCACGATCCGATCGGCTAGGCCATCTTATTAGAGGCATCAACCACAATTTTTCTTAATATCAATACCACTGTCTTTAACATGGAGTCCGATCACGACTCGATCGGCTAGGGTATCCATTAGGGACATCAACCACAATTACCATTTCAATTATAATTTCCAGCACAATCACCACCATGTGTGCGGCATTGTGTCCGATCACGACCCGATCGGCTAGGCCGTCTTATTTGAGATATCAACCTTTTTATATCAATCATCGCATTTCATAATATTTTCACATCTTTTCATTTCATTGGCACTAATGGCCATAATTATAAGATCATTCTTAGCACGTTATCCATATTCAGTATTCCATGCTCACATTATCAATTTCAAATATCATCCTCATCATCAACAACAAACACAATTCAAATCAAAGTGTGTAGTACACATGTGAGCAATTTAGAGTCTAATGCACATAGAGATATTTCACAAAATTTGGCATAATAGCCTTCATTTGAACTTGACTTAAGGTCGAAACATTATTAATGCACATCCCATATTTTAACACGTCCTCAATTGGTAGCATAACATGAATAGAGCATTTGTAATGCTTGTTGAACATATATCGTTCAACCCAATCTTACTCGGAATAGCCAATTTCATAATGATTCACTCGGGACTTACATAATTTTCATGAATATCGTGGGATTTAATTCTAAGAGAAGGGTTTAGCCAACATACCTCAATTGAGCTTTCTTAAACTCTAAAGCATTCCGGAATTCTTAGCAACTTCAATCTATTTTAGAAATATAACAAATTGAACCACAATTAGGAAGATGACTATGGTTCTAGCTTATTTGAGTATTTTATCAAACACTAGGTGTGCATTAAGGTTCAAGGTCCTTTTATGGAGGATTCCATCATCCCACAACCCAACCTTTACCATTTTTAGCTCAACAATCTTTCTACACCCTTTGATAACACATGCATGTAAAATAACCAACCCTCTTGCCCAGAAATTATCTTGCTTATTATCCATTTCCATATAAAATTCAAAATTGAGGGTTAGGGTGTAGAATCTTACCTCTAGGAAGAAGACCTAGTGAGTTTCCCTTCTCAATCTTCCAAAACTTGGGCAAGAATTCAAGAACAATTATTGGAGAACACCTTCTCACTCTAGGGCACCCTCTCTCACTCTAAAATGTCAGATTATCTCTCAAAAATGGCCCAAAATATGTATTTAACGAAGTAGGGTCGCGTTTTAAAAACCCAAAAATGAAGCTCCGGAACAGGTTCTGCGGTCGCATATGCGACCGCATAATGGTTATGCGGACCGCATATCGGTCGCATAATTGGTTACAAAATAGCCAAAAGAACTGTCTGTGTATGCGGTCGCATAGTCGACCGCATAGCTGCTTCCAGAATAGCCCTCTCCTGCTCACTTCTGCGGCCATTATGCGTCCCGCAGAGTGATTATGCGGTCGCATAATGGACCACATAAACGCACTTTTCTGGCAAAAGTTTTCCTTTACTTTCATATGCATTGTTCAACCCAAAAGGTCCGAGCTCAAACACGTAAGCATAGTCCGGCACCATGAAATATTATTTTCTTTGCAAATTTTATCAGGCCTTACACTTAAGTACTTTAAAATTTTTCGGGGTGTTACAGTCCGCTGGAAATAAACCAGCTTGAGTCATGGTGTCCATGAACCTCATCATGCGGCCTATGACCTCCTGAAAGCCCGGTGCTGTCATGAAATCTACCGGGGTTGGCTCTGCGGCAGGCACCTCGCCCTGCTCCTCAATAATTGGATCCTCCACTGGATCCGCTGGTGGTGCTACTAGTGCAGCTCTAGGACGTCTCATTCCAGTGCCCTCCCCCGGCCTCTACCTCGGCCTCTAGAAACAGGGGGAGCAACTCCTCCTGGGTCTAGAACGTCCGACGTACGCGTCCTCACCATCTGTGTGAGAATTGAAGGAAGAAACTTAGTATTCTATCAACTACACGATAGAAGATGAATAAAGAGTAGTTTCCTAACATCCTATAGCCACTCGAAGATAAGTACGGACGTCTCCGCACCGATCCGCAAGACTCTATTAGATCTGCCCATAACTTGTGAGACCTACGTGAACCTAGAGCTCTGATACTATGTAATCATGACCCAATTTCGTATTAGGCCGTGACGGTACATAGGCGACCCTGGAGTCGCAGAACATCATCCTCACCAATAGAAACCTCCTTGGCACCACCCTATAGTACCGTCGATCAAGGAAGAATCTTGGCGGGTTGATTGTGCTAGATCATGTCGATCAAGGAAGAATCTTAGTGGGTTTCAGGTTTATGCAATAGTAGCTTCAAGCTAAGTAGGAGAGTTCCACCGCCTACGGTGGGATTGTGTGGTCGTCTATTTGTGAGATTTTTGGTTATTGGCATATTGATGGGTTATTACGACTAAGGAAAGTGAACATCAATAGTAAATAGAGCAAAGGATTTGAGGAATGTGTGTTATAATTGGCCTTATTGACTCATGTTCAGGCTCTGGGAAGGTTCGTGATTTATGCTTAGTACATAGGCGATTTGCAAGGAAGGTGATTCAGTCGGGTGCTTCAGTGAGAGGGTGTTCATGTGCTAGTGGAGCCTGGGAGTTTGATTATATTAGGGACCAAGTCAGAGTGGGTGACTCTCAATAACGGTCCTAGTGGATTCAAAAGTTAAGGTGTGGTGCCTATGGATTTCGAGTCCATAATATGGTTGAATATCGAGCTTTTGCAGCGAATTATAAAAGTGGCTTGGAGTGTTCTATGTTATCTTCGGTATGCAGTGTAGCAATGAAAGAAAGGGAGAAAATAACTTCGGAATAGTAAAGGAAATATCAGAATGGGTGTACCAGTTGAAGATGCAGATGTGCGCACAAAGAGGGTGTGGGATAGTTCGTGTGTTTTGGGGACAATGTGGTCTTGTGAAATAGGATCACTCAGGACGAGTGCGGATTGAGTTCGCCATGTTTTGAATGGAGCTGTTATTATTTCCTAAGGCAAGTCCAGGGTAAATTAGAAAGAGTCGGGTCGGTTAGCAATGGTCGAATCGGCATAATGATGGCAATGATCAGCTCCTTCAGTGTGTTGGGTTACTCATGTGATTTGTGACGGTACGTGCGAGGTTTGACGGCCGCCGTAACTGATCTTATTTGGAGGCTTTCGAGTATTATGGCCTGTTATGTGCAGATGGGTGTTGGGCCTTGATCTGCCCCAATAATGAAGACTGAGCAACAACACATGCAAGAACTCGGTTGCGCTCTAAAATATACAATCTCACAAGTCTGTTAGCCAAGGACTGAATGTCCCAAGCTAGTGGTCTCTCCTCTGCTGAAATGAATGCCAAGCTACCCATACTCTCTGCCTTCCTGCTCAAGCATCCACGACTACATTCGCCTTGTCCGAATGATAAAGAATAGTGATGTCATAGTCCTTCAATAACTCAAGCCATATGCGCTGCCTCAAATTGAGATCCCTTTGCTTGAACAAGTGCTGCAAACTGCGGTGATTAGTATAAACCTCACAAGGCACCCCATATAAATAATGCCTCTAAATCTTAAGGGCATGAACGATCATGGCCAACTCCAAATCGTGTACAGGATAATTCTTCTCATGGGGTTTCAGCTGACATGAAGCATATGCAATAACTCGCCCCTCCTGCATCAATACACAACCCAAGCTAACATGTGAAGCGTCACAATACACAGTATACATCCTCGAACCGGAAGGCAACACTAACACTAGTGTTGTAGTCAAGACTGTCTTGAGCTTCTGAAAGCTCGCCTTGCAATCATCGGGCCAACGGAACTGAGCATCCTTCTGGGTCAATCTATTCAAAGGTGCTGCAATGGATGAAAAGCCCTTCACAAACTGGCGGCAATACCCTGCTAAACCCAAGAAACTCCTGATCTCAGTCACCGAAGTGGGACGAGTCCAACTTTGAACTGCCTCAATCTTCTTGGAATCCACCTTAATACTCTCGCCTGATACAACATGTCCCAAGAATGCCACAGAATCTAACCAAAACTCACACTTAGAGAACTTAGCATACAGCTTCTGTTCCCGCAAAGTCTGGAATACTACTCTCAAATGATGCTCATGCTCCCCCAGGTTGCATGAGTAAATCAAGATGTCATCAATGAAGACAATAACAAAGGAATCAATATAAGTCCTGAACACCCTGTTCATCAAGTCCATGAATGCCGCTGGGGCATTAGTCAAACCAAAGGACATCACTAGAAACTCATAATGACCATATCTAGTACGGAAGGCAGTCTTCGGAACATCAGAGCCCCGAATCTTCAACTGATTGTACCCCAATCTTAAGTCAATCCTAGAAAACACGCTGGCACCCTGCAACTGGTCAAACAAATCATCGATACGCAGCAACGGGTACTTGTTCTAGATGGTAACTTTGTTCAACTGGCGGTAATCAATGCACATCCGCATAGTTTCATCTTTCTTCTTCACAAATAACACTGGTGCACCTCAGGGTGTTACACTCGGTCTGACAAACCCCTTTGCTAATAACTCCTCAAGTTGCTCCTTCAGCTCCTTCAACTCTTTCGGAGCCATACGGTACGGTGGGATAGATATAGGCTGGCTGCCTGGAGCCAAGTCAATGCAGAAATTAATATCACGATCTGGCAGTATGCCTGGAAGGTCAGTAGGAAACATATCGGCAAACTCCCGGACTACTGGCACTGAATCAATCGTCGGAGACTCTGCGATGGTATCCCAAACATAGGTCAAATAAGACAGACAACCCTTCTTGACCATATGTCGAGCCTTCAGAAAAGAGATAACCCGACTGGATGTACTGATAGACGAACCCTTCCACTCCAACCTCGAAAACTCTGGCATCGCTAAGGTAACAGTCTTGGCATGGAAATCAAGGATGGCGTGATATGAAGATAACCAGTCCATGCCCAGAATGACCTCAAAGTCGGTCATATCAAGTAACAGAAGGTCCGATCTAGTCTCGTAACCACAGAATATGACCATACAGGACCGATAGATCTGATCCATAACCATAGAATCGCCCATATGAGTGGACACATAAACAGGAGTACCCAAGGACTCACGAGGAATATCCAGGAAATGAGCAAACAGAGATGACACATATGAATAGGTAGACCCTGGATCAAATAATACTAAAGCATCCCTACCGCAGACAGAGATAATACCTGTGATCACGGCGTCTGAGGCCATTGCATCTGGTCTGGACGGAAAAGCATAGAATCTGGCTGGAGCGCCACCTGGCTGGCCCCTGCCTGCCTGACCTCCACCTCTAGGATGGCCCCTACCCACCTGCCCTCCACCTCTGGGCGGTCGGACAGCTTGTGCGGCTGCTGGAGCTGAAATCATGGGTTGCTGCCCTTGTTGTACTACCTTGCCCTGAAGCTTGGGACATGATCTCTTCTTGTGGCCCAGATCCCCACACTCATAACAACCTCTCGGTACCATAGGCCACTGCCCCGAAGCCTAATACTGATGGCATGAATACCCACTAGGAGAACCTTGGATGGCTGGTGGGCGGTATGAACTCTTTGGCATGGCGCTAAAATAGGGTCGCGCCGGAACACCCCGATGAGCTGGTGGTGCTGGATATGTGGGCCTACTAGGCTGACCCCTCCCAAACTGACCTCTGCCCCTGACAGGGGAACCTCTAAACTCTTAAAGAAAAATGGGTCCTCTTGTCCTGCTGTATCTGATCTCTACCCCTCTGGCGGTAGCCCTCAATCCTCCGAGCAATCTCCACCACTAGCTGATAACCAGTGCCCATATCAACCTCCCGGGCCATACTAGCCCGAATAGTGGGGTGCAACCCCGCAACAAATCTCTGCACTCTCTCTGCATCGGTAGGAAGTATCATAAGTGCATGGCGAGACAACTCAGAGAATCTCGCCTCATAATCAGTCAGTGACATCTGACCCTGCTCGAGCTGCTCGAACTGACCTCGCAACTCTTCCCTCTGAGAGGGTGGAATATACCTATCCAAGAAAAGCTGTGTAAACTGATCCCCATTCATGGGAGGAGAACCTGTTGGCCTGCCAAGAAGATAAGACCTACACCACCTACGGGCCCTGCCCTCCAGCTGGAAAGTAGTGAAATCTACCCCATGGGACTTCAATATCCTCATGTTGTGCAGTTTGTCTCTGCACCTGAAAATGAAGTCCTGAGGATCCTTATGTCTCACCCCCAAATACTAGAGGGTGAAGCCTGGTCCACCTGTCCAAAAGCTTCTGCGGCTCGCCGGCCGCAGCTGGTCTAGGATTGGGCACAACTGCTGCTACTGGCTGGGCTCCGGCCACGGGTAGTGTACCCGAGGTCTGATATACTGCAGCTGCGTGCCCAAGAGCCTGAGTAGTAGGGGTCTGTGCCCCCTCCTTCCTGGGATATGGTGGGGTTCGTGTCACGCCCCAAAATCGAGGAGCGCGACCGGCGCTCAACCGAGTGAACTCGACCGAGAAAGCCTGTTAGATTTCATTCTACTCAAACTCATCCATGAATAGAGAAAATACATATTATCATTAATTAGACGAAAATGTGTTCATGTCTACAATACTAATTCATTTCCAGTAGTTTCATCATTTTTTTAAAGTCTCAAATGGACAAGTAATACATCCACAACATAATATAGTTTATCTTTCCCCAGCTCCAATACATAACCCACACTATGTCTACGGAGCCTTTATAGATAAAGAAGAGTGCAATGATAATGCCGGCAACAAGGCCCCGGCTATACCTCAAACAGAATACACAAAGTACAAAAGATTTATGACCCCGGAATGAAGTGGGGCTCACCAAGTCAGCTGGGAAGAAGGTGCACTACTATCAATGATTAATATCTCCTGCTATGGAACCACCTGCATCCATTTAAAGATGCAGCGCCCCCGACAAAAGGGACGTTAGTACCGTCGAATAGCACTAGTATGTATAATTAAACACCCTCTCAATAGAATGACAAATAATACAAATAAGATTATCATAATATCAATGAAAGACTTAATCAACATCAAACCTCAATTTAGGATCAAAACAATGTTCAAATTAATTTCCGCATCTCACATTGGGAGATTTTTAGTATCGATATACCATTGTCCACAATACCATTATTCACAATACCATTATTCACAAAACCAGTACCACCGTACTCTCTGTACGGAGTCTGATCACGATCCGATCGGCTAGGCCATCTCATTAGAGGCATCAACCACAATTTTTCTTAATATCAATACCACTGTCTTTAACATGGAGTCCGATCACGACTCGATCGGCTAGGGTATCCATTAGGGACATCAACCACAATTACCATTTCAATTATAATTTCCAGCACAATTACCACCATGTGTGCGGCATTGTGTCCGATCACGACCCGATCGGCTAGGCCGTCTTATTTGAGATATCAACCTTTTTATATCAATCATCGCATTTCATAATAGTTTCACATCTTTTCATTTCATTGGCACTAATGGCCATAATTATAAGATCATTCTTAGCACGTTATCCATATTCAGTATTCCATGCTCACATTATCAATTTCAAATATCATCCTCATCATCAACAACAAACACAATTCAAATCAAAGTGTGTAGTACACATGTGAGCAATTTAGAGTCTAATGCACATAGAGATATTTCACAAAATTTGGCATAATAGCCTTCATTTGAACTTGACTTAAGGTCGAAACATTATTAATGCACAGCCCATATTTTAACACGTCCTCAATTGGTAGCATAACATGAATAGAGCATTTGTAATGCTTGTTGAACATATATCGTTCAACCCAATCTTACTCGGAATAGCCAATTTCATAATGATTCACTCGGGACTTACATAATTTTCATGAATATCGTGGGATTTAATTCTAAGAGAAGGGTTTAGCCAACATACCTCAATTGAGCTTTCTTAAACTCTAAAGCATTCCGGAATTCTTAGCAACTTCAATCTATTTTAGAAATATAACAAATTGAACCACAATTAGGAAGATGACTATGGTTCTAGCTTATTTGAGTATTTTATCAAACACTAGGTGTGCATTAAGGTTCAAGGTCCTTTTATGGAGGATTCCATCATCCCACAACCCAACCTTTACCATTTTTAGCTCAACAATCTTTCTACACCCTTTGATAACACATGCATGTAAAATAACCAACCCTCTTGCCCAGAAATTATCTTGCTTATTATCCATTTCCATATAAAATTCAAAATTGAGGGTTAGGGTGTAGAATCTTACCTCTAGGAAGAAGACCTAGTGAGTTTCCCTTCTCAATCTTCCAAAACTTGGGCAAGAATTCAAGAACAATTATTGGAGAACACCTTCTCACTCTAGGGCACCCTCTCTCACTCTAAAATGTCAGATTATCTCTCAAAAATGGCCCAAAATATGTATTTAACGAAGTAGGGTCGCGTTTTAAAAACCCAAAAATGAAGCTCCGGAACAGGTTCTGCGGTCGCATATGCGACCGCATAATGGTTATGCGGACCGCATATCGGTCGCATAATTGGTTACAAAATAGCCAAAAGAACTGTCTGTGTATGCGGTCGCATAGTCGACCGCATAGCTGCTTCCAGAATAGCCCTCTCCTGCTCACTTCTGCGGCCATTATGCGTCCCGCAGAGTGATTATGCGGTCGCATAATGGACCACATAAACGCACTTTTCTGGCAAAAGTTTTCCTTTACTTTCATATGCATTGTTCAACCCAAAAGGTCCGAGCTCAAACACGTAAGCATAGTCCGGCACCATGAAATATTATTTTCTTTGCAAATTTTATCAGGCCTTACACTTAAGTACTTTAAAATTTTTCGGGGTGTTACAGTCCGCTGGAAATAAACCAGCTTGAGTCATGGTGTCCATGAACCTCATCATGCGGCCTATGACCTCCTGAAAGCCCGGTGCTGTCATGAAATCTACCGGGGTTGGCTCTGCGGCAGGCACCTCGCCCTGCTCCTCAATAATTGGATCCTCCACTGGATCCGCTGGTGGTGCTACTAGTGCAGCTCTAGGACGTCTCATTCCAGTGCCCTCCCCCGGCCTCTACCTCGGCCTCTAGAAACAGGGGGAGCAACTCCTCCTGGGTCTAGAACGTCCGACGTACGCGTCCTCACCATCTGTGTGAGAATTGAAGGAAGAAACTTAGTATTCTATCAACTACACGATAGAAGATGAATAAAGAGTAGTTTCCTAACATCCTATAGCCACTCGAAGATAAGTACGGACGTCTCCGCACCGATCCGCAAGACTCTATTAGATCTGCCCATAACTTGTGAGACCTACGTGAATCTAGAGCTCTGATACTATGTAATCATGACCCAATTTCGTATTAGGCCGTGATGGCGCCCAGCACCATTGCTAGGCAAGCCAACACTGATTAAACTAAAAATCTCCCGTTCGAGTAAATCACCAAGTAGATAAAATTCTACATTAACTGAAAACATTTATTTTAGAATTTACCGATGTAACAAGATTTAGGCGGAACAATAAATGCAACCGTAATCATTTAAATACAAACCAAAATATCTAAAGTCTACTAGTGTATGTGCCAAGACCTGGTGTCACAAGTATGTGGGCAATCTAGTAGAATGTACAAAATAATACTAGCCTACTGTCTGAAAAGAAATAGACAGAACAAAAATAAAATACAGGAGAGACTCCAGCTACTGCGGAACGGCTCGGAGGGCAGCTCGCCGTGGAGTCTTGGAATGGGGATCAACTCTGCGCACCGGACTAGTAACCAGATGCACCTGCCTCAGACTCTATACAGTTAAGTACAGAAGAGTAGCTAGCATGAGTACATAAATAATATGTACTCAGTAAGTATATAGTCTAACCTCGAAGAAGTAGTGACGAGGGGTCGACTTCGACACTTACTAGGGCAAATAATACAATAATATGAGATTCTAATTAAGCATGATGTACAACAATAAGGCTTGGAACAAGAAATAACTTGCAAGAATCACCATATTCGAGAACTTAAGTCACATGCTTCCTTAAAAATATTTGATCCCACAAACAATGAGTTGATACTAATTATGAAAGAAACTTCCGATTTTTTTACTGTTACACACAATACCACCGAGGACGTTCGGCCCGATCCAACATAAATATAAATTGTGCACTGCCAAAGGTCGAACGGCACGAACCATAGATGCATCTATTTCCCCGCTCGCGAATCATTCGTGCGACGCGGTCAAACATAAATTTAAGAAATTACCCCGCTCGCGAATCATTCATGCGACGCGATTACAAATAGTTTTTCTTAAGTTATTATAGTACTTTCTCATTCTTTTCAAAGTATGAAGTTCAAATTAAAAACTCTTGAGGTCCAGATATTTTCCTCAAATTCCAATTTCTTTTAGAAACATTTATTGAGCACACTTCATTCTGCCCTTCTCAAGGCAAACAATGCACATAAAGCAATAACAATATCAATAAAGCATAGTGTAAGCCTAAGACTACCCGGACATTACAGAAATAGTAGCTACGTACGGACTCTCGTCACTTCATGCGTACGTAGCCCTCTCACAAATAACAACACATATTAATTAAGTTCGCCTACGGGAAAATTTCCCTCTTACAAGGTTAGAAAAGAGACTTACCTCGCTTCAAGGCCTACTTTCCGGTCCAAGCTTATGCCCCAAACCCTCAATTTTGTTCCGAATAATCCAAAACTATCCAAATAGTGTAAAGACTAATCCATATATGCTTAAAAGTTCATATCCCAACTATTAAAGTAATTTTCCGACTCAAATTACAAGATTCCTAAAAATTCATCTCCAGGCCCACATGTCCAGATTCCGTAAATTTTCGAAGAAAGTTGTTACCCATAACCTTAGGAACATAAATATATGATTTTCATTAAGTGCCATAACCATTTTCGTGGTAAAACTCTATTTTTATTAAAAACCTAGATTTTCCTCTAAACTCATGATTTTTACTAATTTACATGTTATAATATACCCATAAACTATGTGTTAAACTCATATTAGGTAGAAATTACTTACCTCACAAAGTTAGGTCGAAATATCCTCCTTAAGTGCCCTCAAATTGCCCAAGAGTGTAATAAATGACCCCAAAAATGCCTAAGTCCCGATTTTAAACTCACTGCCCAGCTGCCTCCTTCTTCACGAACGCGAAAGAGGCCTAGCATTCGCGAAGGCAAAAGACTCAGGCCCCCTAAGACCCTTCATCGCGAACGCGGTCAATGTCTCGCGAACGCGGAGGCTGGCTTGACTTACCCTACGCGAATGCGAGGGTTGCTTCGTGAACTTGAAGAACAAAGCGGCCCCAGCCCAGCCCAGCTACTCTACGCGAACGCGAGTCGCCTCACGCGAACGCGAAGGTCACTGGCCCCAGACCTTCGCGAACGCGGACAAGCTATTGCGAACGCGTAGCACATTTTACCCCCAACCCCAACTCCTTCTACGGGAACGCGATGGTCCCTTCGCGATTGCGAAGAAGGCAACCAGAACTGGAAATTTCTGGTTTCTCACACTTTACTCCGAGGAGTTCAAAACTCACCCGAGCCACTCGGGACTCCATCTAAAGGCACTAACAGGTATGTAATTATAATACGGACTTGCTCGAACTCTCGAAATGCGAAAAATAACAACGAAACCAAGAATCATACCCCAAAACCAAATTGAATCAAACTTTGAACTTCAAATTTTCTAAATCCTCCGAATGCGTCGAATCATACTTAGACTACTCGGAATGACACCAAATTTTGTGTGCAAGTCTAAAATGACATTACAGAACTATTCCCGATCTCGGAATTCAATTTGGACCTCGATAACACCAAAACCCGCTCCAAACTAAATTTAAAGAACTTCAAAGTTCTTCAAGAACCATCTTTCACTATTGGGCACCAAAACGCTCTCGGGTCATCCGAAACCCGATCCGAACATACGTTCAAGTCCAAAATTATCATACGAACCTATTAGAACCGTTAAATCCTGATTCCGAGGTCGTTTACTCAAAATGTTGACCGAAATCAAACTTGGCCTTTTAAACCAACCTTAAGGAACCAAGTCTTCCGATTTCAATCCAAGCTCTTCCAAATCCCGAACCAACCATCCCCGCAAGTCATAAATCAGTAAAAGCAAGTATAGAAAGTCTTATTTAGGAGAACGGGATTCTAGAAAGTAAAACGACCAATCGAATCGTTACAAGTTATTAGAAGATAGGATGTAAACTCAAAATGGCAAGAGTTGCATGAAAAAGAAGAAGAAAGAGAGAGAACGACAAACACTTTCTTCTTCGATACTTTATCTTAACATTAAATACTAACTTTATGGTTATTGCACTTTCCATATATATGCATAATCATTAGCAGAAGAACAACATAATATGAAAATCCATCAAACACAAAAGAACAAAATTAATTAAAAACCCATCAGTAAAGCTAAAATTTCTACCAAAGATTAAACCGAAAGGGAAAGTACAAAATTAATTAAAATCCATTAGTATTAGCAATGTGTTAACTCAATATACTGACACATCCTAATTTATAAACAGAAAATTAAATAGCAAAAGTTCAAACGAAAGAATCAAACCGAAAGGGGCGAAATAATCGAAGCAGACATACCACATTCAAAAATGTAAGAAAAATGGGAAAATGTGAATGTTCTTCCAAGTCCTCTTCAAAACAGTTCCTCTGCTTCTTTATTTTTTCTCAAATTTCTTTCTTATCTTTCTGATGGTGGCTTATGGGATTTATAGTTAATAGAAAAATTTGTGAGGCTTTTAAAGTTCTAACAAAAGGGAAATGGTTTTTGATTAATGAGGCATTTCGATCGGTTTGAATTGGTGAAAACGATTGTTATATTGAAACTGATCTTTACACATTAATTTATTTACGAGGAATTAATGTGTAATAGACGTGACTTTTCGGTCTTTAGTATGTACCAAACGTTAAAGAGGTGGTTTATGGGTTTTTTAAAAATCATCATAAGGAGAAAATTAAAAAAAATTCAGGAAAAAGATAAATACAAATTCTGACTTTATAGCATGCCACATCACCTCTTTGATTTGATGTCCCTCAATTTTATATATATATAGAGAGAAGATTTCAAGAAATATTCATCGATAGGCTAAAGAAATTGATGAGCATACCAATGGATATTAAATATCTACTTGCAATTTATTATAAGAATATACTCCCTCCGGTCCACAATAAGTGACCAATTTATTTTTTTATTTTGGTCCAAAATAAGTGTCCATTTATATAATCAAGAAAGAATTCAATTTGTTTTTACAAAATTACTCTTATGTACATATCCCTAAAAAGTTTTCTTACTCCTCACATTAAATATTTAATTAAGGGTAGTTTAGCCATACTAGGTATTTTTGTATAGAATTTAGTATTTTCTTAATGGGCGTGCCAAAAGTAAATTGGTCACTTATTATGGACCGGAGGGAGTATCATACAAGAATTCAATTATACAAAAAATACAAATTTGAATTTGAATTTATTTCATATCACGTCTTAGGGTTTCTTTAATTATGCATTAATTAGTTATATATGGTATTTATTTTTTCTACTTTGAGGAGACTATTTTTTTTATTTTTTATAGATACTGATAAAAATTATAATAAAATAAAAAATATGCAATTTAATGCACTTAGAAAGCTGATTTTTTTTTTATTTCAAAAATACAAAAACTTAAAGATAATTGCAAACATTACCAAGTAGGTAAAATTTACATTAGCATAAAGAAATCTAAAATTATATTCATTATCATCTTACTCTTCCTATCTAGAAAAATGATCTTGAATTTTCTTTGTAGATCCAGTTGAATTTTTTTAGAAAGTCATGTGGACTTAAATTAATTAAGGAGTTAAAATATTTAGGCTAGTCTAAATAAATAATAATTTTTTTAAAAAAAAGCGATGGCATTCGTTTAGCTAATATATAAGATTGTCAACCAAAAAGAAATTAAGACATTTAGTTGATAATTAGCTAATTTCAAGCGGAAATATAAAAAATAAGTCATGCGACAAAAATATTAAACAGCGAATAATACAACAATGATATGCAATGAACAAAAAGAAAAAAAAATAAAATAATAAATGCAAAATAATAGAAAAGTAAGACCCATTTAAAGGTAATCAAAAAATATTTTTTAATTATAATGAAAAATGTCATACAATGCATAATAACACACAACTAAAATCTTAAAAGATAATATCTGAAAATATTAAATAATGAAAGTATTGTAAATAATAGAATTAAAAAAATTATATTAAATCTCAAAGTTTATGAATAAATAAAAGAAAATGTTAATTGCTTATTGCATATCATACGAAGGTAACAATTATTAAAAATAAATTGCTAGATTTTTATGTGGTAGATTTGACTATGGCCTATTACATATCGTGCGAAAATATTGCATATTATACGGAACTATGTTTTCCTACAAAGACCCTTACCAAGAGACATAGATTGGAGAATGGATCCTATGTGATTGATATTTGTGATGATCTCAATGCATGATTTACAAACAATAGTTATAAAAACTAAAAACATAAATATTTTAAAACTAAAAAATGAATATTTTTAAGTTTTTAAGAAAAGTGAATGGTCCGCCATATGAAGAAGAAATATTCCTGATTTTCTTTAAAAAAAGAAATTTATGTCCAACCCGTATCAAATTTTTTAGGCATTAGTTTTATAATAGTACCGATTTGCTTAATTTAAGCCATATTTAAAGTACAATTACGATACATGTTTGAGGTAATTTATCTTATGTAGTTGAAGTGGG
The DNA here is from genome assembly GCF_000390325.3 of Nicotiana tomentosiformis. Taxonomy (NCBI): domain Eukaryota; kingdom Viridiplantae; phylum Streptophyta; class Magnoliopsida; order Solanales; family Solanaceae; genus Nicotiana; species Nicotiana tomentosiformis. The sequence continues at coordinate 35,308,272 of NC_090814.1, forward strand.
AAGTGAAAAATATAATTTCATGATCAAGATTTCTCTTTGATGAGTTTATAATTGTATTCATGTCCGTTTGCTTACTAATCTCAAGCTTGACATATCTTTGTGATTTATCTATGTCACGACTCGGAATTCTCATATTCGGGACCGTGATGGCAGCTAACATTTCACTTGCTAGGCAAGCCAGCGTTAGAGAATCATTAAGCCAAGTTTTATACATTTTAGTAAATAAATTAAGCTAAAACGAAATAAAACGAGTGCGAAATAATATAAATGTCATAATATCTGCTACATTTAGGATCTGGAGTCACAACCCACGAGCTACTACAATTTACTACAAACAGAGTCTGAAAGGAAATACATTGTTCTGAAAGAAAAGAAACAGTAAAGTAAAGTGACTAGGAAGAGACTCCAGGGTTTGTGGACGCCGGCAGATCTACCTTGAGTCTCTTGTCGAATGAATCCAGCTGCTAACCTCACGATCAGCTCGGGCCGGCACTAAAATCTACACAAGAAGTGCAGAGTGTAGTATGACTACAACTGACACCATGTACTCTGTAAGTGCCGAGCCTAACCTTGATGAAGTAGTGATGAGGCTAAGGCGGGTCACTCACACTACAACCTGTACGCAATATAAATAATATAGACAGAAAAAGGAAATGCAGAACGAAGTAAAGCAGTCAATTGAAAACGATAGCTACAGCTTCAGGAATAAGTCAGCGACATTCAGAATATACCAATCCTTAAGTGCAAAAGGGAAATACCGTAAGACTATCACATCCCAAAGGAAACATAGACACACAGGTTGTTGCGGCGCTCAACCCGATCCCACAGTACGTCATATAACCCTCCCTTATTTCCTCATAACAACATGAACAACAATGAATATATATATATATATATATATATATATATATATATATATATATAAGTGTTGCGGCGCGTAACCCGATCCTACCATATCATAATATCATAATCATAGTTCACCCTTATTCCATCAAAACAATCCACTCTTTTTACACTTGTTGCGGCGTGCAACCCGTTCTCACCGTACAATATAGATTCATCCTTATTCTACCTCAACATACCACCCTTATTTCACATATTACTACGTGCAACCCGATCCCACCATATCAATATTAAGTACTCAATATGCACAGTAAAACTCACATTTCAAATCACAGAAAACCCTTTACAATTCCTAAACACCAAACTGAAACAGATAGGACACCTTGTACAACATGATAATCTACATAAGTAATACTACACAATGAGACCAATCCAGAATTTACAACTAGAAGGTATAAATAAACCAACTTGAGCAAATAGTAGGAGATCATGAAACTATGGAAAGAACTAATATCATGAACAAGAGGAAACAATGACTAACATGTAGCAATTAGGCATGGGAACACATTTAGAGCATATAACAACTAAGACAGGGAAAGAGATAATCTAAGAAGAACAGGGAAATAGGGAAAACAGATAATTCGGCGGCGCATAAGCACTCGTCACCTCACATATACGCCGCTCACATGAAATTCACATAGCACATAGTCCGAGGGTTCCTAATTCCCTCAAGTCAAGGTTAGACACAACACTTACCTCGCTTTAAAGACCACTCACTGCTCAATCACAACTTTGCCTCTCAAACAAGCCTCCAATAGAATCTATCAAATTACCAACCAAACAATTCAAATTAAGCCTTAGGAACTACCCACGATTGCAAAGAATTCAATTTAGGACATTTTTGAAAAAGTCAACCCCCGAGCCCGCTTGGTCTAATCCCGAAGTTTGGACCAAAACCAGATTACCCATTCACCCCCGAGCCCGGTTATGTAATTTATTTTGGAATCTGACCTCAATTTGAGGTCTAAATCCTCAATTTACCGAATCCTTAATTTCTACCTAAAAAACTCCAATTCCACCATGAAAACACTAGATTTTAGGTTAAAAGCTTGTGAAATATAATGAAAGATTGAAAGAACAGGTTAGAATCACTAACCAATGATTTGGGGAAGAAAAAGTCTTGGAAAAATTGCCTCTAGAGTTCTAGGTTTTGATAATTTGAAGAATGAACCAAAAATCCTGTCTAAGTCATATTTGATCAGTTGCAAATGTCGCATTTGCGACCTGGGTTCGCAAATGTGAATCCCGCAAATGCGAAGAGTCAATCGCAAATGCGAAGACCATCACACTTCTGCTTTCTTCGCAAATGCGAAGAATAGTTCGCAATTACGAACTCTGACCTGATCGCAAATGCGAAAAATCTCCCTCCCCAGTTCCCGTCGCAAATGCGAAGGCCTGGCCGCAATTGCGCAACTGGGCCTCTTCGCAAATGCGAAGAACAATGTCGCAAATGAAAAAATGACAGGTTAGCTGCCTTATCGCAAATGCGAGGCTAGACCTCGCAAATGTGAGGTCTGAGACCTGCACCAGAAACTGAAGACACCAGCTGAGTTCTAAGTTCAAATTTCACTCCATAGCCTATCTGAAACTCACCGAGGCCTCGGGGCTTTAAACTATCTATGCACACAAGTTTAGAAATATCATACGAACTTGCTCGCGCGATCAAATCGCCAAAATAACACATAGAATGTCACGACCCCAAACCACCCCGGTCGTGATGGCGCCTATCGCAGTACTAGGCTAGCCGATTCGTTATTCAAAGCATAAAATGATTCCTTTCAATAATTCATTTACTAACCTTTTTCGTCATAAATCTTTCATTAAACACTTCAAAACAAGTGAAAATAAACAAACATAAAAATCAACGGCCCGACCTCGGTGTCACTAGTCATGAGCATCTAGAATACAAGTTTGATACAGTCTACTCAAATGACAAGAGAAGTCTAATAAAAATGAACAACTAGAAGATAGGAGGGAGAAGAGCAAGGTTGCGGTCGCCGTGCAGTTACCTTGCTAAGCTCCGGGATAAACTGAGGAAGAATCAGCACTCACTCGGATGTCCTGGCACCTGAATCTGCACACAAGGTGCAGAGAGTAACGTGAGTATGCCAACTCAGTAAGTAACAACAATAAATAAAGGCTGAGTGCAGTGATGAGCAGTAAAATCACATGAAGATCACAACATAAAGTCTCTGTGAAAATAATAAAGGCCAAATCAGTGTCCAAATCAAAATATCTCGTAAAACTCCAGTTTCAATGAGAATCATATGAAAACATTTTCAACAGTTTCAATAGAGGCTCAATATAAAAATAGAGTGGAAATAGTGATTTCATAAACAAGCCCCTCGGGCAAAATATCACTCATAAACAGCCCATCGGGCAAGCCTCACAGTCACTCATAACTCAATACTCATCACTCAGCACTTACACTCAGTAGGTACCTGCGCTCATTGGGGGTGTACAGACTCCGGAGGGGCTCCTACAGCCCAAGCGCTATATCGCTGCAGCGTGCAGCCCGACCCAATATCATTGCGGCGTGCAGCCCGATCCATATATCGCTGCGGCGTGCAACCCGGTCCATATATATATATATATATATATATATATATATATATATATATATATATATATATATATATTGCTTCGGCGTGCAGCCCTCGGCCTCACTCAGTCATCAACCTCACAAGCCACTCGTGCGTTTCGGTAAAAATCAGGGGACTCAGCCCAAAACAACTTTCATATATTTAAAATAGAGTAATGAAACTGAATTAAACAGTGAACAGGAAAAATCATGACTGAGGATATGCTTTAGAATCAAAACAGTGTGAGGATAGTATAAAATACCCCTGTGGGTCCAAACAGTACAAGCACAAGGACCCAAACATGGCGTTCCGCCCAAATTATAAGAATTCTTTCTAAAACATATAGCAAATTATACAGCTTAATCAAAATATGCAACTTTATAGTTGCTACGAGACGGACCAAGTCACAATTTCTAACGGTGCATGCCCACACGCCCGTCACCTAGCATGTGTGTCACCTCAATGTAGAGAAATAGTACAAAATTCCGGGGTTTCATACCCTTAGGTCTAGATTTACAATCGTTACTTACCTCAAACCGGACGAAAATCTACTCCGCAATTCCCTTGCCGCTCGACTCGGCCACAAATCGCCCCGAATCTATCCAAAATCAATATTATATCATTAATATATGCTAAAGGAACGAAGTCCACATCAAAATTATCACATTAAACCAAAATTCCCGAAATTGGCCAAACCCGACCCCCGGGCCCACGTCTTGGAATCCAACAAAAATTATAAAACTAGAAACCTCATTCACTCACGAGTCCATACATACTAAATTTACCAAAATCCGACCTCGTTTGACCCCTCAATTACCCAAATTAAACACTCCAATTCCAAGCCCTAATTTCCCAAATTTTCACCTCTTCTTTCTATAATTTTCATGCTTAATCAACTTAAATTAATCATAGATACGAGTATTAAGTTCAAAAACCTTACCTCAACGAGTTTCCCCTTGAATCCCTCTTCAAAACCCTCTGAAAGCTCCAAAACCCGGATGAAAAATGGTGAAGAATGGCCAAAATTCGCAAAGAGTCCTTTTTATACCTTCTACCTAGGCATTACCGCATCTGTGGTCAAAGTAGCGCACCAGCGGTGCCGCTTCTGCATCCAAAATTACGCATCTCCGAAAATCACTAAACTCCGAAAACCGCACCTGCGCCCCAGGCATCGCACCTGCGGGCGCGCAGATGCGTCAAATTCACTGCATCTGCGGTTTCCCCTCAAGCCCTCTAATTCCGCATTTGCGGCTTCTTTACTGCTTCTGCGGCCTCGCACCTGCGGACCCCTAACCGCAGGTGCGGTTATCACAGAACACAGCAGCTTCAGCTGCATTTTCCCAAGTTCAAACTCCCCGTTAACCACCTGAAATCATCCCGAGGCCCTCGGGACCTCAACCAATTACACCAATAGGTCACATATCCCTATACGAACTTAGTCGAACCTTCGGAATACCCAAAACAACACCAAAACACCGAATTAACCCCGAACTCAAGCCTAAGGATTTCTAAACTTCCAAAATCCGCCAACGATGCCTAAACTAACAAACCACGTCCGAATGACATGAAATTTTGCACTCGCGTCACAAATGACACTACGAACCTTCTCCAACTTCCGGAATTCCATTCCGACCCCGATATCTAATTTTTCACTACCGAACGAAAATCGCCAAATTTCCAATTTCGCCAATTCAAGCCTAGTTCTACCACGGACCTCCAAATTACATTCCGAACACACCCCTAAGTCCAAAATCACCTAACGAAGCTATCCAAACCATAAAAACCCTAATCCGAGATCGTTTACTCCTAAGTCAACTTCTGGTTGACTTTTCCAACTAAATATCCAAATTAAGAGACTAAGTGTCTCATTCCACTTCAAAATCACTCTGAACCCGGACCAACCAACCCGATACAAATTAATAAAGTTGAACAACATATAAGGAAGTAAAAATGGGGGAAACGGGGCTACAACTCTCGGAACGACCGGCCGGGTCGTTATATCCTCCCCCTCTTAAACAAACGTTCGTCCTCGAACGAGTCTAGAAACATACCTGGAGTCTCAAATAGGTGTGGATATCTGTTCCGCATCTCCCGCTCGGTCTACCAGGTGGCCTCCTCCACTGGCTGCCCTCTCCACTGCACCTTAACTGAAGCTATATCCTTTGACCTCCACCTTCGAACCTGCCAATCCAAAATAGCCATTGGCTCCACATCATAGGTCTTATCACCCTCTAACTGAACCGTGCTGAAGTCCAAAACATGGGATGGGTCACCAACATACTTCCGAAGCATGGAAACATGAAATACCGGATGCACACTCGACAAGCTAGGTGGCAAAGCAAGCCTATAAGCCACGTCCCCTATGCTCTAAAGCACCTCAAAAGGCCCAATGAATCGGGGGCTCAACTTGCCCCTCTTCCCAAACCGCATAACACCCTTCATGGGTGACACCTTCAGCAGAACCTTCTCCCCAACCATGAAAGATACATCACGGACCTTACTGTCCGCATAGCTCTTCTGCCTAGACTGCGTTGTGCGAAGCCGCTCCTGAATCAACTTCACCTTATCTAAAGCATCCTGTACCAAATCTGTACCCAAGAGTCTAGCCTCACCCAGCTCAAACCAACCAACCGGAGATCTACACCTCCTCCCATATAAAGCCTCATATGGAGCCATCTGAATACTCCACTAATAACTATTATTATATGCAAACTCCGCGAGTGGCAGAAACCGGTCCCATGAACCCCCAAAATCAATAACACAGGCGCGCAACATGTCCTCCAATATCTAAATAGTGTGCTCGGACTGCCCGTCCGTCTGAGGGTGAAAAGTTATGCTTAACTCAACCTGTGTTCCCAACTCCCACTGCACGGCCCTCCAAAATTGCGATGTGAACTGAATACCCCTATCAAAAATGATGGAAACTGGAAACCCATGCAGTCGAACAATCTCCCGGATATAAATCTCAGCTAACCGCTCCGAAGTGTAAGTAGTACCAACAGGAATGAAGTGTGCGGACTTGGTCAGCCGATCCACAATAACCCAAATAGCATCAAACATCCTCGAAGTCCATGGCAGCCTAACTACAAAGTCCATGGTGATCCGCTCCCACTTCTACTCTGGGATATCTAGCCTCTGAAGTAATCCACATGGCCTCTGGTGCTCATACTTAACCTGCTGACAGTTAAGACACCGAGCTACAAATCCAACGATATCCTTCTTCATCCGCCTCCACCAATAATGTTGCCTCAAATCCTGGTACATCTTCACGACACCCGGATGGATGGAATACCGCGAGCTGTGGGCCTCCTCAAGAATCAACTCCCGAAGCCCATCCACATTAGGCACGCATATCCGACCATGCATCCTCATCACACCATCATCACCAATAGTCACATCCCAGGCATCACCTCGCCGGACCCTATCCTGAAGAACGAGCAAGTGTGGGTCATCATACTGGCGCTCCCTGATACGGTCATAAAGAGAAGACCTGGAGACTACGCAAGCCAACACCCGACTAGGCTCCGATATATCCAATCTCACAAGCTGGCCCGCTAAGGCTTGAACAGCAAGTGCTATAGGTCTCTCTACTGCTGGAAGATATGCTAAACTCCCCAAACTCTCCGCCAGGAGACTCAAGGCATCAGCCACCACATTGGCCTTCCCCGGATGGTATAGAATAGTGATATCATAGTCCTTGAGATCCGCTAATGCAAATTCAGATCTTTCTGCTTAAACAGATGTTGCAGACTCCGATGATCAGTATAAATCTCACAATGAACCCCATACAAATAATGACGCCAAATCTTCAAGGCGTGAACAATGGCTGCTAACGCAAGATCATGCACCGGATAATTCTTCTCATGGGTCTTCAACTAGCGTGAGGCGTAGGCAATCACCCTACCCTCCTGCATCAAGACACAACCAATCCCTATCCTCAAGGCATCATAATACACGGTATAAGAACCTAAAGTTGATGGCAGAACTAACACTGGAGCTATGGTCAAGGCAGCCTTGAGCTTCTGAAAGCTCTCCTCAAACTTGTCTGACCACCTGAACGGAGCACCCTTCTAGGTCAATTTGGTCAAGGGCTAAGCAATAGAAGAAAATCCCTCCACAAAGCGACGGTAATAGCCCGCCAAACCAAGGAAGCTCCTAATCTCCGTAGCTGAGGACGGTCTGGGCCAACTCTGCACCACCTCTATCTTCTTCGGATCTACCTAAATACCCTTACTGGACACCACGTGCCCCAAGAAAGCTACTGAGCCAAGCTGAAACTCACACTTGGAGAACTTTGCATAAAGTTTCTCCTCCCTCAATCTCTGCAATACAACTCTCAAATGCTGAGCATGCTCCTCATGGATACGAGAGTACACCAGGATGTCATCAATGAACACAATAACGAAGTAATCCAAATATGGTTGAAATACACTGTTCATCAAATGCATGAACGTTGCTGGGGCATTGGTCAGCCCAAAAGACATCACCAAGAACTCATAATGGCCATAACGGGTCCTGAAAGCCGTCTTAGAGATATCTGAATCCCGAATCTTCAGCTGATGATTCCCGGACCTCAAATCAATCATAGAGAACACCCTGGCTCCCTAAAGCTAGTCAAATAAATCATCGATACGAGGCAAAGGATAATTATTCTTGACTGTGACCTTGTTCAACTGCCTGTAGTCAATACACATTCTCATGGAATCATCCTTCTTCTTCACAAATAACACCGGTGCACCCCAAAGTGACACACTAGGCCGAATAAACCCCTTATCTAAGAGTTCCTGAAGCTGCTCTTTCAATTCCTTCAACTCCACCGGTGCCATACTATACGATGGAATAGAAATAAGCTGAATGCCTGGCACCAAATCAATACCAAAATCAATATCCCTGTCAGGCGGCATGCCCCGCAGGTCTGCAGGAAACACATCCGGAAAATCACGGACCACAGGAACAGAATCAATAGTGGGAGTCTCTGCACTGACATCTCTCACAAAAGCCAAATAATATAGACACCCTTTCTCTACTATGCACTGAGCCTTCAGGTATGAAATCACCCTACTAGGCACATAATCTATGGAGCCTCTCCACTCAACCCTCAGAAATCCCGGCATCGCTAAGGTCACGGTCTTAGCGTGACAATCTAGAACAGCATGACATGGAGAAAGCCAATCCATGCCTAATATCACATCGAAGTCCACCATACTGAGCAATAACAAATCCACTCGGGTCTCCAGACCCCCCGATAGACATCATACATGACCGATACACACGGTCCACAATAATAGTGTCGCCCACCGGAGTCGACACATGAACAAATATAACTAAGGACTCACGGGGCATATCCAAAAAATGAGAAAAATATGACGAAACATATGAATATGTGGAACCGGGATCAAATAAGACTGAGGCATCTCGGTGACAAACTGAAACAATACCTGTAATCACGGCATCTCAGGCCATAGCATCTGGTCTGGCTGGAAGTGCATAAAATTGGGCCTGACCTCTAGCTAATCGACCTCCCCCTCTAGGGTGGCCTCTAGCTGCCTGACCCCCACCCCTAGCTGCCTGGGCAGGTGGTGAAGTAACTAGAGCTGAAGTCAAGGGATGACTCCTCTGCTGAGATGGACCCCCAAGAAAATGAGGACACTGCCTCCTCATATGCCCAAACTCTCCACACTCGTAACAACTCCCTAGTGCGGGGGACGGGGACTGAAGGAAACCCCTAGCACCGGGATAACTGATAGAAGAACCTGACATGGAGGAGCCCTGAACCGATGGTGCACGGGATGAATCTGGGCTGGAAGGGCACTGAATGATGAGCGGCCCGGATGAGAACTGCGGGAACCATGCCCCGATGGTGCACCACTATAAACTGCGCGAGCTGGCTGAGCAAGCCTAAATAGACGCCCTCTGCTGTGCTGAAACTAGCCTCTCAAAGGAACACCACCGAAACTACCAGATCCCCAAGGCCTCTTGGCCTCCCTCTCATCTCGCTCCTGGCGATGAACTGACTCAATCTCTTGGGCAATATCAACAACCTGCTCAAAAGTAGCACCTGACACCCTCTCTCTGGTCATAAGAATCTAAAGCTGATATGTGAGACCATCCACGAACCTCCTGATCCTCTCCCTATCTGTGGGAACCAACCAAACAGCATGATGAGCTAGCTCTGAAAATCTCATCTCATACTGCGTCACAGTCATATCATCATGACGCAACTGCTCAAACTGCCTGCGCAGCTCCTCCCTGTGGGACTGTGGCACATACTTCTCCAAAAAGAGAGCGGAGAACTGCTGCCAGGTAAGAAGCGCTGCACCAACAGGCCTACGCCTCTCATAAGCCTCCCACCAAGTAAAGACAGCTCCTAAAAACTGGAAAGTAGTGAACGAGACCCCCACTGGTCTCCAAAATACCCGTTGTATGAAGAATCCTCTAACACTTGTCCAAGAAACCCTGGGCATCCTCGCCCTCTGCACCACTGAAAGTCGGAGGCTGAAGTCTATTAAACCTCTCCAATCTACGATGCTCGTCATCAGGCATGACTAGAACCACATAGTCCTGAGCAGGTGCAACCGGCTGGGCTGGAGGTGCCCCCGGTGTCTGAAGTCCCTGAACAACCTACTCGGGGGTACGAGCGGCGGGAGTCTGATTTCCTCCCCCGGCTTGAGAAGTAGCTGCTGTAGTAGAAACAGCGATCGCCTGAGCAAGACTGGTGCACACGGTCAAGATTTGAGCCAAGGTCTCCTGAAGACCTGGGATAATAATAGGCACAGTCGGTTCCTGGGCTGGTCCCGCTGGAACATCTGCGACTGGGACCTGGTCTAGAATAACGGGTGGGTCTATGGGTGCTGCCCCGACTGCTGCATGGCCTGCACCTCTAATCCTACCACGGCCTCGACCGCGGCCTCGCCCCTCGTGGGTCCAACTGGTGGCTGATCATCCTGCCCGGTAGCACGTGTCCTCACCATCTGTGAGAGAATAAAATAACAGAAGTTTAGTTACCAGAATCAATAGATTCGCACGACAAGAATTCAAGAATGTGAGATTTTCCTAAGGGCTCTGCAGCCTCTCGAAGATAAGTACGGACGTCTCTGCACCGATCTGCAAGACTCTACTAAACCTGCTAATGACTGGTAAGAACTATGTAACCTAGGCTCTGATACCAACTTGTCACGACCCCAAACTATCCCGGTCGTGATGGCGCCTATCGCAGTACTAGGCTAGCCGATTCATTATTCAAAGCATAAAATGATTCCTTTCAATAATTCATTTACTAACCTTTTTCTTCATAAATCTTTCATTAAACACTTCAAAACAAGTGAAAATAAACAAACATAAAAATCAACGGCCCGACCTCGGTGTAACTAGTCATGAGCATCTAGAATACAAGTTTGATACAGTCTACTCAAATGACAAGATAAGTAATAAAAATGAACAATTAGAAGATAGGAGGGAGAAGGCAAGGTTGCGGTCGGCGTGCAGCTACCTTGCTAAGCTCCGGGATAAACTGAGGAAGAATCAGCACTCACTCAGATGTCCTGGCACCTGGATCTACACACAAGGTGCTGGGAGTAACGTGAGTACGCCAACTCAGTAAGTAAAAACTATAAATAAAGGCTGAGTGCAGTGACGAGCAGTAAAATCACATGAAGATCACAACATAAACGCTCTGTGAAAACAATAAAGGCCAAATCAGTATCCAAATCAAAATATCTCGTAAGACTCCAGTTTCAATGAGAATCATATGAAAACATTTTCAACAGTTTCAATAGAGGCTCAATATAAAAATAGAGTGGAAAAACCGATTTCATAAACAAGCCCCTCGGGCAAAATATCACTCATAAACAGCCCTTCGGGCAAGCCTCACAGTCACTCATAACTCAATACTCATCACTCAGCACTCACACTCAGTAGGTACTTGCGCTCACTAGTGGTGTACAGACTCCGGAGGGGCTCCTACAGATCAAGCGCTATATCGCTGCGGCGTGCAGCCCGACCCAATATCGTTGCGGCGTGCAACCCGATCCATATATCATTGCGGCGTGTAGCCCGATCCATATATCGTTGCGGCATGCAGCCCGATCCATATATATATATATATATATATATATATATATATATATATATATATATATATATATATTGCTGCGACGTGCAGCCCGATCTATATATCCTCACAATCAGGCCCTCGGCCTTACTCAGCCATCAACCTCACAAGCCACTCGGGGCGTTTCGGTAAAAATCAGGGGACTCAGCCTAAAACAACTTTCACATATTTAAAATAGAGAAATGAAACTGAATTAAATAGTGAACAAGAAAAATCATGACTAAGGATATGCTTTCAAATCAAAACAGTGTGAGGATAGTATAAAATACCCCTGTGGGTCCAAACAGTACAGGTACAAGGCCCCAAACATGGCGTTCAGCCCAAATTATAAGAATTCTTTCTAAAACATATAGCAAATTATACAGCTTAATCAAAATATGCAACTCTATAGTTGCTACGGGATGGACCAAGTCACAATCCCTAACGGTGCACGCCCACACGCCTGTCACCTAGCATGTGCGTCACCTCGATGTAGTGAAATAGTACGAAATTTCGGGGTTTCATACCCTCGGGTCTAGATATACAATCGTTACTTACCTCAAACCGGACAAAAATCTACTCCGCAATGCCCTTGCCGCTCGATTCGGCCACAAATCGCCCCGAATCTATCCAAAATCAGTATTATATCATTAATATATGCTAAAGGAACGAAGTCCACATCAAAAATATCACATTAAACCAAAATTCCTGAAATTGGCCAAACCCGATCCCCGAGCCCACATCTCGGAATCCAACAAAAAATACAAAACTGGAAACCTCATTCATTCACGAGTCCATACATACCAAATTTACCAAAATCCGACCTCGTTTGGCCCCTCAATTACCCAAATTAAACACTCCTATTCCAAGCCCTAATTTCCCCAATTTTCACCTCTACTTTCTACAATTTTCATGCTTAATCAACGGAAATTCATCATAGATATGAGTATTAAGTTCAAAAAACCTTACCTCAACGAGTTTCCCCTTGAATCCCTCTTCAAAACCCTCCGAAAGCTCCAAAACCCGGATGAAAAATGGTGAAGAATTGCCAAAATTCGCGAAGGGTCCTTTTTATACCTTCTGCCCAGGCATTACCGCATCTGCGGTCAAAGTAGCTCACCAGCGGTGCCGCTTCTGCGTCCAAAAGTCCGCATCTGCGAAAATCACTAAAACTCCGAAAATCGCACATGTGCCCCAGGCATCGCACCTGCGGGCGCGCAGATGTGTCAAATTCACCGCATCTGCGGTTTCTCCTCAAGCCCTCCAATTTCGAATCTGCGGCTTCCTTACCGCTTCTGCGGCGTCGCACCTACGGACCCCTAACTGCAGGTGCGGTTATCACATAACACAGCAGCTTCAGTTGTATTTTCCCAAGTTCAAACTCCCGTTAACCACCTGAAATCATCCTGAGGCCCTCGGGACCTCAACCAATTACACCAATAGGTCACATATCCCTACATGAACTTAGTCGAACCTTCGGAACACCCAAAACAACACCAAAACACTGAATTAACCCCGAATTCAAGCCTAAGGATTTCTAAACTTTCAAAATCCGCCAACGATGCCGAAACCAACCAAACCACGTCTGAATGACCTGAAATTTTGCACACACATCACAAATGACACTACGAACCTACTCCAACTTCCAGAATTCCATTCCAACCCCGATATCTAATTTTCCACTGCCGACCGAAAATCGCCAAATTTCCAATTTTGCCAATTCAAGCCTAATTCTACCACGGACCTCCAAATTACATTCCGAACACATCCCTAAGTCCAAAAATACCTAACGAAGCTATCCGAACCATAAAAACCCTAATCCGAGATCATTTACTTCTAAGTCAACTTCCGGTTGACTTTTCCAACTAAATATCCAAATTAAGAGACTAAGTGTCTCATTCCACTTCAAAATCACTCTGAACCCCGACCAACCAACCCGATGCAAATAAATAAAGCTGAACAACAGATAAGGAAGCAGAAATGGGGGAAACAGGGCTACAACTCTCGGAACGGCCGACCGGGTCGTTACATAGAACTACGAATTGAACACCAAATCAAATAAAATTTTCAAGAAAACTTTGAAACTTCTATTTTTACAACCGGACATCCGAATCACATCAAACCTATCCCGTTTCTCACCAAATTTGACAAACAAGTCATAAATGTACTATTGGACCTATACCGGTCTCTGTAACCAAAATACGGATCCGATATCCAAAAGTCAAACATCGGTCAAACATTTCAAGTTCATTAAGCTTTAAACTTTCAAATTTATATAAAATGCGATAACTCGGGGTAGAGACTTCCAAATTTAATTTCGGGTATACATCCAAGTTTTAAATCGCGATACGGACCCATCGGGACCATCAAAATAGGAATCCGGGTCCGTTTGTTTGAAACATTGACCGAAGTCAACTCACATGGATTTTAAGGCAAAATTTCATACTTTTCTCAGTTTTTAACATAAAAGCTTCCCAGAAAGACCCCCGGACTGCGCACGCAAATCGAGAAAGGCTAAATTAAGATATTTAAGGCTTCGGATCACATAATTAGGTTTTAAAACATAAGATGACCTATCGGGTCATCACAATCTACTTTTAAATATCTATCTATTATATGGCAATACTAGAGTTTGATTTGTATTTGTTATAGTTTCTATGCACATTGACTATTATCTTGAAAACATCTGAGTGTTGAAGTGGTATGAAGTTGATGTTTGGTGCAATAACGATGGAATTTTTACCTAGCTATACTATAATAGAAACCTATTTACCATTTTTATTTAGGTTCCTTATTAATTACTTTGTATATCTATATTTACAAGTTATATACAAAACCTTAAAAAAGAAAAAAAAATATAAGATCCCTTAATTTTAGCCCATTTCCAAAAACTCTCCCCTACATTTAAGATTCTGTTTCTTTTTCTCTCTCTTTCTTAATAATCACCCAAAATTATTTTTATATCCCCCCCCCCCCCCCCATTTCCGATTCATTTCCTTTTCCAAAGATTTTTATACCCAATTTCTCTCTTTCTAAAATCTTACTAATCGCCCAAAATCTCTATTTCTTATTCATACAATGTAGATGAAATTCGGAATATTGCTCTAGAATCAAGATGTGGTTAAGTTTTGAATCTTCTTTTCTTTCTTTCTAAAATCTTTATTGTATGTGACTTGTATATGATACATCAGTACCCAAAAGAATACTCGATACAATACTAATACAATTATAATACGATTATATTATATTTTTAGTAGAGTTGTGATTGAAATTTGAAAAAGATGAAGATCATAATTGTATCATAATATTTCAGAAATGTATCGCGATTGTATTATAATTGTATATGTATCATAATTGTTGCAGGAATTGTATTACAAATGTATGATAATTGTATATTCATTGTATATTATTACGAGCAGTTGTTAGTCCATGACGAATTTTACAGTTTGTATCACAAATATATGATAATTGTATATTAATTTATTAGTATTGTATCAGGTATTATTTTGGGTATTAATGTATCAGATACAAGTTAGATACAATTATGATACAAGTATGATGCAATTATGTTTTATGATTGATGTATCTGATATAATTCAAATACAATTATGATACAGTTATCATACAATTTTGGAATATTTCTTTATTTTTTAATAATATAAAGTTGTTAGCAATTGTGGAAAGAGAGAAGATGAAGATTCTTGGCGTAAATTAAGGGATTTTGATGTAAAAAAAAAAGAAGAGAAAAGAGGAAAAGGGGAAAAAAGGATAGGATGTAATTGAATTCCTTAATTGAAAGTACTAATAATGGGGTGAGAGTATTTTAAGGAGCAATGTATACAATTTGTAAGAAAAACCTAGATACTTATTAAAAACTACAAAACATAGAGAATATAAGTAAATAAGTTTCTAATATAGTATAACTAGGTAAAAATCCCAATAACGATCATGTTTAGCTTATTAGTAAAAAAAAATTAAAAAAAATAACAGAAGAACAAGAAAAACAACATTGAAAGAAAATGCATTTTGTAGTAGTAACAACATAAAAATTCAAACTTGAGAAAATAATTTAGTCAAATAAAAGAGGTAAGTTTGAAAACCCCAAAAAAAATTCCAAAACTAAAACAAAAAGAGGCGTATCATAATATAAGTTGAAATCAATTATTGTCTCAAGCGGGTTGGTTTTGAAGAAATCAATATTAGTAGGAGCACGATATTATGTTGCTATTTCACGGTTGACAAATAGAAGGGGCTGAAGATGTTAGTGTAATAGATGATAGACAAATAACGAATGCACCTATAAATGTAGTGTATAAATAAATTTTACAATTTCATTTGAGGCGTCATTGAATCTAGTTTTCATCTAATTATTATGTATTTTTAATTGATCATTTCAAATTATTTGTATCGCAGATTATATATTTTTATTTTGTGTTTCATATCACTAAAATGCTATGTTTTTAACTTAAGTAATAAAATTTTGATATGAGAAATTGGATTAATTAAACACAATGCAAGGAGACAAATAGTTGAGCTTTAAAACTCAATAGTCATAATTTACATATTTGTTACTTGATATATAAAATATATTATGATAAATTTCTTTTAATATCACCCCACATCGTGCAAGTACTAATACTAGTGAAAATATAAAAGGACAAGCAAATCACTATATTAAGCCAAGTGGCATAACCACAAAAAGCCAAGTGGCATTGTTAAGACAAAATAAATTATCTTTCTAATTAAAAAAAACTTTTGATTTTTAAATTTTAAATTAATTGGTTACTCTACTTGAATTAATAAATATAGATATCTTATAATTATCTATTGGTAAAAGGAGAGACAAAAGCACTATATTAATGCTTACGTTTCTGTAATTCTGCTATTGGTATTGGTTTTCTTAATGTTGGTATTGATGTAGGCATATAAAATTTATTGGATCTAAATTCAATAAAATAAATTGGACCATTTTTTAAATCAATTAGTCCAAATAAATATTATGGACAAATATTGGATTAATTATTTAAGTCCAATAAACAATGATTGGGCTAGCCCATTTAGTTAGGCTACAAGTAATGAGCCCACTTCAGTAGGCCCAAGATGTCATCTTCCTAGAGGCCCAGTTTGGACGTGTCAAATGATGTGGCACGCCAAATCAGACGAGAGAGCTAATAGGATCGTGCCACGTGTAAAAATGACAAGGCATGCCACGTCAAATTAAAAGGCTAATGAAATAGCGTCACATGTGCAAGTGACATGTTCTGGCCAATCAAATGCGGCTTTGTCACTCTGCAATCTGATTGGTCAGAAAGATTGTTCTCATCACAACTATTCTCTTTCACAGCTATAAATATAGGTCTTCATAACTCAGAAAAGGGACCAGAAGTTATAACAAGAAGCAAGAAAGAGCTCGTGTAAAGGTCGTGTTGGCGCCTAACACTGTAGTCAGGAAAGCCAACAATTAAATGACTAACTTTATTACTCATTTTAGTATTTTTAAAATCATAATTTCCTTCAATTACATAGTAAGAGATAAAATTTACAGAGTAAATGACAATATAACTTTAATACTGAACAACCCAAGAGCACCCCCAAAACCCGGAGTCACGCGTGTATGAGCATCAACTAGAAAATTATCACGATCCGATTTTTCACTATCGGGACCATAATGGCGCCTAACGCTGCACTTGCTAGGCAAGCCAACATTAGAGGTTTACGACCTTAAAACATTTAAAAACATATACGAAGTTCCACTACCATTCAACACATGATACCAAGATAACAAACGAAATGGTATAACGATACTTCAAAAATAATACTAGTGTCTAACTACCCATGATCTAGAGTCACAACTCACGGACTACTAAGAATCTACTACAAGTATTTGGCTGAAAGAAAAATGTATAACTGTTTGTGAACTAAATAAAACAGTAAATGAATAATAAGGAAGAGACTCCAGGAATCTACGGACATCGGCAGATCTACCTCGGGTCTCATGCGGTGAAGTCAACTACTATCTCAAATCAGCTCGGACCGGTACCTGGATCTGCACAAAAAGTGCAGAGTACAGTATCAGTACAACCGACCCCATGTACTGGTAAGTGTCGAGCCTAACCTCGGCGAAGTAGTGACGAGGCTAGGACAGGACACCACATAAAACCTGAATAGTATAATCATGTTAGTGGAAATAACAGCAAATAAAGAAATAAACAGAAAACAATTGGGAGGGGCATACAGTGGGAGATTTCAATATAAGGAGTGAGAATAACAAAAACACAGATTTAAACGGTACACAGTAACAATTTAAGCAATTAAAACAGAAAGAAAAACTGTACGGCATCACCCTTCGTGCTTTTACTCTCAGCCTCACCAAATAATAGATAAGAATGCACGGCATCACCCTTCGTGTTTTTACTCTTAGCCTCACCAAATAATAGATAAGAATGCACGGCATCACCCTAAGAATGTATGGCATCACCCTTCGTGATTTTACTCTCTTCCTCGCAATATAAATAAATCATGCACGGCATCACCCTTCGTGCTTTACACTCTTCCTCACAATTCACAGAATCAATAACAACGGATAGGGAGAAGTTTCACAAAGAAATCAATATTTCATCAACGATTACTTTAACAATTTAACACCTCAATCTTGAATCAATATTCACAATTTTATCAACCTCGGTAGAACTGGATACAGGTCTCCCAACATTTCAATACCAACAATAAGCATGGATAACAAAGTTTAAGACTACACATTCGCAAGAATGGAATTTCACTCGCATACTATGACTCGACCACAATGCATAGATGCTCATCACCTCATCTATATATCGTATTCAACAACAAAAACATGTAGCAAATACTCACACAATACCTATTCCCTCAAGTTAAAGTTAGACACAATACTTACCTCGATTTCGCAGGCCAATCACTGCTCAAGTACCGCTTTTCCTTTAGAATTCACCTCCAACCCACTCGTATCTAGTAATAATTAGTTTAATATCATCAATTATCGCTAAGGAATCAACTTTAATGCATAATTATAGTTTTCCTAAGTTTTTCCAACAAAAGTCAAAAATCGACCTCGGGCCCGCTTGGTCCAAACTTGAGGCTCGAACCAAAATCCGTTTACCCATTCTCCCCCGAGCCCGGATATATAATTAGTTTTAGAATCCGATCTCAATTTGAGGTCTAAATCCCCAAATTTCGAAATTCCTAAGTTCTACCCAAAAATCCCTAATTCCACCATGAAAATCCTAGATTCTAAGTTGAAATCTTGTTAAAAGATTGAAAGGAAATAGTTAGGAATCACTTACATATGATATGGAGAAGATTTGGTCTTTGAAAAATCGCCTCTTAAGGTTTAGGGTTCGAAAAATTGAAGAATGAATGAAAAATCTCGTCTAAGTCCAAAGTTATCAGCTGCGGATGTCGTATTTACGACTTGAGCTTCGCAATTGCGAAGCTCGCAAATGCGAAGGAGTCATCGCAAATGCGAGAACCTTCATATTTCCGCTGCCTTCGCAAATGCGAAGAATATGTCGCATTTGCGACAATTTGACCCATCACAATTGCGGATAGAAGTTCGCATTTGCGAACATACCCTTCCCCAGACCCCCTTCGCAATTGCGAAGGTAAGCTCGCAATTGCGAGAACTGCTGGCCCAGGCTTTCTTTGCAATTGCGATAAAAATCTCGCAATTGCCATGCCTGCTTAGTTCGCATTTGTGAAGTCTGATCTCGCAATTGCGAGATCAGAGGCCTGCTACAGACATCAGTTACACCAGCAAATTTTTAAGTTCTAAAATCACTCCGTATCCTATCTGAAACTCACCCGAGCCTACGGGGCTTCAAACCAAACATGCACGCAAGTCTAAAAATATCATATGAACTTGCTCGTGTGATCAAATCACGAAATTAACACCTAAAACTACGAAAATAGCACCAAAACTCATGAATTTCTCAAGAACATTTCAAAATTACTATCTTCTCAACTGGACGTCCGAACCACGTCAAATCAACTCCGATTTCTACTAAATTTCACAGACATGACTTATATATTATGTTAAACATGTACCGGGCTCCGGAACCAAAATACGGGCCCGATACCAACGAGATCAAGTATTAATCAATTTCTTTAAATCCTTCGAATTTCAGTCTTACCATTTTCATTAAACATTCATTTCTCGAGCTACGGACCTCGGAATTCGATTTCGGGCATACGTCCAAGTCCTATATTTTATTACGGACCTTCCGGGACCGTCGGAACACAGGTCCGGGTCCGTTTACTCAAAACATTGACCAAAGTCAACTAAAAATCACTTTTAAATTCCAAAATTTATTATTTCATAAATTCCCACACAAAGGCTTTCCAGATTTACGTCCGGACTGCGCACATAAATCGAGGTGAATAAAAATGAGGCTTTTAAGGCTAACGAGCCCGGAATAGAGTCTTAAATCACAAGATGACCCTTTGGGTCATCACAGAAATACAGTAAAATACTATATCTGTCTGGGATACAATTAGACAAGAGTGTATAAATAACTCGGATGGAGACTCTGTGTGTGTTGCGGACTCGTAACGTGGAATGCAGCTTACCTAAGTCCCCGCAATAACCGTGCCTCTGAGCCCACAAGGCCACTAGATATATATGCACCTGCACAAAAATGTACAACAAGTGTAGTATGAGCACGTAAATCAACGCATACCCAGTAAGTATCCAGTCTAACCTCGAAGAAGTAGTGACGAGGGGTCTACTCTGACACTTACTATGGGCTAACAATAAAATATCAATATTAAAATTAAGCATGGATTGTATAGAACAACTGTAACTCAATAATATGAAGTAAGTAAACAATTCTTTTGTTAATAGAAAATTTTCAAATTTATTTTTGTCATTTAATATTTTGTATCTCAGGCCAATAAAGCAATATCGATTATTATTAATTCCAAAGATTTATCATATACAAATCATGCCGAGTGCGTACGGCCCCATCCAACATAAATATTTAAACTGTGCACTGCCGAGGGTCGAACGACGCGAACCATAGATGCACCTATCTGTAACCGAGACGTTCGGCCCGCTCCACAATAGAGAAAATATATTTAAAACAACCAATTAAAGATTTATTAAGGGGTAATTATTCAAGGAAATACCAATTCTCATTAACGGTCAAGAAAATAAAGTTTAACCTTTTATAAATTCCTTTATCAAGTTTCAATATGATTTAAGCAATTAAATTAACAAGTAGGGTGCAAACATCGCAAGTATAACATGATTTGGGTACTAGACTACCTGGACATAAGCATAATAGTAGCTACATATGGACTCTCGTCACCTTGTGCATACGTAGCCCCCACAAATAGAAGCACATATTATATCAATTCACCTATGGGGTTAATTCCCTCTTACAAGGTTAGAAAGGAGACTTACCTCGCTTCGAAATTGTCACGACCCAAAATCCAACTAGTTGTGATGGCACCTAACCCAACCCGCTAGGTAAGCCAATTAACAACTATCCAATTTCAATGAAATTTAATAAGACAACTAAGTAAAACAAAATATCTAAATCCTATACATTTCCCAAGAACTAGTAATACAAATCATGAGCTTCTAAGAATAGAATTTACAAAGTTGAAAGGAAATAACTATATCATCTGTTTGAAAAGTACATAAACAGAGCTTTATAGATCTAAAGCTACCACGAACAAAGGGCAGCTACAACCGGGACGCAGGTACATCTCCAATCCAGCTCCCATCGAACACAACAACATCAACAGCCAACATCTGCACACAAGGTGCAGAAGTGTAGTATCAGTACAACCGACCACATGTACTCAGTAAGTAACAAACCTAACCTTAGGTTGAAAGCAGTGACGAGCTAACACAAGGTCGGGTACAATACCAATATTCCACATCAGTTTATAACAGCATAATACAGGTAATAAAAGAGGTATCTTAGAAGTAAGATGCTCAGCTCGTTCACAGTTCTAGAAAATGGCCATGCTTTTCTAGTATCTCAGTGAAAACCCAAAATCTTTTACCAAAATGCCAAAAATACGAGTAAGTTTGAAAACTATAATTTTTCCAAATATTCTTTCCACAATAAATAAGATGTTTCATTTTCTTTCTAGATAACAAGTGAAAAATACCTCTCTATGCCCACATATCAATGTGTGTAAAAAGTCATGAATGACGTGATACTATATAGCATGAGGAAAAATGCATCTCTATGCATGTATGTCATGTGTGCATGCAAATGCCATGTATCCCAGAGATGAATCATGTACTCACACTCTCAGAGTACTCAATCTCACTGTCTCGCATCCTCTCTCACTATGCTCAATGCTCAGCAAACTCTATCACTCAGCGCTGTACAATAACCGTTGCGGCGTGCAGCCCGATCCACATATATATATATAGTCGACTGAGCTCACTGAGGTGTGCAGACTTCGGAGAGGCTCCTTCAGCCCAAGCGCTATATCGTTGCGACGTGCAGTCCGATCACATAAAATGTAATCAATATATCTCTGCGGCGTGCAGCTCGATCCCATAAAATATAATCAATATATTGGTGCGGCGTGCATCCCGATCCCATAAAGTATAATATACTATGCTGCGGTGTGCAGCCCGATCCTATTAAGTATAATATAATATGCTGCGGCGTGCAGCCCGATCCCAAAATGTCACTCTCACTCAGGCCCTCGGCCTCACTCAGTCATCACTCTCTCCAGTCTCACTCACGGGCTCACAATGTCATAAAACTAGCCCGACAACAACGATATGATGTATCAATAACAATAAATGAGACTGAGATATGATATGTATGCATGAATATGACTGAGTACGAAATATCAATGAAATCAGTGAGATGACAGCAAGAAACGACCACTATGGGTCCTAACAACTTCAGCATGAAGCCTAAACATGATATTTAGCATAATTGACAGCTCAATTACTTTATCGCATGGTGAAATTACAAATATCAACAAACTAGGGCCATTATACAGTGCCATGGAAGCAACAGAGTCCCAATTTATATGGTGCACGCCCACACGTCCGTCACCTAGCATGTGTGTCACCTCAATACTAATCACATAACACGTATTACGGGGTTTCATACCCCCAGCACTAAGTTAAAAGAGTTACTTACCTCGAACAAGCCAAATCCAATACCCAGCAAGTCAAACGATGCTCCAAAAAAGGTAATCTCGCGCGTAACGACCATCTGAACGACTCGAAACTAGCCAAAAGCAACTCAAATACATCAAATAATGTCAAAGGAAATAAACCCAATCAATAAAGGTCGAATCTTTAATCAAAATTTCAAAATCGACCAAAAAGTCAAACCCGGGCCCGCGCCTCGGAACCCGACAAAACTTACAAAATCCGATAACTCATTCAATTACGAGTCCAACCATACTACTTTCACTCAAATTCGACTCCGAATCGATGTTCAAAACTCAAAAATTCACTTTATAAAATTTTAGACAAAACCCCCAAATTTCACTTTGAAATCATCAATCAAATGCCAAAAACGAAGATGGATTCATGAAATATAATCAAAATCGAGTATAGAACACTTAGCCCAATCCATATAATAAAAAATGCCACCACAAATTGTCCAAATCCGAGCTCCCCAACTCAAAATATGACCAAATGAACAAACCGTCGATATTAAGTATTTTTGCTCAGCTGTTCTGCCTTGTTTAGCATGCTAAACAATCCCAAAACTTGCTTTTGATGCCTCCAATGGAGTCCTTGTGAAATTTCAGTCACGATAGGCTTTTGAATTACTCTATTTGACCTTATAATGAAGGAGATATGTTGGTTTCAATATTTGGAAATGTGTAGATTTTTAAATACGCAGTCAGTGGCAATTTCGTAATTAAGCTGACAAATCTGGCAACCCAATTCTTAGTAAAATGACCATAAAATTCTCATACGATGTCCAAATTCAAAGATTCTTTTTTTTACGGGTCCATAATTACGATACGGATCTAGTGCTTCAATCAAAACAGAAATCGGAACTCATTTGTTCAATATGATATCATTTATGCTTGAAGAAACGGCGTCGAAACATAAGAAAAACGAGCGCAACACAACCCAAACCTATTCGAAACTCACCCACACCCCGTACGAACATACCAAAAAGTCTCATAACATAATACGGACTTACTCGAGGCCTCAAATAATGCATAACAACATCAAAACGATGAAATACACCTCAAATTAAACTTAATGAACATTCGACTTCCAAAAACTCGCTGCGAAACATATCAAATCAACTCGGAATGAACTCAAATTTTGCACACAAGTCTTAATACATTATACGGAGCTACTCATGCCCCAAACTACTGAGCAAAGTGCAAATGCTCAAAACGACCGGTTGGGTCATTACATTCTCCCCCACTTAAACATACGTTCGTCCTCAAACGTGCCAAGAGTTATTCTCAAAATCATCAAACCACCATATAACCTTACCATGCACATACCCGGGGGTGATCTGTGATGACCCAAAATGTCATCTTTAAATTTAATGATTAATTATGTGATCTAAGCACTATTTACCATTACTCGACTTGTGTGTGCAGTCCATAAAAAATTTGGAAAGTTTTCAGGTGAAAAATGGATTAAAATGTGAATTAGATGTTTAAAACACAACTGAGTTGACTTTGGTCAACATTTTGAGTAAATAGACTCGGATCAGTATTTTGACAGTTTCGGTAGGTCCGTATCATGAATTGGGACTTGGGCGTATGCCCGAAATCAAATTCCGAGGTCCCTACCCCGAGATATGGAATTTTGATGAAAAAATTTAAAGTTTAAGTTCAAATAGTGATCGGATGTCGAATTATGTGCAAATGACCCCGGAATAGAATTTTGATGATTCCAACAGCTCCGTATGGTGATTTTGGACTTAGGAGCGTGATCGGAATTTTATTTGGAAGTCCGTAGTGGAATTAGGCTTGAAATGCCGAAAGTTGAATTTTTGGGAAGTTTGACCGAGGGGTTGACTTTTTGATATCGGGGTCGAAATCCAATTATGAAAATTTTCATAGCTCCATTATGTCATTTATGACTTGCGTGCAAAATTTGATATCAATCGGACTTGATTTGATAGGTTTCGGTGTTGTTTGTAGAAATTGAAAGTTTCAAAGTTCATTAGGCTTGAACCTATGTGTGATTCGTGATTTTAGCATTGTTCGTTGTAATTTGAGGTTTCAAATAAGTTCATATGATGTTTTAGGACTTGTTGGTGTATTGGGTTGAGGTCCCGAGGGCCTCGGGTGAGTTTCGGATGGTTAACGGATCAAAATGGGACTTAAACAGCTGCTGCAAAAGCTGCTGCAAATTCTCTTCTGCTGTGAAATCGAGCTCCCAGAAATCGAGCCGAGGATCGAAGGCAAGCTCGAGATCCAGTGATCAAAGACAAGCTCGAAGGCCAGTGATCGAAGGCCACTGATCGAAGGCCCAGGATCGAGGGCTATGACCAAGGCCAGTGATCGAAGGCCATAAAGATCGAAGCCATGATCGATAGCCAGGATTGATGGCTGTGATTGAGCCCCAGGGTCGAGGGCCATGATCGAAGGCCATGACCGAGGCCCATGGTCGGACTCCCCTTAATCGGACTCCCCATGATCGGACTCCTATGATCGAAGTCCAGGATTGGACCCCATGATCGAGGTCACCCTGGA
Organism: Nicotiana tomentosiformis; assembly: GCF_000390325.3. Lineage (NCBI taxonomy): Eukaryota > Viridiplantae > Streptophyta > Magnoliopsida > Solanales > Solanaceae > Nicotiana > Nicotiana tomentosiformis. Next base: position 35,333,547 of record NC_090814.1, read on the forward strand.
CAGATCTGTAAGATATAAAATCAGGGGGGCTTCGTCCCATTCGCCACTTTTAACAACTTGGAGCTTGAGCAGAGGCGATTTTTGATATAACTTCAAGGAAAAACATTGGGGTAAGTGTTCTTAACTCAATCTTGGTTAGATTACCCGAATCCAGCACGGTTTTTAACATTTAATTTGTGATTTAAGTTGGAAAATTTTGAAAACCCTCTTGGATAGATAAGTGGATTTGAGGGTCGAATCGTTATTGGAATTTAGTCATTTTGGTATGGTTAGACTCATGGTTGAATGGGCGTTCATATTTCGTAACTTTCGCCGGATTCCGTGATGTGGGCCCCACGGGCAAACTTTGAGCTAATTTTGGATTTTATTGAAAAATATAATATTTTCTTATGGAATTGATTACTATAATTTTTGTTGACTGTATCGAATTGATTATGACTAGATAGGAGTCGATCGGAATCGGAAAATCGAGGAAAAAGCATAATACTTGATTAAATTGGAGCAAGTCGAGGTAAGTGACTTGTCTAACCTTTTGTGGTAGAAATTTCCCCTAGAATTGGTATTAATGTGATTATTGAAATATGTTGAAAGTCGTGTACACAAGGTGATGAGTGTGTACACGGGCTAAATGTGAAAGATTATATTTTTAAATTGTGTAGATCATTGTTGCGCATTTATTAAATTATTTTATCTTGTTATATTCTTCATCATTGATCTGTGATATATATATATTTTAAATTTGTTTGCCTTTGTTTACCTTTTCCTGCTAATTGTTTTACCTGTTTAATTGAAACTTGGTTTCTTTTATACTGTGCATTATGTGAAGGTTGATTTTTTTTAAATTAAATATTATTAATATGAAGTATTTGACATTTTTAAATTTGATATTGAAGCAACGTATTAAAAATTAGAAATATTATTTTCCTAAATTATTTATTCTTGAATATTTTTGTAAGATTTTTTTTTTGGATTATTCTGGCATGAGCCGTGAGCTCTTTATTATTGAAAAATATTGTTGTAGATTGTTTTGTGGAAAATTAAAATATTGGGCATTTGAGGTGCAAATTATGATATATTGTGATATTGATACGCATGCGGTGGTATAAGGTCTGGGTGTTGAAACGCATACGGTGAGATAAGGGTGGCTTGATACGCATGGCTATTAGGGGTGACTGCTAGAAGTCATGCGGTGTGATAAGGGTGGCTAAAACGCGGGATGCTATTTCGGAAAAAAAAATGCTTTCTTTAAATAAATTTTGAAGGCTCCCGCGGTGATATAAGGAAATGAGATATTGTGAAATTATTTATAATTTGGGACTATGAGGCGGTACCTCGGTAGTGCCCTTGTTGATATTGATTTATGGCCATAGTTGCTTTCGATTAATTGTTGTGATTTTCATAAAGTTGAAAGAAATTCTGTTTTGATTCCACGAGATATTATTTGCAATTATTTGGTGTCATTAAATGTGACATATTATTTGATTCATTTCCAATGTCATTTTTATTTTACTACATTGATAAACATTTTACCATGTCATTATTTTATTCCAGTAGGGCCTCACCTGACCTCGTCACTACTCTACCGAAGTTAGGCTTGGCACTTACCGGGTACCGCTGTGGTGTACTCATACTACGCTTCTGCACATCTTTTGTGCAGATCGAGGTACATTTTACCAGCCTAGACGTCAGTAAGTTACCTGTGCACGGAGACTTCGAGGTATATCTGCCAGCGTCCGCAGACTCCGGAGTCCCCTTCTATCATTTTATGTTGATTCCTTATATTTTATTTAGACCTTGACTTATAGAGACATTGAGAATAAATTCTTAGAAGCTTGTGATTTATTTCTACCGGGTTTTGGGAGTTGAAATTATTTGAATTGTAGTTTATCTATTTCAGATATTATTATTTTTCCGCATTGATAGGCTTACCTAGTCTTAGAGACTAGGTGCCATCACGACATCCTACGGAGGGAATTTGGGGTCGTGACAAGTTAGTATCAGAGCATTAGGTTCATAGGTGTTATGAGTCACAAGCAGGTTTTTTAGAGTCTTGCGGATCGGTACGGAGACGTCTGTACTTATCTTTGAGAGGCTATGGAACTGTTAGAAAATATTCACTTCTTTGATTCCTTATCGTGCGCCTTTGTTGATTTCAAAGTTCTAAACAATTGTCTTTCTATTCTCTCACAGATGGTGAGGACACGCACAACTGGATCTGATGATCAGATACCCGCGCCACCTATTGGAGCCGCAAGAGGCCGGGGTCGGGGCAGAGGCCGAGCCAGAGGCCGAGGAAGACCACGTGGTGCAGCCAGAGCACCTACACGAACTGCTGCACCAGAGCCACCAGTAGCTCCAGTTGGAGAGCAGGCACCTGAGACGCCTGTTACTACTCCTGCACTTCAGGAGACTCTTGCCCAGTTTTTGAGCATGTTTGGCACTTTAGCTCAGGCAGGATTAATTCCAATTGCTCCTGCCACATCTCAGGCTGGGGGAGGAGCGCAGACTCCCACCGTCCGTACTCCAGAGCCACATGTCCAAGTTGACCATGCCCCAGAGGTTATACTAGTGCAACCAGTTGTCCCAGTTTGGCCTGATATTAGGACAGCAATTTCAGAGGGGGAGCAGCTCAGGCTCGAGAGGTATAAGAAGTACCACCCTCCCACTTTCAGCGGTTTAGCTTCAGAGGATGCTCCGGATTTTCTGGAGGAATGTCACCGTATCTTTCATACTATGGGTATTGTGGATTCCAGTGGGGTTTCTTTCATTGTATTCCAGTTTAGAGGAGCAGCCTACCAGTGGTGGCAGGCATATGAGTTAGATAGTCCCGCTGAGGCATCTTCACTCACTTGGACTCAATTTTTGGATATGTTCTTAAGGGAGTATGTTCCTCAGAGTCTTAGGGATGCATGGTGCGCAGAGTTTGAGCAGTTGCGTCAGGGCTCTATGACTGTGTCAGAGTATGCGGTCCGATTCAGTAATTTGGCTAGGCATGCACCAGCCTTAGTTGCTACTGTTCGAGAGCGGGTTTGCAGATTTATTGAGGGTCTTCACCCTAGTATCAGATACAGTACTGCCCGAGAGCTAGAGATGGACATCACATACTAACATGTGGTGTCAATTACTAGAAGATTGAAAGGTATGCGGACTCGGGAGAGGGAAGAGAGGGAAGCTAAGAGACCCCGAGATTCTGGAACATATAATAATTCTCGTGCCCCTGTTGCAGCCCATCATGGTAGAGGTTATGTGAGCCATCCTATTCATTCAGCATTTCCAGCTTCCAGTGGTATTCTGACTACTCCCAAACCTCAGGTTCCATATTATGCACCACCAGTGTCTTCTGTACCTCCTGTATGGGGTGCTTTCAGCGGACAGTCCAGTTGATCAGGCCCGAGCCAGTCCCAACAGCCATGTCCTCCGAGGTCTTGTTTTGAGTGTGGTTACACTCATCATATTATGAGAGATTACCCCAGATTTAGGAGGGGTGCACCTCCACAAATTTCTCAGGCCCCACCTATTCCATAGGGTCCTCGAGCTTCTCAGGCCATTATTACTGCACCAGTTGCCACTCAACCTGCACAGCCAGTTAGAGGTGGAGGTTGGACAGGTAGAGGTCGCCCTAGAGGGGGAGGCCAGGCCAGATATTATGCCATTCCTGCTAGGACAGATGTTGTTGCATCTGATTCTATTATCACGGGTACTATTCTGGTCTGTCATAGAGATGCATCAGTTTTATTTGATCCAGGCTCTACTTATTCTTATGTGTCATCTTATTTTGCCCCGTATTTGGGCATATCACGTGATTACTTGAGTTCTTCTGTTTATGTATCTACACCCGTGGGTGAATCCATTATTGTGGACTGTGTGTATCGGTCGTGTTTAATTGTTATCAGTGGTTTTGAGACCAGAGTTGATTTATTATTGCTCAGTATGGTGGATTTCGATATTATTTTGGGCATGGACTGGTTGTCGTCCTATCATGCTATTCTTGATTGTTATGCCAAGACGGTGACATTGGCTATGCTGGGTCTACCGTAGCTAGAGTGGAGAGGTACCTCAGATCATGTTCCTAGCAGGGTTGTTTCATTGCTTATAGCTCAACAAATGGTTGAGAAGGGGTATGATGCGTATCTGGCCTATGTGAGAGATGTTAGTATTAATACTCCTACTGTAGAGTCAATTCCTGTAGTAAGGGTTTTTCTTGATGTATTTCCAGCAGATCTTCCGGGTATGCCACCTGACAGGGATATTGATTTTGGTATTGATCTATTACCGGTTACTCAGCCCATTTCTTTTCCACCATACCGTATGGCCCCAGCAGAGTTGAAAGAATTAAAAGAACAGTTACAGGAATTGCTTGATAAGGGTTTCATTCGGCCTAGTGTATCGCCGTGGGGTGCTCCTGTCTTATTTGTAAAACAGAAGGATGGTTCTATGCAGATGTGTATTGATTATCGCCAGTTGAACAAGGTTACAGTAAAGAACAGGTATCCGTTGCCACATATTGATGACTTATTTGATCAGCTTCAGGGTGCCAGTGTATTCTCTAAAATTGACTTACGTTCAGGCTATCATCAGTTGAATATTCGGGAGCCAGATATTCCGAAGACTACTTTCAGGACCCGGTACGGTCATTACGAGTTCCTTGTGATGTCCTTTGGGCTGACCAATGCCCCAGCAGCATTTATGCACTTAATGAATAGTGTATTTCAGCCCTATATTGATTCCTTCATCATTATGTTTATTGACGACATTCTGGTGTATTCCTGGAGTCGGGAAGATCATGAACAACACCTGAGGACTGTGCTTCAGATTTTGAGAGAAAGGAAGTTATATGCAAAATTTTCAAAGTGTGAATTCTGGCTTGATTCAGTGGGATTTTTGGGTCATATAGTTTCGTGTGAGGGGATCAAGGTAGATCCAAAGAAAATTGAAGCAGTGCAGAGTTGGTCCAGACCGACCTCAGTTATGGAAATCCGGAGTTTCCTTGGTTTGGCTGGGTATTATCGCCGATTTATAAAGGGTTTCTCTTCTATTGCTGCATCTATGACCAAATTGACCCAGAAGGGTGCTCCGTTCAGGTGGACCGAGGAATGTGAGGAGAGCTTCCAAAAGCTCAAGACAGCTTTGACTACAGCCCCAGTATTGGTATTACCTACAGGTACAAGATCTTATACTGTGTATTATGACACGTCGCGTATTAGTCTCGGCACAGTGTTAATGCAAGACGGTAGGGTGATTGCCTACGCGTCCAGACAGTTAAAGGTGCATGAGAAGAATTATCCTATACATGACCTGGAGTTAGCAGCTATTGTTCATGCCTTAAAAATTTGGTGGCATTATTTGTACGGTGTCCATTGTGAGATCTACACCGATCACCGGAGTCTACAGCATTTGTTTAAACAGAAGGATCTTAACTTGCGGCAGCGGAAGTGGTTGGAGTTGCTTAAGGATTATGATATCACCATTCTCTATCATCCTGGGAAGGCCAATGTGGTGGCCGATGCCTTGAGTCATAAGGCGGAGAGTTTGGGCAGCTTAGCATATTTTTCGGTAGCAGAGAGGCCTTTGGCTTTGGATGTTCAGGCCTTGGCTAACCAGTTTGTTAGATTGGATGTTTTCGAGCCGAGTCGAGTTTTGGCTTGCGTGGTTTCTCAGTTTTCTCTTTATGATCGTATCAGGGAATGCCAGTATGATGACCCTCATCTGCTTGTCCATAAGGATACAGTTCAACACGGTGATGCCAAGGAAGTCACTATTGGAGATGATGATGTATTACGGATGCAGGGCAGGCTATGTGTGCCTAATGTGGATGGCTTGCGTGAGTTGATTCTCCAGGAGGCTCACAGTTCGCGGTACTCCATTCATCCGGGTGCTACAAAGATGTATCAGGACTTGAGACAACACTATTGGTGGAGGCGGATGAAGAAAGACATAGTGGGGTATGTATCTCGGTGTCTAAATTGTCAACAGGTGAAATATGAGCATCAGCGACCGGGTGGATTACTTCAGAAGTTAGAGATTCCAGAATGGAAATGGGAGCGGATCACTATGGATTTCGTTGTTGGGCTCCCACGGACTCAGCGGAAGTTTGATGCAGTTTGGGTGATTGTGGATAGGCTGACCAAATTAGCTCATTTCATTCATGTGATTACTACTTACTCTTCAGAGCAGCTGGCTCAGGTATATATTCGCGAGATTGTCAAACTTCACGGTGTACCAGTATCTATCATCTCTGACCGGGGTACACAGTTTACCTCACGGTTTTGGAGGGCAGTACAGCGTGAGTTGGGTATTCGTGTAGAGTTGAGTACAGCATTTTACCCTCAAACGGACGGGCAGTCCGAATGCACTATTCAGATACTGGAGGATATGCTTTGTGCGTGTGTGATAGATTTTGAGGGTGCTTGGGATCAGTTCTTACCACTTGCGGAGTTTGCTTACAACAACAGTTACCAGTCAAGCATTCAGATGGCTCCGTATGAGGCCTTGTATGGTAGGCAGTGCCGGTCTCCAGTGGGTTGGTTCGAACCAGGCGAGGCTAGACTTTTGGGTACAGACTTGGTTCAGGATGCCTTGGAAAAGGTTAAATTGATTCAGGATCGACATCGTACAGCCTAATATAGACAGAAGAGTTATGCGTATCGGAAGTTTCGTGATGTTGCATTCATGGTTGGTGAGCGAGTATTGCTCCGAGTTTCGCCTATGAAGGGTGTGATGAGATTCGGGAAGAAGGGCAAGTTGAGCCCTAGGTATATTGGGCCTTTTGAGATTCTTGAGAGAGTTGGAGAGGTGGCTTATAGACTTGCACTACCACCTAGTCTTTCTGCGGTTCATCCGGTATTCCATGTTTCTATGCTTCAAAAATATCACGGCGATCCGTCTCATGTGTTAGACTACAGTTCGGTTCAGTTGGACAAGGATCTATCTTATGTTGAGGAACCAGTGGCTATTTTAGATAGGCAGATTCGAAAGCTGAGGTCAAAGAACATTGCTTCCGTAAAGGTTCAGTGAAGGGGTCATCCGGTCGAGGAGGCGACTTGGGAGGCCGAGCATGATATACGCAGCTGTTATCCACACTTATTCACCAGCTCAGGTACTTTTTCTAACTCCATTCGAGGACGAACGTTTGTTTTAGAGGTGGAGAATGTGATGACCCAAAATGTCATCTTTAAATTTAATGATTAATTATGTGATCTAAGCACTATTTACCATTACTCGACTTGCGTGTGCAGTCCGTAAAAATTTTTCGAAAAGTTTTCAGGTGAAAATTGGATTAAAATATGAATTAGATGTTTAAAACACAACTGAGTTGACTTTGGTCAACATTTTGAGTAAACGGACTCGGATCAGTGTTTTTACAGTTCTGGTATGTCGGTATCGTGAATTGGGACTTGGGCGTATGCCCAGAATCAAATTCCGAGGTCCCTAGCCCGAGATATGGAATTTTGATGAAAAATTTAAAGTTTAAGTTCAAATAGTGACCGGATGTTGAATTATGTGCAAATAACCCCAGAATAGAATTTTGATGATTCCAACAGCTCCGTATGGTGATTTTGGACTTAGGAGCGTGATCAGAATTTTATTTGGATGTCTGTAGTGGAATTAGGCTTGAAATGCCGAAAGTTGAATTTTTGGAAAGTTTGACCGAGGGGTTGACTTTTTGATATCGGGGTCGAAATATGATTCTGAAAATTTTCATAGCTCCGCTATGTCATTTATGACTTGCGTGCAAAATTTGAGGTCAATCGGACTTGATTTGATAGGTTCCGGTGTTGTTTGTAGAAATTGAAAGTTTCAAAGTTCATTAAGCTTGAACCTATGTGTGATTCATGATTTTAGCGTTGTTTGTTGTGATTTGAGGTTTCAAATAAGTTCGTATGATGTTTTAGGACTTGTTGGTGTATTGGGTTGAGGTCTCAAGGGCCTCGGGTGAGTTTCGGATGGTTAACGGATCAAAATGGGACTTAAACAGCTGCTGCAAATTCTCTTCTGCTGTGAAATCGAGCTCCCAGAAATCGAGCCGAGGATCGAAGGCAGGCTCGAGATCCAGTGATCGAAGACAAGCTCGAAGGCCGGTGATCGAAGGCCACTGATCGAAGGCCATAAAGATCGAAGCCATGATCGATAGCCAGGATTGATGGCTGTGATTGAGCCCTAGGGTCGAGGGCCATGATCGAAGGCCATGACCGAGGCCCATGATCGAGGACCATGATTGGACTCCCCTTAATCGGACTCCCCATGATCGGACTCCTATGATCGAGGTCACCCTGGACAGATCTGTAAGATATAAAATCAGGGGGGCTTCGTCCCATTCGCCATTTTTAACAACTTGGAGCTTGAGCAGAGGCGATTTTTGATATATATCTTCAAGGAAAAACATTGGGGTAAGTGTTCTTAACTCAATCTTGGTTAGATTACCCGAATCCAGCACGGTTTTTAACATTTAATTGGTGATTTAAGTTGGAAAATTTTGAAAACCCTCTTGGATAGATAAGTGGATTTGAGGGTCGAATCGTTATTGGAATTTAGTCATTTTGGTATGGTTAGGCTCGTGGTTGAATGAGCGTTCATATTTCGTAACTTTCGCCGGATTCCGTGATGTGGGCCCCACGGGAAAATTTTGAGCTAATTTCGGATTTTATTGAAAAATGTAATATTTTCTTATGGAATTGATTACTATAATTTTTGTTGACTGTATCGAATTGATTATGACTAGATACGAGTCGATTGGAGTCGGAAAATCGAGGAAAAAGCATAATACTTGATTAAATTGGAGCAAGTCGAGGTAAGTGACTTGTCTAACCTTGTGTGGGGGAAATTTCCCTAGAATTGATATTAATGTGATTATTGAAATGTGTTGAAAGTCGTGTACACGAGGTGACGAGTGTGTACACGGGCTAAATGTGAAAGATTATATTTTTAAATTGTGTAGATCATTGTTGCGCATTTATTAAATTATTTTATCTTGTTATATTCTTCATCATTGATCTGTGATATATATATATTTTAAATTTGTTTGCCTTTTCCTGCTAATTGTTTTACCTGTTTAATTGAAACTTAGTTTCTTTTATACTGTGCATTATTTGAAGGTTGATTTTCTTTAAATTAAATATTATTAATATGAAGTATTTGACATTTTTAAATTTGATATTGAAGCAACGTATTAAAAATTTAAAATATTATTTTTCTGAATTATTTATTCTTGAATATTTTCTTAAGATTTTTTTTTTGGATTATTCTGGCATGAACCGTGAGCTCTTTATTATTGAAAAATATTGTTGTTGATTATTTTGTGGAAAATTGAAATATTGGGCACTTGAGGTGCAAATTGTAATATATTGTGATATTGATACGCATGCGGTGGTATGAGGTCTGGGTGTTGAAATGCATGCGGTGAGATAAGGGTGGCTTGATATGCGTGGCTAGTAGGGGTGACTACTAGAAGTCATGCGGTGTGATAAGGGTGGCTAAAACGCGGGATGCTATTTCGAAAAAAAATATTTTCTTTAAATAAATTGTGAAGGCTCGTGCGGTGATATAAGGAAATGAGATATTGTAAAATTATTTATAATTTGGGACTACGAGGCGGTACCTCGGTAGTGCCCTTGTTGATATTGATTTATGGCCATAGTTGCTATTGATTAATTGTTGTGATTTTCATAAAGTTGAAGGAAATTCTGTTTTGATTCCACGAGATATTATTTGCAATTATTTGGTGTCATTAAATGTGACATACTATTTGATTCATTTCCAATGTCATTTTATTTTACTACATTGATAAACATTTTACCATGTCATTATTTTATTCCAGTAGGGCCTCACCTGATCTCGTCACTACTCTACCGAGGTAAGGCTTGGCACTTACTGGGTACCGCTGTGGTGTACTCATACTACGCTTCTACACATCTTTTTGTGCAGATCCAGGTACATTTTACCAGCCTAGACGTTAGTGAGTTACCTGTGCACGGAGACTTCGAGGTATATCTGCCAGCGTCCGCAGACTCCAGAGTACCCTTCTATCATTTTATGTTGCTTCCTTATATTTTATTTATACCTTGACTTATAGAGACATTGAGAATAAATTCTTAGAAGCTTGTGATTTATTTCTACTGAGTTTTGGAAGTTGAAATTGTTTGAATTGTAGTTTATCTATTTCAGATATTATTATTATTCCGCATTGATAGGCTTACCTAGTCTTAGAGACTAGGTGCCATCACGATATCCTACGGAGGGAATTTAGGGTCGTGACATGATCCCACGTCACCCTATCCCATATAGGTCCAATAACACAACATAACTGAAATTTCTCAATTCAACCTAGCCCATAAGCCTTAGAATCTAATTTTTCCAACATCCGAAATTCCTTATAAGATATGAATCTCGCGACCTACACATTGTATAAGTCTGAACAAGCTGTACCAACCCGCAGCCATAACCCAATCTACAATCACCGGGTATACCACTTGACTCAAATACCCATAGCAAAAATCTCCGATCACAGTAACTGCTCAGAACAACCCAATCCCGGTAATAAACCTCGTACCTAACAAAACCTCATCCTAAAACCTCCGTACACTGCCGATAATGAAAGAACACGCAGAAACTCATAACCATTCATCAAATCAACAAGCCATGGAGCTCTCTCTCCTTCAAGAAGAACTATAGCCAATTCTTAAGCCGACTTATGATATTATCCTTCCAAATATACCGCAATCAAATCCGATAGCACCCATCCTAGATCCGACGACTCCATCTTATCGAATACCCACTACTCTACTAACATGCAACACCAATACTACTTAGAGCCACAAACCGTTCAATCCATGCACCAATAAGCAACAATCCAAATGTATTCAATCAAGAAAATGACTCAATCAAGAGAATCGTCCCGCAAGCTCAATGGGTACCACCACAACGTAATGCTAAGAACCTACTACCCGACTCTAACACAAAGGTTCATACCTCAACATAACTCCGTTGCAATGCGCGATTCCATCCAAACATTGGTCCATATCATATATGTCGAGCCACCCTGCTCAAAATCAATAACCACGCCAAATTTGACATCAAGTACCCAAAGTGCATTACCATAACCACGGAGAATCAGATGACACAATGCCACATAAATCCCGAAAGGACATAACTAATACGCCCTCAATCATGCAACACCTAGTTACTCAATTACTCAAATTCCACTGCAAGACCACCATAGAACCGCACCATGTGTGCCAAAAACCAACGAATCACAACCCCTCGTAGCATAGAAGAGTATCTCACAGGAAATTTCAGAACACGAATAAGCTTAGCAACGACCAAATAGCACATCCCTCAACAATAGCATTATAGAGCCAACCAATCCAACTCGGTGTAGATTACACATCTTAATTGGGACTACCAATAGACCCCCAAATCAACTCCAGGTGCCCACAAATAGATAAAAAGGAAACCTCCAAAAATCTACAATGACTGAATCATAACACATACCATCATCTGGCTAGCTTCGAGTTTGCGTGAAATCACAGTTCAGTTTTGAAGGGAATGTCATGAAATTCGTAGGCAGCATGGACAGTTTCAGATGACTAGGTAATGATATTACTATTTGGTATGGCTTGATGAGAGTATACATTTCAGAAGGGTCAATGTGTTTGATTTATGGATACTTCACTGGTTCTGCGACAATCTCCTAGTTGATCGACTGTTGATATTCAAATTTTGCTAGGTGGCACGGAAGAATTTTAGGAGAATTCCTCGTAGGATGATCGTGTATGAGAGATGTGTCAGGCATTCTGGCAGTGGAGTTGGGATCAGATATGGTGATTCGTGTGTTCTATGGATTTGGAGACTGGGAGCTCTCAGGAGCGGATGGTTTCATGGTTGTGAATGGTGAAGCCATGGTCGAAGCTAGCCAGATGATGGTATGTGTTATGATTCAGTCATTGTGGGTTTTCGGAGGTTTCTTTTTTTATCTATTTGTGGGCACTCGGAGTTGATTTGAGGGTCCATTGGTAGTCTTAATTAGGATGTGTAATCTACACCGAGTAAGATTGGTTGGCTCCATAATGCTATTGTTGAGGGATGTGCTATTCGGTTGTTGCTAAGCTTATTCGTGTTCTGAAATTTCCTGTAAAATACTCTGCTATGCTACGGGGGGTTGTGATTTATTAGTTTTTAGCACACATGGTGCGGTTCTATGGTGGTCTTGTAGCGGAATTTGAGTAATTGAGTAATTGGGTATTGCATGATTGAGGGCGTATTGTTTATGTCCTTTCGGGATTTGTGTGGCATTGTGTCATCTGATTCTTCATGGTTATGGTAATGCACTTTGGGTACTTGATGTCGAATTTCGCGTGGTTATTTATTTTGAGCAGGGTGGCTCAAGGTATATGATATGGACCAGCGTTTGGATGGAGTCGCGCATTGCAGCAGAGTTATGTTGAGGTATGATCCTTTTTGTTAGAGTCGGGTGGTAGTTTCTTAGCATTTCGTTGTGGTGGTACCCGTTGAGCTTGCGGGACGATTCTCTTGATTGAGTCATTTTCGTGATTGAATACATTTGGATTGTTACTTATTGGTGCATGGATTGCACGGTTTGTGTCTCTGAGTAGTATTGGTGTTCCATGTCAGTAGAGTAGTGGGTATTTGATAAGATGGAGTTGTCAGATCTAGGATGGGTGCTATCGGATTTGATTGCGGTATATTTGGAAGGATAATATTGAAAGTCGGCTTAAGAATTGGCTATAGTTCTTGTTGAAGGAGAGAGAGCTCCATGGCTTGTTGATTTGATGAATGGTTATGAGTTTATGCGTGTTCTTTCATTATCGGCAGTGTACGAAGGTTTTAGGATGAGGTTTTGTTAGGTACGAGGTTTATTACAAGGATTGGGTTGTTCCGAGCAGTTACTGTGATCGAAGATTTTTGCTATGGGTATTTGAGTCATGTGGTATACCCGATGATTGTAGATTGGGCTATGGCTGCGGGTTGGTACAGCTTGTTCAGACTTATACAACGTGTAGGTCGCGAGATTCAGATCTTATAAGGAATTCCGGATGTTGGAAAATTGGATTCTAAGGCTTATGGGCTAGGTTGAATTGAGAATTTTCAGTTATATTGTGTTATCGGACCTATATGGGATAGGGTGAAGTGGGATCACCCCCGGGTATGTGCATGGTAAGGTTATATGGCAGTTTGATGATTTTGAGAACAACTCTTGGCACGTTCGAGGATGAACGTATGTTTAAGTGGGGGAGAATGTAACGACCCGAACGGTCGTTTTTAGCACTCCATATAATGTATTAGGACTTGCGTGTAAAATTTGAGTTCATTCCGAGTTGATTTGATATGTTTCGGCGCGAGTTTTTGGAATTCAAATATTCATTAAATTTGATTTGACGTGTGTTTCGTCATTTTGATGTTGTTATGCATGATTTGAGGCCTCGAGTAAGTCTGTGTTATGTTATGAAACTTTTTGGTATGTTCATACGGGGTCCCGAGTGGCTCGGGTGAGTTTCAGATAGGTTTGGGTTGTGTTGCGCTCGTTTTCCTTATGTTTCGACGCCGTTTCTTCAAGCATAAATGATATCATATTGAACAAATGAGCTCCGATTTCTGTTTTGATTGAAGCATTAGATCCATATCGTAATTACAGACCCGTAGCAAAAAGAATCTATAACCCGGTCCAAAGCCTTTCCAATAACTCAAACTGATGCCCATCGCTCCCAAACTAGTCAATAAATGTGCAAATCCGTAAATATATACTATAATACTCATTATAATCCAATTTCCAACTCTGCTCGAAAAGTCGATAAAAATCACCCTCGGGCCCACGTGCCCGAATTTCGAAAATTTTCGAAGATGAACATTACTCATAACCTCACGAACTCAAATATATAATTTTTTCCCAAATCCATGCCCAAATTCGTGGTCAAAATCCAAAAATGCCAATTTCTATGTCTTTCTTCAAAATCCCAAATTTCTATAAATTTTCATGTCTAAATCCATATATTAACCTTTTATTTTACTCACAACTAGTAAAAATCACTTACCTCATAATAGATGATGAAATCTACTCTTCAAAAGCTCCAAAACTCGCCTAACCAAAAAGAATTACGAAGGAAAATGGGCCAAATCCCGTCTTTAAAATGACACTGCCCAGCACTGCCCTCTTCGCGATCGCAGAAACACCCTCGCGATCGCGAAGGCCAAAAGCCAACCGCCCGGAATTTCTACTCCGAGGTCGTGGAGACCTTCCCGCGTTTGCGATGCCTCCACATCTCACTCCTTCGTGTTCGCGGTCCCTGAGCCGTGTTCGTGATGGCTTAGCGCCACCAGGCCCAGCTCCCCTTTTCTTCGCGTTCGCGAAGCCCATTCGCGTTCGCGTAGGACACCTCTTCCCCCTCTCCGCGTTTGCGAGCCCATAGTCACATTTGCAATGCATGATTCCTCCCCAGCTCCAGCTTCTCTTCACGATCGCGTTCCTTCAACCGTGATCGCGATGCTTAACAGGAACACCAGAAATCGACAACATCAAAACATCCCAACTTGGTCTGAAATCGCCCCGAGTCACACTCGAGGCCCCCGGGACCCCGTCCAATCACACCAACCAGTCCCAATACTTAACAAGAACCCGCTCGAGGCCTCAAATCACATCAAACAACGCTAAAATCATGAATCGCACCCAAATTCAAGCTTAATGAACTTTAGAACTTCAAACTTCTACATTCGATGCCGAAACCTATCAAATCACGTCAGATTGACCTCAAATTTTGCACACAAGTCACATTCGGCATTACGGACCTACTCTAACTTCCGAAATTAGAATCCAACCCCAATATCAAAAAGTCTACTCCCGGTCAAACTTTTCCAAAAAACCTTCAAATTCCAACTTTCGCCAAATGACCCCAAAATGACGTATGGACCTCCAAATCCACACTCGGATGTGCTTCTAAGACCAGGATCACCATACGGAGCTATTCTCAGACTCGGAATTCCAATCGGACATCGATAACATTAGAATACACTTCAACCCAAATTTATGAAATCTTTCCAAAATGCCAACTTTCCACAATAGGTGGCGAAGCGCCCCAGGTTATCCAAAACCCGATCCAGACATACGCCCAAGTCCAAAATCATCATACGAACCTGTTGGAACCTTCAAATCCCAATTCCGAGGTCGTTTACTCAAAAGTCAAACCTTAGATAAATCCTCCAACTTAAAGCTTCCGAAATTAGAATTTTCTTTCCAAATAACCTTTGAACTTCCCGAAATTCAATCCCGACTACACGTACAAGTCATAATACCTGAAATGAAGCTACTCATGGCCTCAACTGCCGAATGAAGCGCTAAAGCTCAAAACGACCGGTCGGGTCGTTACATCGTGGATCAAATGCTACAAATTCCTCCATAAGTTTCAAGCCTCAAGCAATCAAGTTCAAGTCCAAGAAATCAAGTTCAAGTTCAAGCTCAAGAATAAAGAACAAATAAAGGTTCAAGAAGTATGAGTTCAAATCAAAGTTCGTGCTAGTTGAATTCAAGATCATCATTCGTGGCAATAATCAAAGCGTTCGCGATAGAACCAAATTCAATTTCAAGATCTACCCCAAAGGCCCTTAAATTTAAATTGAAAAAGTAGAATCATAGGATTCATAGAAATTGTAACACTCAAATATTTGAAATCAAATACTACGATTGTTACAATATTTTTAGGTCTCGATAATTTTCCTGACGCAAAATTTATTGTTTACAAATTCGGGTACGCCCAGTGGGACAATCTCTACCTCTCATCTCAATTTTTCAATCACCAAAGTTCAAGAACATCGAAATGGCTTCAAAGAAAGTTAACTCCAGATAAACTTCCACCAAGGCTACTAATTTCAGGTTTTATGCCGATGTAGAAAGCATCCTTAATGTTACATTTGGAAGCTTTGGACCAACTACAAGGAGCAAAGCAATTTCTTTAGGACAACAAGCACTCCAAGTGTCATCCGCATCAACCCCTGTTTTTGGATCTTCATCTTCAAAGGAGCAAGATCTTTCACAAACACACCCGAAGGAGGAAGTGATGTTGCTAAAAAGATTAAGAAAATTCTTGCTATGCTTGACCTCTCCGGATCCAAGAACTTTGTTGTGAAGGAAGATGATGATGCTTCAAGTGATAGATCCTCCCCATTTACACCGCATAACTTGAGCCAATCAAGGATCAATCTATGTGACAATACATGCTACTCCTCATCATCCACAACAATCATGCAAGCCATGGTGACAAACGCTGCATCTGTGGAGGAGCAGTTGGAAAACTTGACGGAAGCAATCGCTAGCCTGACTAAATGCATGCAAAATCAACATGCTAGAATTGACAAGTTAACTAACAGGGTGGGAATCTTGAAGGAAGAAGAATCCACCCATGCACCTGGAAAGCTCCCAAAAGTTCAAGAGATTGATCCTCCCCCACGACAAGTTGCATCAACTACGGAAATTCTAGTCTCTTTAGAAGGGATGATTCCGATCAATCAACTAAAGAAGTTCATTGAAGGGACTATAAAAAACAAATATGAAGTTGCTTCCAAGTCCTCCCTTACCTACACAAAGTCATACACTTCAAGGATCGATATGTTGAAGATATCGACTGGCTATCAACCACCAAAATTTCAATAGTTTGATGGCAAAGGCAATCCAAAGCAATATGTGGCACACTTCGTTGAGACGTGCAACAGTGCTGGGACTTATGGAGATTACCTCGTCAAGCAGTTTGTCCTCTCACTAAAAGGAAATACTTTTGATTAATACACATACCTCGAGGCTGGATCTATTGATAGCTGGGATCAACTAGAGCAAGATTCCTCAATCGCTTTTATAGCACGAGACATACTGTGAGTTTGATAAAACTTACAAATACTCGTCAACGAAAGGGTGAACCAGTTACTGACTTTATCAATCGTTGCAGGAATGCTAGCCTCAACTGCAAAGACAGGCTTAGTGAAGCTTCTGGCATAGATATGTGCATCTAAGGCATGCATTGGGGATTGCGCTACATCTTGCAAGTTATCAAACCTATCATATTTAAAGAACTTGTGACTCGTGCCCATGACATGGACTTGAGCATGGCCTCCGCTGGAAATGAAAGGCTGCCTATCTATGAGCCTCACAAAGGGAATGACAAGCAAAAAGTCAGGAAATAGAGCAAGTTTGTACCCAAGTCTGAAAATAAAGAAGCTATGAATGTCAACACATAACCTATGAAGTTCAAAACGAAAGCGAGCAAGAAGCAAAGTACGAAATCCACTTCTTTTCAAGATAAGCCAAGTGGAATGTTGACTCTAAAAGAAATGTAGGAGAAGGAGTACCCATTTTTAGATTCTAATGTGCCAGCTATTTTTGAAGAACTCCTCGAGTTAAATCTCATTGAGCTTCCGCAGATGAAGCGACCAAATGAAGCTGGGAAAATGAATGACCCAAATTACTGCAAATACCATCGACTTGTGAGCCACCCTCTGGAGAAGTGTTCTGTCTTCAAGGAAAAAGTTATGGACTTGGCTCGTCAAAAGAATTTTATGCTTGAAGATGAGAAAGCAAGCTCAAACCAAGTCCCTATCACCTTTGGCTCATTCAGTCCAGATGAATTATATACTTTCAAAGAAAGTAAAAATGAAGAATTACTAAAGAACAACAAGGTTGAAGTTGATCAACCTGATGATGATGAAGGTTAGACGTTGGTGACTCGTCGAAGGTGCCACAAAAGAAGCCCAGAAAAAGAATCAAAAGAACAACCAACAAGTAAAATGATGGTAAAGAGACCAAAGAAACAAAATCCAGTTAAACGTTTAAAGAAAGCAAAGGTGGAGGTATACCAGCCTCAAAAGCCATGACATCCAGTGACCTTGGAGGAGTTCTTGCCAAATTGGTTCCGCACAAAGATTTCCCATAATGGTAGTGAGGCCTTTTGTTTCCATACTGGCAAAGGGGAAGAAAAGAGTGATGACCTACCGTTGGCACCATCTTTAGAAAATCTCATCGAGCTCATTCCTCAATAAGTTAATGCTTGTGAGGAAAAAGTTACGTTCACAAATGACGATCTTTTACTAGGTGACACTCCTCATAACCGCCCATTATACCTGGTTGGCTATATGCGCGATGAAAGGGTAAATCAAATTTTGGTTGATGGAGGATCCTCAGTGAGCATCTTGCCAATTCTCATTGTGAAAGAACTTGGTATTTCCATGAACAAACTCTCAGAAAGTCGTGTGATGATTCAAGGATTCAACCAAGGGGGAAAAAGAGCCATAGGCACGATCAGTTTGGGGATCACCATTGAAAATACGCAATCAAGTGCATGGCTGCATGTGATCGATGCAAAGACTTCATACAACATCATGCTTGGAAGGCTTTGGATACATGAGAATAAAGTGGTTCCATCTACCTACCATCAATGTTTGAAGTACTACGAGGGAGAAGTCAAGAGGAAGATAGTTGATGATGATAAGCCATTCACCGAGGCTAAGTCACACTTCATCGATGCAAAGTTCTACTTTAAGAACCGCATTGTGAAGGAACTAAAAGCCGATGATGTCATGAATGGGAAGAATGACGAGTCCACGACTAAAAGAGCTAAGGTGGTTGCCGATAAAACCAAAGTTGCTGCTGAGGAGGTATACCCCTAAGTCAAATAAATCTCATAGAGGGAATGATGTATCTTATGCAAGAAAGTAACTGCACTCCGCTATGTCCTTAAAAAGAAGAAAGAAGATGGAGAATCAGCCAAACTCCAAACCAATATGCTAAGGGATTTAACTCTTCCGATCAAATGAACTGAGGCAGTAAAGTTGCCCTCAACGCTACTTGTAGGATCTGTGGACCAAAATCTTTCGCAGAATGTGGCAATCCCTACAAAGCGTGCAGATGAAGGCTTTGATCCTAATCGTTACATGCTATTTGCAAAGCTGGATATAATCCTAATGAGCCATTAAATTTAGGTAATCTCCCATTAGAAGCTACTACAAGGCAACCACGTGAAGGTCTGGGATACAAGCAACCATCCCCAGTTCTCATCTCCATAAGAAGGGCAAGCAATAATTATATCACTGTAGAAGATGAATCTGTTGCTTCTAACAGACCTTCAGTCTTTGATCGACTTGGAAAACCAACTGTGAGGACTTTTGTATTTGAGAGATTGGGTCCATTAAAGAAGGGGAACAAGTTCCAAAGAAATTATCGAAATACAAGAACACCCGCTTCACCCATAATTCAGAAAATCTCTAAGGATTTCTAAAGTCTGGTTCCTTCTAGAATTAGGGGACAAACAAAACTTGTGGTTTCATGTAAAGAAGTACTGAAGGTAAAGCCATATAGTATGGTCTACACTAAGGAACGTGTCGAGGACGAAGAAAGTGTGGGTTCTTCGTATCATGTTACTGCACAAGGCAAGAATGGTATTTTGTCTCTAATGGAGGATGATGAGAAATTGGAGGATATTTCACCGTGTTATCACATATGCTTCAACGATGGGCACCCTCAAGAAGATGATAACGCAAAAGATGTTTCACCTGAACTTGAAGAAGGGGTGAAGACAACAATGGATGCCTTAAAAGAAGTTAACCTTGGAACTGATGAAGAGTCAAGACCCACCTACCTAAGTGCTTTACTAGAAGTTGATGAAGAAAGCACTTATGTTAAGTTACTCAAGGAGTTTAGGGATGTCTTTGCTTGGAGTTACAAGGAGATGCCTGGCTTGGACCCGAAAGTAGCAGTCCATTACCTTGCAGTTAAGAATGGCGCTCATGCTGTTAAGCAAGCTCAAAGGCGCTTTAGGCCGGACTTGGTTCCCCTAATTGAAACTGAAGTTAACAAAACCATCGAAGTTGGCTTTACTCGTGAAGTTAAATACCCAACATGAATTTCAAGTATTGTCCCTATAAGGAAGAAGAATGGCCAAAATTCGAGTGTGTATTGACTTTAGGTATCTCAACAATACATGACCTATGAATTTCTGCTTCCTATTCCAGAGCTTATGATTGATACTACGACTGGGTACGAGGCAATGTCATTCATGGATGGTTCTTCGGGCTATAACCAAATTTGCATGGCGCCAAAAGATAAAGAGCTTACTGCATTCCGTACCCCAAAGAGTATTTATTGCTACAAGGTAATGCCTTTTGGCTTGAAGAACGGTGGTCCTACTTACCAAAGGGCTATGAAGAATATCTTTGATGACCTTCTCCACAAGAATGTCGAATGTTATGTTGATGACTTGGTGGTAAAATCAAGAAAGAAGAGCGACCGCTTGAAAGACTTGAGAATGGTGTTTGAGTTTCTCCGGAGGTAGCAACTTAGGATGAATCCATTGAAATGTGCCTTTGAAGTTACTTCTGGAAAGCTTCTTGATTTCATTGTCCAGCATCGAGGGATCAAAATTGATCAAGCCAAAGTAGATGCAATTTTGAAAGTGCCTGAGCCTCGAGATATTCATGAATTAAAAAGCCTACAAGGAAAGATAGCATACCTTAGGAGATTCATCTCAAACCTAGCTGGGAGGTACCAACCATTCAGTCACCTTATGAAAAAAGGCGTTCTTTTCAAGTGGGACCAAGCTCGTAGCAATGACTTTGAAAGTATTAAAACTTACTTGATGAAGCCTCTACGTTTGGCAGCCCTTATGCCTGGAAAGCCGTTGATACTATACATTTCGGTACAATAAAGGTCTGTTGGAACACTATTGGCCCAAGAAAATAATGAGGGAAAAGAAAATTCCCTTTACTACTTGACAGGATGATAACATCAAATGAGCTGAATTATTCGCCAATCGAAAAGTTATGTTTGGCCCTAGTCTTCTCAATTCAAAAGTTGAAGCACTAATTTCAAGCTCATGTCGTTCGCCTTGTTTCTAAGGCAAATCCCATCAAGTTTGTAATGTCAAAACCAGTCCTTAGCGATCCATTAGTAAGATGATACCTCCAATTTCAACAATTCGAGATTGTATACATTTCCCAAAAGGTTGTAAAAGGACAAGCATTGACTGACTTCTTGGCAAATCACCCGATACCTAATAATTGGGTACTTAGTGTTGAACTACCTGACAAAGACGCAATGGTCGTCAAAGTAAAACCTCCTTGGAAGATGTACTTTGATGGTGTTACACATCATGGAGGAGCTGGTGCTGGCGTAGTTTTTTTCACTTCTCAAGGGGAAGTTCTGGCCTACTCCTTCACTTTGACACTACTATGTTCCAATAATGTTGTTGAGTATCAAGCATTAATACTTGGGCTTGAAATGGCTATAGATATGAAGCAATTGTAATTGCAAGTCTTTGGTAACTTCTAGTTAGTGGTCAATCATTTTTTAGGTAGCTACGAGGTCAAGAAACATGAACTACGCCTTTATCATAATTATGCTAAGAATCGATGGGATGGATTGGTGATGTGAATATTCAACATGTACCTAAGAAAGAAAACAAGAAGGCTGATACTTTAGCTACCCTAGCTTCATCGTTAACCCTGCCTGATCAAGCGCAAGTTACTATCTTCAAAAAATGGGTAGTACCGCCACCAAATGGGGGGGGAGTGAAAAAAATGAATTCGAGCATCTGGTCGCAGTTTCTGAAGTTGAGAAGGAAGAATGACGACAACCCATTATCGACTACTTAAGCTATGGAATACTTCCAGAAAATCAGAGGAGAAGGACTGAAATCCGTCATCGTGCACCTTGTTTCCTTTACTACAAAGATACTCAATACAGAAGATAATTTGAGGGAGTACTCTTATGATGCTTAGGGGAAGATGAAGCACTCCAAGCTT
This sequence comes from Nicotiana tomentosiformis, assembly GCF_000390325.3. Lineage (NCBI taxonomy): Eukaryota > Viridiplantae > Streptophyta > Magnoliopsida > Solanales > Solanaceae > Nicotiana > Nicotiana tomentosiformis. The sequence continues at coordinate 35,355,333 of NC_090814.1, forward strand.
TGCAAGAAGCACATTCTGGGGTATGTGGGTCACACCAGTCTTAACCAAAGCTCTACTTCCATATAAAAAGGATGGGGTATTATTGGCCAACAATGGTAAAAGATTGCTTGGACTACGCTCGAAGATGCAAAGCTTGCCAATTCCATGCAAATTTTATTCATTAGCCTCCTAAAGTGTTACATCCGACTGTTGGATCATGGTCGTTTGACGCTTGGGGACTTGATGTTGTTGGACCACTGCCAAAATCCTCTGGTGGACACTTATACATCTTGGTTGCGACTGACTACTTCTAAAAATAGGCTGAAGTTGTTGCTTATAAGGAAGTAAAGAAGGAAAATATTGCAAGTTTCATCCGACTGTTGCATCATGTCCATTTGACACTTGGGGACTGGATGTTGTTGGACCATTGCTAAAATCCTCTGGTGGACACTTATACATCCTGGCTGCAACTGACTAATTCTCAAAATGGGCTGAAGTTGTTGCTCTTAAGGAAGTAAAGAAGGAAAATGTTACAAGTTTTATCCGAGTAAACATAATTTATCGCTTTGGAATTCCTTATTACATAATAACGGATAATGGCAAGCCATTCGATAATAGGTTGATGAACAAGATTTGTGATCTCTTTGGCTTCAAACAACGTAACTCCTCTGTGTACAATGTTTCCGCCAATGGTCTAGCTGAGGCATTCAACAAGACTTTATGCAACTTGTTAAAGAAAGTTGTCTCCAAATCCAAACGAGATGGAATGACCGTATGGAAGAAGCTCTGTGGGAATATAGGACAACTCACTGCATGCCAACACAAGCGACCCCTTATTCACTCATCTATGGAGTCGAAGTCGTTTTGCCACTCAAGTGTCAAATACCTTCATTATGATTAGCTATTCAAGAAGGGATCACTGATGAAGTAAATGCTCGACTTCGATTAGCAGAGTTGGAGCCTCTTGATGAAAAGAGGTTGGAAGCTCAACAGAGTATTGAATGTTATCAGGCTCGAGTGTCTCGCACCTTCAATAAAAGAGTTTGCCCAAGATCTTTTCAAGTAGGAGATCAAGTCCTTGCCATACGAAGACCCATTATTACTTCCCATAAATCTGTAGGGAAGTTTACATCAAAAATGGGATGGTCCATATGTCGTGCAAGAAGCTAATTCAAGTGGAGCCTACAAGCTGGTTGATACAGATGGCATGAGAATTTTCCCTATCAATGGCAAGTTTTCAAAGAAGTATTATCCTTGAAGTTGCAACGCTCCTGGACGCACGACCATAAACTGCATGTCATGAAGCTCTTCAAATTTGAGCAAAATCTTCAGGTTGCAAAGCTCCTCAAAATACGAGCTTAAATTGCAAATTGCTACGCTCCTTAACGCTAGAGCATAAACTGCATGTTACTCATTGCCCGCAAGAGTATAAATTGTGTACGGCCCAAAAGAAAGTCCGCTAGGTTGAAAACCTCGAAAGAGGCGGCCTAGAAAAAATTTAGGGAAATAATAATAATAATAATAATAATAATAATAATAATAATAATAATAATAATAATAATAATAATAATAATAAATAATAATAAAATAAAATAAAACTCACCCATTCTGAACTACGGTATGACTTGATCCTCTTCACCAAGGTACATAGGCAACTTAGAGTTTCATTCTAAGTTCAGTCGCATGAGTTCAAAAGATACATATTGCCCCAATCGTTGTTCGAATGAAGTACGACAAAATGTAATCCATTCAATTAGCATTGAAAATCGAGCTGAGATACCATTCTTTTGTTAAACTTGGGTCACATTTGATTTAAAGGGGCCAAGCCGCTATGGTAAATCGGTGTCTTCAATAAGATGATTATATTCTTTTAGGAGGCTACAAATTATTTGAATGAAAGTCTGGGGATTCGCTATGTCTTCATGTTCGCATAACTTTCAAGTTTGTTGGTCTTCATATTCGCTCACTGCCCTAAAAAAAGGGAAGAGAAGAGAGGCATCAAAAGGGAACACAAGTATAAGAAGAAAGATTGCTTGACACAACGTTTCAAATTTAGTGAGACTTAAACCCAAGATATTTATGAGAATTAAGCACTTGAATTTTTATTGATAGCAAGAAAAATGTCTTGTGATCCCGAGGCTTCCATACCAAACATAAAAGTATTTTTGAAGTCGCGCCAATTCGGAACTGTCGGTATATTAAAATTTGATGTTGATTTCGAAATGCTATCCGAAACTATCCTTAAGGTATTAAATTTTATATTTTGGAAATATTTTAGATTTTGAAGTCTTGTTTTCAAAAAATTAAACGTTTCGTGATTTCGACATTCCTACATCAAGATATAAAAGTTTTGGTGAAGTCGCGCAAGTTTGAAATCGTCAGCATGTCAGAATTTTACGTTGACTTTAAAATATTATCTGAAACTATCCTTAAGGTATTAAATCTTTCAATTTGGATATGATTTAGATTTGAAGTTTTGTTTCACAAAATTCAAACGGCTCATGATTTCGATGTTCCTACACTAAGATACAAATATTTTGGTGAAACTGGGCAAATCTGACCCTATCAACGTGTTGGGATCTAAAGTTAATTTCAAAATATTATCTGGGACATCTCTAAAGGTGTTTGATTCCAAATTTTGGATGTCTTAGATCTTGAAGTCTAGTTTCCGAAAAATTAAGCGGTTCATGATTTTGACATTTCTACTCCAAGATAAAAAAATATTTTGGTGAAGCTGTGCAAATCTAAAACTATCAACATGTTGGAATTTAAAATTTATTTTAAAAATAATATCTGATATGATTCTGAATGTGTTTGATTCCAAATTTTGTATATGTCTTATATTTTGAAGTCTAGTTTTCAGAAAATCAAACGGTTCATAATTTCGATGTTTCTACACCAAGATACGAATTTTTTGATGAGACTGCACAAATTTGAAATTGACAACGTGGTGCAATATAAAGTTAGTTTCAAAATATTGTCTAGGACGATTTTAAAGGTGCTTGATTGCGAATATTGGATACATGTTAGATTTTAAAGTTTAATTTCTACGAAATTAGATGGCTCATATTTTTGACGTTCTCACATTGAGATATGTACTTCCTACCGCAAAGCTATAAAGGTGATGAACAATATTATGTTCAAAGAAAAAGGAGGATGTATCTTCAAATACAGAGAATTCAAGACATGAACGGCAACGATGTTTAAAAGAAAGCCAAATTCTATTACATAGACGTCAATGCATCGTGCTAAGCAAGCAACTATTGATATTGATCCAGAAAAAGGAAAACATCAATGAAAACACGCAATATAAAGTAAACATCAATGAAAACACGCAATATAAAGTAAAACAGATAGAGTTTTCATTTCCAAGAATAGTTGCTAGTTGACCGAAGCCAAGAAAAAAATAAAAGGCAAATAAAATACTCTATATAGGCTAATCTAAACAAAATTTGTAATTGACCAAGTCCTTAAGGGTGGCTTCTAAGTGTTATTTCTTCGTTTCCATGTCGGCCAAGTCATCAGCAGTCGCCAAGGAAACATGAGAACATCTACAGTACTCCTCTTTAGCAGATGAGTCTCTAGATTTAATCTCTTCAACCTCTTTCTTGGCAGCATCTCGGAGAGCTCTTAACAGTTTTACCTTCTCCTTGGCCTCTTTGAGAGATTGACTGGTAACAGATAGTTTCTCGACCTTATCCCCTTTTTCAATCAAGACAAGATCAAGATGTTCCTTGGTTTTAAAAAATGGCTATGATATTTCAATGTCCACAACCTTATCAAATAGAGTTGATCGTTCCTGATCATATGAAGTGCAAGCTTAAAGAAAGACGTCAACAGGTCTTTTAGAGGAGAAATATCCACGCCCTTTCCATCCATCTCCTCGAGAATCACTTGGATCTCGAATTGAAGAGAAGAAGCATTGTCTACAGTAAGGTCGAAAGTTTGGCATGAATTTTAGCCTAGGCATTCAAGATGAAATCCTTGCGAAGAGTCAAGACAACCTTTCTCCCGTCAAAGATAGACATCGTTGGTGCTAATCGTTGGTGAAAATTAGGCCCCGATTTTTCTCCAATATTAGGAATGGAAGTCATCTCTAGGTCCGACTTAGATATTGGAAGTGATTTCCTCGAGCCCGGATCCGCCACAGATTCAGTACTACCTCGTGGCTTGCTTTGGGGTGACGCTATCGAAATATGATCACCGTTTGGTTGAATAAAAAAAAGATAGACGGCAAGTGAAGTTACCTGTATATTATAAGACAATATGAAAGTTATAAGCATTATCTCTTGAATGGCCTTCAAAGTCTTTGAAGCACTGCCAATACTGTCAGTGATCTCGACTACACCCAAATCAGTGTCTGCTTGTTTATTTGAATATGGCTTCACCCGCTTGAAGTTTTGATTGCCATGGCTACTATCACTCTTATTTTGGGAAGTACATTTGTTAGAGGTAGGGACACCGATGCCTAATGGAAAGGAACTCTCATTGACTTGATGATCCTTAGAAGGTCCCTTCTTTTATTGAACTTTTTTATATCGAGGTTCCTTGATGTCGCGTGGTGCAACCACTTTGGATTTTAAAGTAGGAGGTTTGTCCTCCTTGTTATGCTCTTGAGGCGTGATCTCTAAAGGCGCATTAGTGACTGGCCTAACAAAAGTCACCAAAGATTCTAAATGATCTTCAAGAAAGCTCTCATGCACTCTTGTCCGCTAGGATCTGTACTTTGACGAAAATAGCTTTTTTGCCATAGATATAGCCAGGGGAAAGGTCTCCCTCGCATTGGTGGAATTATGTGACACACAAATTTGCCAAAATCTGAGTCCTTCTTCTAATGAGGCGCTACGAAGGTCATTTTTCAAAATACCAGGACTAGTTTGATTTAATCCAAATTGACGGCTGAATCGATGTGGACTATATGGTTCAAGAACGAAAGAGTTCCCACGCCTCAAAGGGATATAATTAAAATGGATACTCATAAAATAATTGACTTTCGGTTCCGATGCTTTATCATTATCCTAAAAATAGTACGGTTCGGACCCCTCCGACATGGTAGAAGTCCAAGATACATTATCCGCTTGATGGGTGTGTTTTCTTGCATTTGTATAATCCAAATACCATGCACGCCTTCCCCAGAATACGCCACCATAAATGGAACTTATGGTCCTTTTGGAAGCCCGTAGTGTGTCCTGAAGTAGTGAGCAAGCCAACCATATACATAATGAATGGAAAAAGAGATTTTGATATGCTCGAGCTGCGAGGACTTGGAGATCTTGTTCAAACCATAGTAGATGCTCGCCAGAACTGGGATTTCAAGGCCGAATTTTCATCCATATGACATCATGCTCGTCGTTTTAAAGGTATCGAGTCGAATAAAATCACCATCTTCAGAGGGAAATACAAATGCACACAAATAACAAAATAAGAATACCGCCAGATACGTGCTTCTCTCTTTTCATGTCGAAACCCAAGATTATCAAACATCGTCTCATTCGTGCTAGACCATGCAACTACTTCTAGTATAGCTCCAGTGGAATTGTGCGTTGACTTCAAACGGGTAGGCTTTTTCTCCCTCCTTGCTGGAGCAAGTTTATATCTCAAGTCTCTCATGCACCAAAATTTAATCCACTTGCTAAATGAGACCTTTGGATCATGACTCTCCCCTTCTTGAAGATGGTTAAAGGCAGTAAACAGGTATCCACAAGCTCGAGGAGTAAATCTTTAATTCTTCTCATCAACACCTGTGAGTTCGATAGCTTCGGGCACAACTTCTTCGTAGGGAGAACCTCCAATAGGTAAAATGCCAGTAGTATATAAATCCCAAAGAGATATTCATAGTTCTCCGGTAAGGTATTTGTTGTGGGACACCAAGTTTCAAGAAACAAGATGTTTGAATTTCGATCATATATAAATAAAGAAGCATAGACGATATCATAAATTCTTGTTGTCTCCAAATTTCGTTGACTTCTGCCAAGTATGTTTTCAGCCCATTCCCAATATCCCGGGATATAATGATATTCACCGTCAATTCTCAAAGTATCTCCCCAATGTATCTCCCTTTGAATCATACGTCGTCCTAGGCAAGGAATGGTACTCCCGATATTGAGTTTTTATTGGTAAGGAGTCTGAAGAGACCACATTTTAGTTGGCTTTTGGTTGTGCTCCGAAGTCCAATCTACCATATGGAGGAAATTCTGCAGAGGTGGCCACAATTACGAGATACTTGCGCTTGGAGGATGGAGATGTGTAGTCTCTGAAGTGAACCATCTCTTCAAAACTGCATATGCGAAAAATATTAAGTCAACGACAATTGACAAAAGGAGGAGAAAATTCTAGTCCTTTGTGTTTTAGGCTAATTTCTAGATGTGATTAAGAAAATATAGATTTGTCGTCTATATGTTGATATGGATTTGTCCGTGTCTATATGGTGATAGAGATTTGTCCGTGTCTATATAGTGATATAGATTTGTCTGTCTATATGGTGATAGGGATTTGTCCGTCTATATGATGATATGGATTTATCCGTCCATATGGCAATGTGAATTTGTCCGTTTATATGTTGCGAGGGATTTATCCTCCTATATGTTATTGTAGATTTGATCATCTATATATCGTGATGAATTTATCCTTCTATGGGACGTCATGGAGTTGTCCGTCAACTTGGCACTCGACGACTCTTCTCTTCTTAACCTACAACAACCAAAAAAAAAAGAAAAAAGAAGACAACGAGAAAACACAGAAGAGCGAGTTACCTGTTGAATACAAACTCAATTAGGCTTGAGGGCGATATGTCTTGATGCTTACGATTGAAGAACATTGGCGCTATATATAGCTAAGAATAGCGGCTGTCAAGAATCTATTTTTCGACGTGGGATCGCCGAAATCAGATACCGAAGAGAATTTGAATTGCTAAGGCAGCGGTATAATTGCACGAGATCTACTTGGCTGACTCTAATTCTAATATTACTTAGCTTCTTCAAATTCAAGTAGGAATCAAAAATTCCACAAAGTTCAAGTTTAAGAGCTCACGGTTTTCTAGTCATGTAGGGATATATGGATATGATGATGTCTTCCACGTGGATTTCCGTGTAAATATGCCATGTGAACAGGAATTAAGATGTTTAGTATATGGTGCTAATATTAGGTAAAGTTCCAAATCTTGACCTACTTGCTTATATTAGTCCACGTATTTCATAGATATTGACTTACATGCGCATGTATCTAGTAATTGATGCTAAGTCCACTCCAATAAATATTAATTGGGCTACAAGTAATAAGCCCACTTCATTAGGCTCAATATATTTTCTTTCTAGAAGTTTAGTTTGGTATCACGTGTCAAATAACGTGGCACGCCAAATCAGACGGAAGAGCCAATATGATTATTCCACGTCCCAAAATGACAAGACATGCCAAGTCAAATTAAAATGCCAATGAAATCGCGCCACATGTCAAGTGGCATGTTCTGGTCAATCAAATGCGGCTTTGTCACTCTGCAATCTGATTGGTCGGAAAGAGTTTGTTCTCATCACAACTCTTCTCTTCCACAACTATAAAAAGGGGTCTTCATAAACTCAGAAAATTTATCAGAAGTTATAACAAAATGCAAGAAAGAGCCCGTGGATCAAACGTTACAAATTCCTCCACAAGTTTCAAGCCTCAAGCAATCAAGTTCAAGCTCAAGATTGAAGATTGAAGAACAAATCAAGGTTCAAAAAGTACGAATTCAAATTAAAGTTCGTGCCAGTTGAATTCAAGATCATCGTTCGTGGCAACAATCAAAGCGTTCGCGACGGATAAATCAAATTCAAATTAAAGATCAAACTCAAAGGCCCTTGAATTTATATTGAAAAAGGAGAATTTATAGAGATTGTAACAAAATTTATTGCCTACAATTGGTTCATTTTTAAACTTCAGTATGCTTTTAATTGTGAAACATTATCTCTGGGTAGCGAAATTTACGAGTTTTAACATTAAGTGTTCTTTGTTTGATCACTTAATTAATTTGAATAGATTTACTTTTTCAACGAAGAGATCTGAATCATACAAATATTGAACAAAGTCTTACAATTATTGAAAGGCTATCCAAATATTTTCCAAAGATGAACCTTTAACCACCATTGTATCCATAACCACCATTAGCCACCACCACACAACTACAACTATCAGCCACCATTATCTCTGCCGTCAACCATCACTGCCAATCATCGCTACCAACTACCTCCACCATCACAAATCACTATCAATTATTGTTACCAACTGCCATCACCCCTAACCACCATCATAACTGCCAACTATCGTCACCACTGTCAATTCTACCATCTCAACTATTACTATTGCCAACCACCAACAACAAACAAGAACATTGTCAAGCAACATCATCACTACCGATCATTATAACCAACCACCACGCTCCCCATCCACTTCCACAGCAACCACCTCCATCATCATAACAACCTCTATTATCAACCACTACCGCCAGCTAGGGGCGGATTCATACTTATAAGTATGGTTCACAGGACCCCATGCTCTCTTGCCCCAAACTATGAAATATAGTGTTAATATGCTAAAACATTGACTTAATGTCTACTTGGGAACCCATCAAAATAAAAAGAGTTTGGTGTACTTTGGCTAAAGAATAAAGTGATTGTTACATTCAGCAATGGCCATTATATGTGTTCACAAACCAATGTTCATTTTGTTTTTACTCTTTCCTTTCTTTCTTGTCAAATTTGATATTCATTCTTGTTCTTTTCTTTCTTTCGTTTTTTTACTTTTTCCACACCTGTTATTCTTCTCTCTTTTTTTTTGTTGTCATTTTCCAAGTTATGTATGTTATTCCCTCTTATTTCTTTATTTTCTATTTTCTTTTTCATTTTTTCAAATTTGCTATTCCTTTTTATCAAAGATTTTGATTATATATGATCTAGCATAGTGTAAGCACAACTTTTATCTATTGTAATTTGTCATTGATGTCTTTTGCATGTTGTAAATCTATTGTTTGTTATGCTATATATAACTATTAGATAGAAAATTGTTTTTTCCCACATTTGTTATATAGTTAATCACTGAATTTGTTAAAAAGTATTTTCATCCTCCAATATCTCTTATCTAACTCCCTATCTCATCAACTCTCAAATTAGCTTTGCAATTGTTGGAATTATATTTTATACATCCTGCAGTCAGGACGTGTCTTAATCTCGTCGTTGGTGGTGCACCCATTAATCCTAGATCCGCCTTCACCGCTAGGATGGTAAAAAAATCCGAAAAAATCGAATTTCGAACAGGACCGAATTAATTCGGTATTTGGGTATCGATTTCTTCGGTATTTCGGTATTACTTCAGTATAAATTTTTCGGTTATTTATGCTTAATCCCAATTGCAGTAGGTTGATATCACAATATTTTTTTTATTGCTGGATGAAAATGTAAGTCCATAGCAAGTTGTGGTCGTGGAAGATAATGAATAACTATTTTGTTTGTCCATCTTATTGCAAGTTTTTAGCACGATGAAATAATTTACTACCTTATATAGTTATGCATATTCCTTACCTCCAGTTAGGAGGAATGGTTCATTGATGTTTGGGTGACGAGATAACGCTCGTTAACAAGTGTGCCCTTTCTAGTATTATCATAATTTTTTTGGGCAAATAGATAACATGGAGCTTCCATTTTTGTTTTGTCCATTGTTAGTCTGATATAAGCTATGTTGCAATGTTTTTTCAGAAGTCAATATAGCAAAAATTGTTTCGAAATGTAATTTGCTATATTGTTTTTGCTACGCTTCGTATGAAATGTATCCACTTTAGGCTACTTGCAAAAAAAAAATAAAAAGTTGAAAACTGTTAATTTGGTTGGCTACCAAATCCGTACCGAATCAAACAAGAAATACCAAACTGTACCGAATTACTTTGGTACGATGTTTGGTATGTATAATTGATTTACCGAATACCGAAGTACCAAACAGTGGTTCTTAAATACCTACTGAAATACCGAACGCCCATCCCTATCTGCCGCCAGCCACTACCACCAATCACCACTATTGTGCAACAATCATCACTACTCGTACAACACAACTATCACCACCATCCACTACTAGCCACCACCACCTTAAAACATAACAATTTGACAGAACATTTAAATTATTTATTCGTCTTTTTAATAAAGTTGAATTTTAAACATTTAGATATTGAAGAAAATAAGTTGTCGTAATTATTCAATATTTATATCAAAATACAACATATTAACATTTAAATATATATTCAAATTTAAATATTTTAATCATTAAAAACAAACGATCCTTTACTGACGCTAACCATCTAGATCACCAAATAACTTTTTAAGAGTCCGTTTGGACATAAGAATTTTTTTTCTTTTTTTCAAAAAAATTTTACTTTTTTCCGGAATCAGCGTTTGTTCATAAAATTTTTAATTTTCACTTGAAGATGCATTTTGAAAATTTTTAAAATTTTGAAAAATTTTAAAAAGTTATTTTTCAAAATTCACTCACAAAACTTCAAAAACAACCCAAAATTATATTCATGTACGAACATAACTCTAAATTTCAAATACCATTTTCACTTGAAAATTTTTTTCCCCTATTTTGGATTTTTGCAATTCTTATGTCCAAACGCCCATTAAGTCTTGACATATAATCAAACACTTATCATCATATAAAACACTTATCTTGACTAGCGATAGGAAGGTATGGAGGTCGAGGATTAAGGTGGTGGGTTGACAGGTAGTTGCGAGTTTTTCATAGGTTCACCAGTAGTACTAGTAATATTCTTGTTGTGGGTTGAAAGTTACTTTCTTCTAGTTTGTTATCGTATCTGGTACTTTGCAACCACGTCCTTTGTTTTTATAAATTACTAGTGGGATTGTTGCTCTCTAACTGTTACTATTTTATACTACTTTTTCTCCCCTTTTACTGGATATTGTTGCTCCCTGATGGCTACTATTTTATGCTACTTTTTCTCCTATTTGCTTATCGCCTTTCTCCCCCATCTTTTCTCCTCTTCTTCTCCCCTATTCTTCCTTTCCATCCTTTCTTGAGCCGAGAGTCTATCGGAAACAGCTTCCCTACCTCTCCGGATAGGGATAAGGTCTGCGTACTCATTATCCTCCCCAGACTCCACTCGTAGAATTATACTGGGTATGTTATTATTTGTTGTTGTTATCATCATCATACTATATTATAAGTGGGAACCTACAAAGTGAAATTTAAAATACCAAATTACCCATAAAAAATCGAACGACCATTTTACCCTTAGCTTATAACTAATTTTAAAAAAAATTATTACCAAAAACTGGACTTAATTCTCGGTAAATAAACACGTTTTAGTTCTCACTTATTGCATCCTATTCAATATCTTGGACTTTCTATCTTCCAATATAGTATCCTAAAGGTACAATTTATATCAACTTTTAAAATGGCGAAATGCGTTGGAGTCCTTTCAACTCCTAACTTTCACACTAACCTAACTTGTGAGAAGTTGAAGTAATTCTACAGGTACAATATATGCCAGTCTTACGCCTCATTTGTTTTTTTTTTTAAGAATAAGACGTCTGAATCTGAATACACGTCTGAATATCAAAATGTATATTAAGATTAAGACATCTGAATCTGAATACACATCTGAATGTCAAGATGTGTATTAAAATCTGAATACTAAATAATTAAGACTGTTTGATTTTTAACATCTGAATGTATAAAGTTTACGTTTATTTGAAAATTAATAAACATAAAATTCAAATAAAATACTAATTAATCTAATATTGCATCACTAAAATATATAGCTTTTTAAAATATGATAGTTGCTGATGGTAATGGCTAATGGTAGTGCTTGTGAATGCCGACTAAAAGCGGTGGTTGGTGGTAATTTAGGGTAGTAGCTAGTGGTGATTGATAGTGGTAGCTATTATAATTGAGGATGGTGGTGGTGGTGGTGATATTTAATAATGACGGGTGGTGGTGGTGGTAGTTGTGATTGAGGAATATGGCGGTGATAGTTTATAATGATGGGCAGTGCCAGCTATATTTGTTGATGGTGATGGGGTAGTTAGTTGTGGCAGTTGAGGTGGATGAGTGTTGGTTGTCGTTAATGATGGTGGTGAGAGTGGTGGTAGTCGACAATGGTGGCGGCTATGATTGAGGATGATGGTGGTGGTGGGTGGCATGGTGGTAGTTGATAATGGTAGGCGGTGGCTGCAGTTTATAATGAATATGGATGATAACATCTTAATGAAATTAAGTCTCTGTTATAGATCTTAATGATACAGACCTATTCAGATCCATTAAGTGATTGTGAAGTAAAAAAAAAATACACTTAACGATTAAAATCTAAATAATTAAGATTCAAATTTTGAAAACAAACGTACTTAATGTCTGAGATCTGAATAATTAAGATTCAGATCTCCATTAAGTTCAAACAAATGAGGTCTTAGTCTCCTATGATCCTCTATTTATTTACTGAATCATGCTCAACATAAAAAAATAAAAAAATAAAATCACAACTAATTAAGCATTTGATCTTTCTCTCAAACCATCGTCGGTCGGGAAAATGCTCTTTCTCCTGGAACACATTATTCTATTAAGACAAAATATATAAGTTACCACATATTTTTTGCGGATGAAAATTATCTTACACACTCAACCCTTATAGTGTGTGCCTAAGACACACTACCTTTTTTTCCCATTATTTTTCAAACATGTGCAATTTCACGCACCAATAAAATCATGACACGTGTCATTATTTTTATTAAAAAAATAAACCACATAAAATTACAATTACACCCCTTAACCATCTTTTCCACTTCATCTCTTTCTCTCCTCTAGAAATTACCCCCTTTCATCTCATCTCGCTGAACACCCTATAACCATGAAATTAGACATCTTCACTGCCACCCTTCTCCACATTCATCTATCTTCTATATCCGACAAGAAAATTATAATTACACCCTTCTTTTCATTTCTTTTTGTTCTCCCTCGCTCTCTATTGTTATCGATAATACTGGAACCACCACCTTCCGATTTCAAACCAAAACTTAGTAATATATTTAGTTCCAATTTTTTGACTTTAATTTCAGATCTAACACAAGAAACTCAAGACCCAAAACAAAGATATTATGGCTGCCCAATTCCCCGTCAACTTCTCCGACCAGCAAATCACCAAATTCCAGATACATTACAAGTTTAAACTCTATTATAGATTACTTCGAAGAGCAGTAATTAATTTATTATTGAAGTGAAACTCAAATCTTAGTCGAGATGAGATGCTAAGATGTTATTCTGTGATGTCCCAGCGAGATCATATTTGGTGGCAAACTGGTGGAGCAATTGTGAAAAGTGTGAGTAAAATTTATGTGTAAAGGAAGTTGGAAAAGAGGGACAATGTATCAGGAAGAAGAAGAGAAGCGAGGGGGTGGAGTTCTGGGGGCAAATAATTTAAGAAATAAAGAAAATAATTATAATTTTGAACGTGGCACTTAAACAAGGATTGAAATTTTTGTTCTCAAGTGTTCACGCTCTTTATTATTTTGGTTATGCACGTGTCTGTCACGCAGCAATAGTAGTGATGTCTTAGGTACAATCCGAAAAGATTGATTGTGATGATTTTCGTCCGTAAAAAGTGTGTAAAAAATTTTTGTTCTTAAGTGAGGCGCTATTATTCACTGAGTTTCCAACCTCATGACTGTCTCGGGGATTTGTTGGTTATTGAAAAAAAAGAAAAAGAAAATAGAGTTGAATTGATATAGAGGTATGTTTTTTTAATAGAAATTTTCTATTACATGGGTGAGGTGGAAGGGAAGGGAACAATGAGAATGAAACCCGCACCTATTGTGTAGAAGAGTCCCGTCGGTACCACTAGATGATAAAAGTTAGTGGTGATATAGAGGAATATATATATATAGCCGACTCCTACTAGTTTGGGATTGATTGACCTTTTTCAAGATGTTCTCTTCTCTAAATTTACTCAATTTATTTTGTTATTTTTCTCAAACCTAACTAAGGAATTTGATGATCAGACGATTTTAATCTTTATAAAGGTCAGTTTAAAAACAAGTGAGCTTAGTTAATATCTCCATTTTATTTTGTTTTTTATTTCATTTTTGGTTACCGTCCTGATTTTTGACTGTATTGTATGGCATAATTCTTTATGGGAATAGTGAATTATTGATTTTGCATTTTTCTCTCTTTGAAGTGAGTATTATGATCTTATGGATTTTAGTTCAGAATAGTTAGGTTTGGTGATTTCCTGCTGCATTTGCTTTATTCACTTCTCAAGACGCAGTTCATTACTTATTTTACTCATATTAGTTTGTTGATTTTCTCAAGCTCAATTGACGAATTTGATTATTGGACGCATTAAATTTCCTTATAAATGAGGTTCAAAATAAGTGTATTAGCAATCACAATGACTCTATGCAATAATTTGTTAGAATTTAGCTGGTCCCAATACCGAGTAAAGGAGGAGCGTTGCGGTAAGTTGATGTTAGTTTAAAATTTGGTAATTACAGTAAATCCTCTTATAAAGAAATGGACCTGAATAATACAGAGGATTCATGCAGCTGACTCAAACTATTTTGCATTGAAGTGCTGCTGATTATTTTGGTTACATGTCCTGCTTTTTGAATGTGTTGTGTGGTCTAGTTCTTTGCAGGAAGACTGGATCTACTCTAATGATTAGTTTGCATGGAGTGTGAGCTTTCTGAAGCTTTTTAATATGTTTTTTTTCTATCAATTACATGCTAATAAGTAAAAGCCAATCAATGTCTAGTCAGGCAAGTGCCTGAAACCATTTATTACTTGGTGCGAAAGAGTAATAATGATATGGTGTTACCTAAACTCATTTATTATTATTCTCTTGCCTATTTTCTACGTTTTGTTTGGTACACTACATAATTAGGGAGCGCTTTACCCACCAATGTGGGACTTCTTGGCACGAATCTGGATTTAGCCGAGTCCCCAATGCGGGTACCAGACATCGGGTGAAAAACCAAAAAAAAAAAACGAAAAGATAAGCACTTGCTGTATATTGTTGACGAGGTTGCAATTGCTTATATTCTCTTGCTCTGGATTATTGATCTGTAACAGCACCCCCTGAGAATTGGTCTGTTTTAGGGGTCTCCTTTTATGTATTTATTGATTAGTCATATTGTTTACTAATTGACTGGATCATGTTTGCATCTCCATGAGTAGCTCATTTTTTGTAAAGAGTTTTGCTGTTAACACATTATTGATGATTTTTCTTCCTTCTGTAAATTTCAGGCTTTACTTCATTTTGGTAGAAGCTGATCGTCTGATCCTAGGTGCAACTTTTTATCATTTAGTCTCTTCCAAGCCTCTTACTCAGTTATGGAAACTGAAACCAGTACTGGCCTTTCCAATGGTAGCACCAATGATTATTCTACTCCACAAAGGACTTACCAAGTTGTTTTAGCTGCAACTCGAAGTATGGGTATTGGTAAGGAGGGGAAGTTACCTTGGAAACTGCCTTCAGATCTCAAGTTCTTCAAGGAGATCACTAGCACTACATCAGATTCTACAAAAAAGAATGCTGTTATTATGGGCAGAAAGACTTGGGAAAGTATTCCTCTTAAAAATCGGCCTCTTCCTGGCCGTCTCAATGTTATTCTTACGCGTTCAGGGAGTTTTGACATCGCTACTGCAGAAAATGTCGTTATATGCGGAAGCTTAAGTTCCGTTTTGCAATTATTGGCAGTCTCCCCTCATTGTCTATCAATTGAGAGAGTGTTTGTTATAGGAGGTGGTGAGATTTTCAGGTAGAGATTTTGCTGCTCTTTTAGTTAGTTAACTTTCTAGCTTTTTATGCTTTAATTTTGTAACTATGATCTTCTTGACGCAGGGATTCCCTCAATGGTCATGGATGTGAAGCAATTCATGTCACTGAAATTGGGACTAATTTTGAATGTGACACTTTTGTTCCTGCAATTGATGTCTCTTTATTTCAACCCTGGCACTCATCATTTCCTTTGGTTGAAAACAATATTCGGTTTTCTATTACCACCTTATGTTCGTGTGAAGAATTCTGGAGTAAAACATATTAATCAGACCAATAGCAAGATTCTTGATAATTCCTTGGATTCCCAGGATGAGGTTAAGACATTTTCTTTCTTGCCTAACATGATTTTTGAGAAACATGAAGAATACAAGTATCTGAGATTGGTTGAAGAAATCATCTCAAATGGCATGCCAAAGGATGACAG
Organism: Nicotiana tomentosiformis; assembly: GCF_000390325.3. Classification (NCBI taxonomy): domain Eukaryota; kingdom Viridiplantae; phylum Streptophyta; class Magnoliopsida; order Solanales; family Solanaceae; genus Nicotiana; species Nicotiana tomentosiformis. The sequence goes on from NC_090814.1 coordinate 35,371,538, forward strand.
GACAGGAACAGGAACTCTGTCAAAATTCGGTTGCCAGGTAATCTGAAGCATCAATAGTGCTCAGCTATATTTGATCTTTTTTCTTCTCTTTATGGTGTGTAAAGAAGTAACATCATCATAGTACTGCATCACTTCTGTCTAGTCATACCAAATGACATTGAAGAATGCGTATTAACCCCTATGGAAGAAATTAAATTCTATGTAGTATTAATTAATATCTGATTGCTTTTTTTGCTGTATATTTTATTATGTCTACAGATGAGGTTCAATTTGCGCAAATCTTTCCCGCTTCTTACAACAAAGGTATGATCTATTATTTTCAGTTCGTAAGTTACGCTGCTTTTGTTATTCTGATGTCCCATCATTCTATTACTGCAATGTGTATTACAAGTATAGGATAATGCTGTAGCGTATACTAGTACAATCACGTGAATCATAAGCGCATTCCTCTGTAGATCACTTATCTTATTTAAATTTGTTATTTTTGGCTTTCAGAAAGTCTTCTGGAGAGGTGTTGTTGAAGAACTCTTGTGGTTTATCAGCGGATCAACTAGTTCTAAGGTATCTGTCTGTTGCGCAATAGTCTATATATATTTTAGGTTCTACTTCAATGTCAGTAATGCTTTCTTTAAATGTTATGGCCCCTTAGAGCTTGTTTCAGTTAGTTAGTGATTTTTGGCCATTTAAGCTGCATAATGAAGTTGGTGTAGCTCTCAGGTCCTACAACAGAAGGGCATTCATATTTGGGATGGCAATGCATCCAGAGATTACCTTGACAGGTAAGATTGTTCTTTTTTTTTTCTTGCAGTGTTTTACAATTCGAAATGATCACAAGTTAGGCTTCCCATTGCAGTATCGGTTTGAAGGACAGGGAAGAGGGTGATCTGGGACCAGTTTATGGGTTTCAGTGGAGACACTTTGGTGCCAGGTTGGTTTTTGAACTTCTCTGACATATAATTGGTCAAAACTCATTGAATTCAGTTGTAACTTGTCCCACTGCACTAGCTCTATACAGGTACATCGACATGCACACTGACTACTCTGGGCAAGGGTTTGACCAATTGGCTGATGTTATCAACAAGATTAAAAATAATCCAGATGATAGACATATTATACTTTCGGCTTGGAATCCTTCTGATATTAAACTCATGGCACTCCCACCTTGTCATATGTTTGCTCAAGTCTGTATTATCATGATGCTTATGTAAAGCTTAAAGTATTGTCAACATTATAAAGCTTTGTTCCGTCTTGTTTGCAGTTTTATGTTGCCAATGGGGAGTTATCCTGTCAAATGTATCAGCGCTCTGCAGATATGGGTTTGGGAGTGCCATTTAACATCGCATCATATGCTTTGTTGACATGCATGGTAGCTCATGTTACTGGTATGCTGTCAAGATGCTTGTGCCTAATTTCACACTTGTATTACGGGCAATTGTCAATATAATAGAGAGTGAGCTATCAATAAGGTGCTAGACTGTGGATGAAAAAACACTGTAATTAAGTGAATAAGATCTCCCCGAACACATTTACGAAGTCAGGAATTTGGAAAAGGGGATGTCTTACAACAACTATGGCTTACTCCTAAACAAGTTGGGTTCGGCTATATGAATCTTCACTGACCATGTTACTCCGTTTAAAATAATCTACTGCCAATAGTATGCAATACCATTAAAGGTATTATAAGTGCTCTATATTATCTAAACGTATAATTTTTGAAAGGCTAAACCACTCCTAGAAAGCATAGGACCTACAACGAAAGTGCTAACATGTCTAAAACACATTATTAACTAATAGGTGCCACTTATATAGATGTTTTTTTCCCATTGTGCCCTATCTTTTGCTAAGTCTGCATGGATCCCTGAAGATTATAAATTCTTAGAAACAACTTCCTTCCATATAATTTTAGGTTTACCTGGTCCTCTTTTAACGCTTTTCGCACGTATAGACCGGTGCATTCGTAGGTCAATGCAGGACATGATCGAATTATCTTAAGCGACCTTTCATTTTAGCCTCGATGTGTGCTACTTGAACGTTCTCTAGAATGTGATCATTTCTAATCTTGTCTAATCTTATGTGGTCAGACATCCATCTTAGCATTCATATCTCTGCGACATTCATCTTGTGGAGCGGCCTAACATTCACTCTCCTATAGCATTACTGGTCTTATACCTTTCACTTTGGTAGGCATTCTTCTATCACATAACATCCCTGTAGCACTTCTCCATTTCAGCCATTTGATTTTGATTCTATGTGTAACATCTTTATCTATCATCCCATTCTCCTAGAACGAGCCTAAATATTTGAATTGCTTTCCTTTAGGCACTGCAATCCCATTTACTTTCACCTCCATTTCACTCTTATGTTGACTAAACTCGCAGTGCATATATTTAGTCTTGTTTCTACTTATCCTAATATCCTTATTTGTTAGACTGTTTCTCCATAGTTCAAGCTTTTGGTTGACACCCTCATTGTTTTTGTCAATTAGCACAATATTGTCAGCGAATAGCATACACTATGGAACTTCATCTTGTATTATGTTGGTTAGCGTATCTATAACTAAGTGTATTAAGTACGGGCTCAATGCCAATCCATGGTGTATACCAACGGTTGTGAGAAACTTCTTTATATCTCTTACTACTGTTGTGATGCTAGTAACAACTCCGTCATACATGTCCTTTTAAGACATATATATATGTACTGTGAAGTCTTTTTTTTCTCCAATTCCCACCAAATGATCTTTCTTGGTACTCTATCATATGCTTTTTCTAGGTCAATGAACATCATGTGCAAATCTTTCTTCCGCTGGGGATAAACTTCCATCAGTCTCTTTAGCAAAAATATAGCCTCCATAGATGTACCGGGCATAAATACAAACTGGTTCTTTGTCACTCTTGTAGTGTCCCTAAGTCTACGGTCATCACTCCTTTCCAAAGTTTCATCGTGTTGACTCATAATTTTAATGCCACGATAGTTCGCACAACTTTGAATATCTCCTTTGTTTTTATAAATTGGGATTAGGGTCTTTTGCACTCGTGGGGCATCCTACCACTTCCAAGTATAGCATTAAATAGCTTGGTTAGCCATCCTACTCCAACCTCTTCATATGTGTTCATTTTTCAAATTTAAGGTTCTAATTGTAATATTGGTATATTTTTTTAAGTATGGTGTATATGTCATTTCATCTTACCGTTGTGAAGCAGGTCTATCGTCCTGCATTTTATTTTGGGTTATGAATTATTCTCTACCATCCTGCATTCGTGATAGCTAAAACTATTGAGAGGTTATGAAAAGGAACTGGAACTTCTGAAATTCCAAACAAGAAATGCTTGTGTTCTTTGGTTAGAGACACGAACCAGACATTTTCTCGATATTAACAGCTCCAGTTCTTCTTTAAGTTGCTTCCCAATAATGTTTTCTCAGACGATGCATCTCACGATTTTCTCATTACCTTTCTTTTCCCAGATCTGGTTCCTGGTGATTTTGTCCATGTTATTGGAGATGCTCATGTATATCGCACTCATGTCAGACCTCTGCAAGACCAGCTTCAGAAGATGCCTAGACCTTTTCCAGTAAGTATTACTACCTTAATTGCTGTGCTGTTTTAGTCTTACACAGACACACACATTCTCTCTCTCTAACTTCTATTATTCCTGAATGGGAGTAGATTCTGAATATCAATCCGCAGAAAAAGGACATGGATTCCTTCGTCGCTACTGATTTCACACTTGTCGGTTATGATCCTCACCGGAAAATAGAAATGAAAATGGCAATATGAAGTTCCATTGTAAATTTTCTGGAACTACTCTGCTCTCTGGATATGGTCTTATTTTGAGGTAAATAATTTCATTTTTCTTCTCTTGTTCTGTCTTGTTTACTCTCATGTTATTACTTATTTTACCTAATTTTGATTTTTCATGGTCTAGATGAATTAAGCTGAAATTTAACATTCTTGATGTGAGAATTAAAATGCCCCTTTTGGGTAAAATAAATGACTAAATGCTTTGTGTAAGATCTGTTGCTTGATTCCTGAATGGAGGAGTGTAAAATGTGAATATCCAAACTTTTTCCTTCCCCGGTGGCTGCAGCAATTCTAATGAGGAGAGTTCAGGTTGATGGTTATGAAACTAATTATTTATTGCCGTCGGAACTCCATCATTTTGGTCCCAAATCAACTACTTGATTACTACTATTGGAAGTTATCATATCTATTTGAACAGCCTACTTTCCCTTGACGATTCACAAATCTTTCAATCTCCTGGACACTGTGCACATCTAGAAGTACCGGCTGTCGCCCACCTAGTGCATCACTTGCACTTGGATCACCTATCTCTCAGAGATGGGCTGCAATAAGTCAAGCCTACTCTGAGCACTTGAGCTCCACTCAAGCCCTACTTCAATCAACTTTTGTAAGCCTAGTGCCATATGCATAGCTCAAAAGGGGCATGGACTCTTTCCCTCTCTTTCTGTTTTCCTGGCTGCTTCTGTGGAGCTTTTCTTCCATATATTCTATTTGCTCAGAAAGCTTAGGTGCTTCTTTAAATGATGGAAGAAGATATGGCTTCCGTATTTGTTTAGAGATACAGTACTTGTTATATGCATCAGCACTATGTCCTGTGTGTTTTACCTTTGATGGTTTCTTGCCGGTGTTCAAGTCACGGATGGCTTCATCTAGCAAGTATTTTTTTTTAACATGTTACATGCTTTATATAAGTAATGTTTGTTTATGATTGGGACTGAGAGGGGAGAACTTGCAAGACATCTTGCAAGTGGTTCGACTCAGCTCGGCTCATAATTTTCGAACTTGAGCCAAGCATGCTCTTAACAAAAACTATTTTGTTCTGGCTAATGCTATTACCTTTTCAGCAGCAATTATTGCACTTAAATTCACACATCCAGTCTCTCTCTCTCTCTCTCTCTCTCTCTGGCAATTTGCCACTGGACGACTACCACCACTAGCCATCCAATCATCTCTTTTTCCTTAATCATCATCTACGCTCTCTCTCTCTCTCTCTCCACCCACTCTGCTTTTTCGGGCCCATGGATTCTACGAGTCTCATGCCCTTACAAGAACAAAAACTTTCAAGTGCATTTTAGGACTACCTCGGACAGACACACCATCCGTTCTTGTAAACTTGGGCTGGGGAGAATGAGTTTATAAAATCTTTATGGGCTTCACTCGATCCTTCAAGGTGAGGGGCTCATATGTTGGCTAACTTAACAAGTAAAATCCATCTTTGTTAACACTGTTTTCTTTATCGTGTTGACGAAGAAATATTGATGAACTTCTTGGCTATAGATCATTTTATCTTGCTAATGGTTGACTAGATCGATCTGATTGAATATGGGTCTCTTGACGATTGTTGTGCTTACATTTCAAACGGCAGAATTTTCAGATTTTAGTTTTGCATTTTGTTTCCATGTTACTCATTCAAATTCTTGAGCATTTCCGCCCAATCTTGAATTTTCTTGCTGAGTTAAGCTTGTGCTTTTGGATTTTCTTCTCAAGTTGAGCTTGACCAGTGTCTTGCACCAGGATGGGATAAGCCAAGTTGCACCCAGCAGGAATTCTAGTCAGCTCAACATAGCTCCTTTACACGTCTAGCTATGATGCAGAAACCAGACTTAGTTAATAATTTTCTGAGGGCATAAGATCTCTTTTATGATTAGGCTGGAAAAATGCTTTTCAAAGCTTTCATTTTGTATAATGCAATAATTGAAGTTTCCTTTCTGATAAGTTGCTGAACTCGCATAGCTGTTGGTTCTTGAAAATATTTTACTCTCCAGTCCATGTGGATGCTTTAGGGCTCTTATGTGTCGCTGTTTAACTTTATACGCGTTTGGGGGGGGGGGGGGTGGGAGAGGGGCTAGAATCTACCCTTTCTTATCTTCTTTATTTAAATTACTTGTAATTTTTTCCTTGTCTTATAAGTATTTGCCTCTTTTGTGTTGCGTTAATCTGAGCTATCTCAATGGAGAATCCATATTGACATTGCTTGTACAATTTTGCAGGTAGAACAACTTTGGTGTCGAGGAGCTATTCTCATATTGAGAATCTATACGTACTGTACACCTCTATTGAAGTAGGATTCCGAATGCTTTAGTTCCAGAGTCACAGTTTCTAAGGTGATCTAGAATGCCATTACTTCCTTTTGTCTTTTAGCTTTTTGGTTATTGAAATGAGGCTATCACTTCTTCGATGATGCCCTTTCTCTTGAGCTGAACAAAACGCAGGAGCTATTGTGTGGATGTAGTTGTCTTCCCAACTATATTGTTCCAATGTGATTATTTGTAGCCATCACTGTTAAGAACATACAAGCTTGAACGAGAATTGCGTGTAGCTTCTGGTACTTGACATCATATATTTTCTAGCACTAGTTATTATATTTGTGATGTCTTAATCCATTTGCGAAGTGTGAACAATCCATTTAGTTCTCATCTTAACATAACTTGGTTAACTGTGGAAAGTGGGAATGGAAATGAAATTTCAGCCTAATCAACTTTTAAATATTGTGGTGGGTTGCTTTGCAACTGTCTCTGGGTGAATTCTTGATGTCTTAGTTTGATTATTAGAGATGTTTAACCCCGTTAGACCTTTTACATCCTCCTGCTGTATAGGTGTGACAGTTGTCAGTGGATTAGATTAAAGTTCCTGAAAAGACCATCTGTTTGTTTAGTTATTACTTATCAATTAAAGGTGCTCTAATGGTTTATTAATCAAGTTAAGTGTACATTGATATACCCAACATCAGCTCTCTATTTTTGAAGAACATTCTTTTTCACTATAGTAGATGATGCTTTTCTCAACAAAATGCACTTCAACTATCGAAGTTAAACTGAAAGAATGTCCATTAACTATAAAATTCTTAATCGTAATTTACTCCTTGAGAAATCACAACAACTAATTTTCCCTCGGTTTCTTCATTTTCCAGACCTTTTGCCTTGATTTCATCAGCTTTTTTCTTTTTCTTGTAGATGAAATCAAGGAGACTGCTCAAAGCAGTCTCGACCCCTTCATTCCTTAGCAATTGCTCACCCACTTCAGCAGGGGTCACCATTGCCTCGTCTAAAAGATCAAGGATTTCAGGGAAAAGAGGATGGTCCTCAATTCCAAGATAATTCCAAGCCAATGTCTTGAAAGCACAAGGAGTGCAATAGGACATGTGGATGTGCACATCCATTCTGCCTGGCCTCAACAGGGCAGGATCCAACCTGTCTTTGTGATTCGTCGTAAACACTATTATCCTCTCGTCTCCACAGCTTGACCACAACCCATCTATGAAGTTTAGCAACCCTGATAACGTAACCTAACAATATTCAATAAAGAAACACAATCATTAAGAATTTAACTTTGGTGTACCAACAATATATGCTTTTTGAAAAATGTCATTAATTTTTTATCTAAACGTGGGATGGTATAGGATGCAAGAAAAGTGAGACTTACCTCCTGAGGTTTTGGCTTCCTAACTATATTTATAGTTTGAGCTTGCGTTATATGAGGTTTGAGTGCCTTCAAAGTCTGTTCTTCTGCTTTGCGATCTTCAATATCGAGGCTGCAGTCAATGTCTTCCACGACTAGGATTGATCTGTTTCCTGTGGAAAGTAGGACTCTCCTAAGGTCTGAATTTGCACGTATATCAGTTAGCTCCAGATCATATATATCAAAGTTAAGGTAATTAGCCATGGCTGCTATCAAACTTGATTTCCCAGTCCCCGGAGGACCATATAACAAGTACCCACGTTTCCATGCCTTGCCAACTTTCTTGTAGAAATCCCTTCTTCTAACAAATCTGTCCAAATCGCAGACAATCATTTCCTTGAGCTCTCTGTCCATAGCCAATGTGTCAAAAGTTGCAGGATGATCTAGCTTGATGGAGTTCCATGTATAATCTCCTGAATTGTATGAGTATCTCCTCATGTGTTCATTATTCATAGTATAAATTTGGAGGGTCTTCCTCTCTTCTTTAGCCTTGTTTGACTCGTTGATGACTAAAGGGAAATAGGATTCAAATACCATATTCTTGTATTTCTTGTGAAAGCATAGCTCAAAGTACCGAAGTTCGGACTGAGTAGAAGATTGACCAGGGTAATTGGTCCTCTTGGATTGAACCTGCCTAGTAACTTGCCTCCATTTGAACTGAATACCATTAAACTTATCCAACACCACTTGGTCTTTGGCTACCAAGGTGGATATCTTAGTCTCTTTCTCTGGCATACTCACTCTGAAGCTACCAGCAGAAATGGAAACCTTGGTGCCTAAATAGACTTCAGCAGCCTTATAGATTTGGTTGCTGGCTAGTCCATCAAATTCTTCAATGATCAAAACCATTTCAGAAGAAAATGATTTGAAGAAGCCACGGATGCTCAAGTAAACATAATGTTGGAGTTCATAAGGGATTAGGTCTCGGGCTACGGACCGAACCACCATGGCTGTAGCAGCTATGGAAGCTGTGGAAGAAATGATCGTTCTGGCTGATGGCATGTTAATATCAGAAAGAACACTTGAAATCATGTAGCTGGAAATGGTAAAAGATAATTGATTTTCTTACTTTTTCTGGTAACAAGATGTTCAAGAATTTTTCAGGCTTATTTTTTTTTGGTTTTCTGTAATGAAGCCAAGGTCTATTTATCTACATATTGTCCTCTTGAAACATAATGTCGTTGAAAGCAATGCATTGGAACTAAAAGGTCATTGTATTTGGCCAATGAATTTCATCGAACTTGGAGGATTAGGTTTGCATGACTTTGCCTTGTTCTTGGGTTGTTTTGTCTTGGAAATGCATGACTTTGTAGATACCTCCATAGACTACATGCTCTTGTACATAGAAGCCCACTCTGAAGCAATTGTGAATGAGTTTAAATTTTAAATACTGACAGTATAAAAGAGTTTTATATTACTCCTTCTGGTCCACTTTAATTAATTTTTTAGCCTTTTTTTTGGTGGTCCATAATATTTGATTTTTTCAGATATCAAAATGGAATTAACTTTCTTTTTTCAAAGTTGTCCTTAGAGTAAAGAGCATAGGAGTATTTATTATATTTCTAATGAATAAATTAAGGTTAATATGGTCAATTTTATTGTTAATTAATGCTAAAAGGTGGATGTGTAAAAATAACCAAAAACAATCAAATAAACTAGACTAGAGGGAGTAGCAGGTTATGTAAAAGGTAAGTACAAGTAATCATCCAAAATAAGTGAGATTACTAACCTAGAAATAGATCTAGAAACCTGCTGCAAGAAGTTTAAATGCAATAGTAGTAAAAATGTTTTATACGTCGACATAAGTATATTAATCCATTGTAAACATAGACTTTATAATAAAATTTTAGGTCAATTTTTTGCAGAGTCTTTCACGGTCAACCGGCCAGCCTAAGACCCAAGTCTTTAGCGTGTTTAGTGTTTACATACCATTGGAATACATTGTTTCTTTGGTATCAACAATTTCCACCATCAATTTATGATATTGTTAGAAATCTTTATTTGGTCATAAATTATACTCCTCGTTCTAACAGTTTAATGCGTTTGCTTCTTTTCCGAAAATTTTCCATATTTTCTGGGAAGCAAACACAACTTTGAAGATTAACTTTGGGTTATGGTATTCCAATTAGATACTTCCAAATAAAAATGGAGAAGCAGAGTCAAAATGATAAAGAAGAGTGAAGATTAGAGAAGGCACGGGCAAAATACCCATGGGATCGTCTACAAAGATACCGTACCTGATAACAGGAAAAGAGAAAATAGGTGCGGGATGGATAATTAAAAACCACGAAGAAGGAAGGTTCATTAATAGCCGCGAATACGGAAAGAAATCGGCATAATCCATGATTATGTGCGATTGGTTGTTGTTACCATAAGCATTATAAATTACTCATGTCACGAGTAATCAATGTAATAAATATTGTAGTAACATGCAGGAATTAAGTAGGGTAAGACAATTACTTATTGTACTCTTATATAAACCCCCTTACCATATCTTGTACTCTCATCAAGAAATTCACGAAATTATACTATCAATTGTTTATATTTTTATTTTCTGCTATTTGAAGATCTTATTCTCTCCTTTTGGAAGAAAGCTGCGATTATCAATAAGATTTCTATTTCCTTATTCTCTCAATATTTTATTTTCATTATTTGTTATTCATCTATATTAGGAAAAATGAGTAAAATTGGTTATTAGGAACCCGAATTATAGTATTATCTGTTTTGGGCCACAAAAATTATTTTTTGGTTAAACAAATTGGTTCAGTTATCGAAAAATCTAGTAATTTTTTCACTTTTCATTTACATATTTTGTCTTTAGCAATAAATTATGTCTGTCACTAATCAAATTGTTCAGGTTGAGGATAGACAGCAAGGAGGGACTCCTCCACACAACACGCCCACACATTCTCCACTGTGTTTACGAGAAAATTCACCACACATTCTCCACTGTGTTTACGAGAAAATTCACCTGTCAGATCCGCTAATCGTAATGCGGGACAACAACATGAGGAACAATTAAATGTGCAAGATGACTTGAAGCAATTTATTGCGTAGTAAATTGGTGAAGCTCTGCGTGCTTTTGCAACTGGGTTACCGAGTGTTGTTCAGGCTCCACCACTAGTTAATACAACTATGAAAAATCCTCAGTCAGGACTTGAAAACTCTGAAAGTGGAGAAATACCCAAATAAATTTGGAGCCAGAGGGTTAGGTACGCCAAATAATTCTAATTTACAGAATTTACTTATAACTTTGCAGAAACAACTCAAGAAACAAAATAAGCAGATAGAACAGATATCGGGAGTACCGCCTGTGATTAAAGGAGTGGATATTAACAAGTATTCACCACAACCATGGAAGCCAAGTGCAACACCATTACCAAGACCGAAAAAGTTTAAAATGCCCGATATTCCTAAATATGATGGGACTATCGAACCACGATATAATGACCCAACCAGTTGTTTTAAATATTATAGCCCCATATCCCTATTTATTGCCTCCTCTATGTTTAATTGTGGTTATGTGACTTGCCGGTATGGTTCGTCTGATTTGGGGTGAGTTTCGGAGTGAATTGGGACACTAAGTCTCAAAGTTCGAAGTTTAAGTTGAAAGAGTTGACCGGAGTTTAACTTTTGTCTAGACGACTTCGAAATGGAATTTTGATGGTTCCATTAGCTTCTTATGGTGATTTTGGACTTAGGCGTATGACTGAATATTGATTTGGAGGTCCGTAGGTTGGTTTGAGGCTTTTTGGCGAAAGATGAAGCGTTGAAGGTTTGAAAAGTTGATAGGTTTGAATGAGGGTTGACTTTATTGATATCGGGCTTGGATTGTAATTTCGGGAGTTAGTATAGGTCCGTTGTGTCATTTAGGACTTGAATACAAAATTTGAGCTAATTCGGAGTTGGTTTGATATGATTCGACATTAGTTTAAGAAGTCGAATGTTCATTGATTCAATAGGCTTGAATTTAGAGCGATTCATTGATTTGATATTGTTTTATGTGATTTAAGGCCCCGAGTAGGTTCGTATTATGTTTCGGAACTTAATGGTATGTTTGGACGGGGTCCTAGGGGCCTCGGGTGTGATTTCGGATAGAAATTAGGTTCATTTTGGACTTATGATGATTGCTGAAGATCAGTTGAGATCTGGTGCAACCGCACCTACGAGGGGCACGACCGCAGGTATGGCACCACAAAAGCGGTCCAACGGTCGCTGGTGTGAAATGGGGTTTGGTGAGCTAGGTCCACAGGCGCGGAGGTCCTTCCGCAGTGCGCATCCGCAAGTGCGGATATCTTCCATAGAATCAGATATTGGTCTGTTGTGTCAAGACTGCAGATGCGGTCATGTACCGCAGAATTGGACGCGCAGAAGCGCCCTTTGGTGTACAAAAGCGGAAGAGCATGTGCACGTTTTGTCCGTAGGAGCGAAATTCCCTGAGCCTTAGTTGAAGCCGCATGTGCGATGCATTTTTCGCAGATGCGGAGTAAAAGAAGCGATGAGTTTTTTGCAGGTACAGAATGTTTGAGTAGAAATAGGGGCGAATCAAGGGTTTATTCCACTTTTCATATTTTGAGTTAGAGAGCTCGGTTTTGGGCGATTTTGAAGGGGATTTTCAAGGATTGGATCGGGATAAGTGTTTTGACTCGGTTTTGTTCATTAATCATGATTCCATCATTGTTTTATCATTTAATTAGTGATTTGAGTTGGAGAAATTGAGGATTTTGTGAAAACTTTCCTAAACTATAAATTGAGGATTTGAAGGTTGATTTGAGGTCGGAATTGTTTTAGTATGGCTGTACTCGTATTGGAATGAGTGTTTGAATTTTATAAGTTTGGTCGGGTTCCGGGTGTGAGCCCGGGTTGACTTTTTGATTTACTTTAAAGCTCACAACTTTATTATCCGAAATCATTTCCTATCCTTTGTATTTAAGGTATTAAGTTATTTTGGCTAGATTCGAGCCGCGGGAAAGGCTTACTAGTGATTTGATTTAGCTTGTTTAAAGTAAGTATCTTGTTTAACTTTTTGTGTGTGTGTTGGGGGGGGGGGGGGACTACCCATTAGGACTTGGGTGATATGTTTTATCTGGATTATGTGAAAGACGCATACACGAGGTGACGAATGTGTACACAGGCATATACATGGTATTTTGATCGGTTTAGACTCTTAGACTCTATCATGCATTTAATTAGGAATTGAAATATCATGTTAGATATTCCATTGTTAAATTGCTCTTACATGCTTTACTTGATGTTGTTATCACCCGCTTTATCCTTTGTTGCCAAACATGCTCTTATATGCCATTGTTATCTCTCTTAATGTTATATTACCTCATTTATTGTCAGGTTATTCTTGTTTGAAGTTGTTGATTATTGAGAAATCTTTCCTTGTTTAGAAGTTCTCACTCATTTTATTATTATTAAGATTCTTGCTCGTATTGTGGTTGAGCCGTGGACTATATATTTTGGTAACTTCGATATTGTTGATTTTGGTAAGCTGTGGCATATCAGCACTTATGGTGTGCGTTGCTATTGTGTTGTGATATTCATGCACATGCGACGGTATAAGGAGTGAGAATTTATGTGCGTGTTGCTAGTAAGGGAATTATTTGAAACCACACGACGTCATAAGGGAGCTAAAGTACATGCAGCTATTTCGGGAAAAATATTTTCAAAAATATCTTAATGCAAGGCTCACGTGGCGGTATAAGGAAAGATTGTGATTTTGAATTGTAAAATGCGGATATGAGGTGGTACCTCAATTGATATTCTTGTGGTACATTCTATGTTAAAGAGGCTTGTTGGTTGAACAGTTTTGTTATTTCTTTATTTGCCTTAGTTGTATCTGTTCGTATTGTTTTCTTGATGTTCCTATCATGTGTTCAGCCCTTGACTCCTTTATTGTTTTAAATTCTGTTGTTAGCTTACGTTATTGAACTGCTTTGTCGTCATTTATTTCCTCGTCTTCCATTATTTGCCTATACTATATCTTGTTCAGCTTCTCTTATCCTAGCAGGTGTCTTGACCTGGCCTCGTCACTACTCTATCGAGGTTAGACTTGATACTTACTGGTTACCGTTGTGGTGTACTGATACTTCACTTCTGCACATTTTTGTGCAGATCCAGGTACTTCATCTCAGGCTAGGTATCAGTGATTTGGCTATACATTCCAGAGAATTCAAGGTATACATGCTTGGCGCTCGCAGGCCTCAGACTCACCTTCAGTCATTGTTTTTACTGTTGTTTATCTTCTACTTAGATAGTGTTGTATTAGAGGTTCTTAGACTATCTTTGTAGAGCTTATGACTCAGTCCACTAGTTTTGAAAATTTTGTTACTGATGTTATGTTTTGGATTTATTATGAGTGTTATCGAATTATCTTATTATCTTAGTTACTAATTGTGTTAAGTTATCATTGAATGTTAGGCTTACCTAGTCTTAGAGACTACGTGCCATCATGACATCTTAAGGTAGGAAATTGGGGTCGTGACAAGTTGGTATCATAGCTCTAGGTTTATAGGTGTTACAAGTCATAAGCAAGTTTAGTAGAGTCTTGTGGATAGGTGAGGAGACATCTGTACTTATCTTCGAGAGACTATGGAACTGTTAGGAATATTCCACTTTTTTGATTCCTTATCATGTGAATTTGTTGATTTCGAAATTTGAGTTTTGTCTTTCTATTCTCACACAGATGGTGAGGACACGCACTGATGGTCGGGGTAGAGGCCGAGAAGGGGCACATGGTGCAGCCAGAGTACTTGCTTGGGCAGCGACTGAGGAGCCACCAGTAGCTCCGGTAGGGAGATAAACACCCGAGATGCTTGTTGTTTCTCCTGGACTTCAGAAGGCCCTAGTGCAGTTTTTGATCATGTTTAGCACTCTAGCCCAGGCAGGATTGATTCCCCTTGCACTAGCTATATCTCAGGCTATGGGAGGAGCTCACACTCCCACAACCCACACTCTAGAGCAGCGGGTATATGTTGATTAGGTTCCGGGGGTTATACCAGCACAACTTGTTGTTCCGGTTCAGCCTGAGGTCAAGCTAGCGGCATTCGAGGAGGAGCAAAAGAGACTTGAGAGGTTGAAGAAATATGATCCTCCTACCTTCAGTGACACAACTACCAAGGATGCACAAGGCTTTCTAGAGAACTGCCACCGTATTCTTCGTACCATGGGTATTGTGGAGGTAAGCGGAGTTGCTTTTACTACATTTCAGCTGTCAAGAGCAGCGTACCAGTGGTGGCAGGCTTACGTGGAGGGTAGACCAGCTGATGCAACCCCACTCACTTGGGCTCAATTTTTCGAGATGTTTCTAAAAGAGTTTGTTCCCTAGACCCTTCGCGATGCGTGGCGCACAAAGTTTGAGTAGCTACATTAGGGGGCTATGTCAGTGTCAGAGTATGCTATCAGATTCAGTGAGTTGTCCCGATATGCACCTACCTTGGTTTCTATAGTTAGAGAGACAGTACGCAGATTCATCAAGGGGCTCAACTATGGTATTAGATTCAGCATACTCGAGAGTTGGAGACAGACACTCCGTATCAGCAGGTGGAGGTTGGAGGGCATGCAGGGCCGAGATAGAGAGGACAGGGAGGCCAAGAGGCCTCGAGGTACTGGAGGATTTAGTGGTGGCCACACTGCAGCTACAACCCGTCATGGTAGGGGATATATGAGTCATCCAGTTCATTCATCACTTCCAACTTCTAGCAGGGCTCCGACTATTTCTAGGCCCCAGGTTGCTCACTATGCACAACCACTTTTTGGTGCACCTTCCACTTGGCGTGCTTTCAGCGGCCAGTCCAGCCGACCAGGCCAAGATCAGTTTTAGTAGCCGCGCCCACCGAAAGCTTATTTTGAGTGTAGCAATACTAGACACATGGTGAGAAACTGTCCCAGACTTAGGAGGGGTGCACCTCCACGGACTGCACAGGCTCCACGGATTTCACAGGGTCCACAAGGTTCGCAAGCCATGGTTGTCACTCCAGTTTCCTCCTCACCTGCACTGTCAGCTAGGGGTGGAGGTCAAGAAGGCAAATGTTGTCCTATTAGGGGAGGCTAGGCTTGTTTCTATGCTTTTTCGAGTAGGATAGAGGCTATCGCCTTAGATGCAGTAATCACAGGTATTGTTCCGGTTTGTCAAGGGATGCCTTAGTTTTATTTGATCCAGGATCCACTTACTCATATGTGTCATCTTATTTTACTCCGTATATGGATATACCTCGTGATTCTTTGAGTTCTCCCGTATACGTGTCCATGTTTGTGGGAGATTCTATTATTGTAGACCGTATTTATCGGTTGTGTTTATTTGTTATTGGTAGTTTTGAGACCAGAGTTGATCTATTATTACTCAATATGGTAGACTTTGGTGTGATCTTGGCATGGACTAGTTGTCTTCCCATCATGCTATTATGGATTGTCATGCCAAGACTATGACACTGGCTATGCCAGGTTTGTCGCGATTGGAGTGGAGGGGTACATTAGATTATATTCCTAGCAGAGTTTTGTCCTTTATTAAGGCACAAAGGATGGTTGAGAAGGGGCATGATGCGTACCTGGCCTTTGTGAGAGATATCAGTGCTGACACTCATAATGTAGAGTCAGTTCTGGTAGTGAGAGATTTCCCAGATGTATTTCCAGTAGACGTACCGGGTGTGCCACATGATTGGGATATTGATTTTGGTATTGACTTGGTGCCGGGTACTTGGACCATTTTTATTCCACCATATCGTATGGCACCTATGGAGTTGAAGAAATTGAAAGAGCAGCTTCAGGAGTTGCTTGATAAGGGTTTCATCCGGTCGAGTGTCTCACCTTGGGGTGCTTCAGTTTTGTTCGTGAAGAAGAAGGATGGCTCTATGCGGATGTTCATTGATTAAAGGCAGCTGAACAAAGTTACATTCAAGAACAAGTGCCTATTGCCGTGAATTGATGACTTATTTGACCAACTATAGGGTGCTAGAGTGCTCTCAAAGATTGTTTGAGGTTAGGGTTTCATCAACTGACGATTCAGGATTCAGATATTCCGAAGACTGCCTTCAGGACTCAGTATGGTTACTACAAGTTCCTAGTGATGTCATTTGGGCTAACCAATGCCCCAACAACATTCATGCACCCGATGAACGGTGTATTTCAGCCATATCTTGATTCTTTCATCATCGTATTAATTGATGACATCTTGGTATATTTTCATAGCCGGGAAGATCATGAGCAACATTTGAGGATCATGCTCCAAACCTTAAGGGAGAAGAAGTTGTATGCAAAGTTCTCAAAGTGTGAATTCTTGCTTGATTCAGTGGCATTTCTAGGTCATGTGGTGTGTAGTGAGGGGATCAAGGTAGATCTGTAGAAGATTGAGGTAGTTCAGAGTTGGCCTACACTGTCTTCAGCTACTAAGATTTGGAGTTTCCTTGATTTGGCCAAATATTATCACTGTTTTGTAGAGAGTTTCTTGTCTATTGCTGCAACTTTGACTAGATTGACCCAGAAGGGTGCTCCATTCAGGTGGTCTAACGAGTTCGAGGAGAGCTTTCAGAAGCTCAAGACTGCCTTGACCACAACTCCAGTTCTAGTTTTGCTTTCAGCATCGAGTTCATATACGGTTTATTGTGATGTATCACAAATTAGTATTAGGTGTGTGTTGATGTAGGAGGGTAGGGTGATTACTTATGCTTCACACCAGTTGAAGCCCCATGAGAAGAACTACCATATTCATGATTTAGAGTTGGCAGCTATTGTTCACGCTTTGAAGATTTGGAGGCATTATCTCTATGGCGTGTCTTGCGAGGTATTCACAGATCATCGTAGTCTACATCACTTGTTTAAGCAAAAAGGACCTAAACTTTAGGCATCGAAGGTGGCTTGAGCTACTGAAAGACTCTGATATTACTATTTTGTATCATCTCGGGAAGGCCAATGTGGTGACCGATGCCTTGAGTGGGAAGGCGGAGAGTATGGGTAGCCTTGCATGTATTCCAGCTGGTGAGAGGCCATTAGCATTGGATGTTCAGGTGTTGGACAACCAGTTTGTGCGATTGGATATTTCGGAGCCCAGCCGAGTTCTAGCTTGCGTGGTTTCTCGGTCTTCTTTGTATGAGTGCATCAGAGAGTGTCAGTATGACGACTTCCATTTGCTTGTAATTAGGGACATGATGCAGCACGACGATTCCAAGGAGGTTTCTGCTGGATATGATGTGGTGTTAAGGATGCAAGGCCAGATATGTATGCCCAATATTGATGGGTTGCATGAGATGATTCTTGAGGAGGCCCATAGTTCGCGGTACTCCATTCGTCCGGGTGCCACTAAGATGTATCCGGATTCGATGCAACACTATTGGTGGAGAAGAATGAAAAAGGATATGGTGGAGTATGTGGCTCGGTGCTTGATTTGTCAGCAGGTGAAGTACGAGCATTAAAGGCCGGGCGGGTTGCTTCAGAAACTTGAGATTCCCTAGTGAAAGTGGGAGTGTATTACCATGGACTTCATTATTGGGATTCCACGGACCTTGAAGAAATTTGACGCAGTGTGGGTGATTATGGATAGGTTGACCAAGTCGGCACATTTTATTCCGGTGGTCACTACCTATTCTTTAGAGCAATTGGCTCAGATCTATATCCGTGAGATTGTTCGTCTCTATGGCGTCCGGTGTCCATTATATCTAATAGAGGCACGTAACTCACATCACACTTCTGGAGGACCTTACAACATAAGTTAGGCATGCAGGTTGAGTTCAGTACACACCCCAGATGGAGGGGCAGTCCGAGCGCACCATGCAGATCTTAGAGGGTATGCTATGTGCTTGTGTTATGGATTTTGGGAGTTCATAGGATCGGTTCTTGCCTCTTGCAGAATTTGCCTACAAAAACAGTTACCAATCTAGTATTCAGATGGCTCCTTATGATGGCTTATATGGGAAGCAGTGTCATTCACCAGTTGGTTGGTTTGAGCCGGGGAGGTTAGGTTGTTGGGCACTGATCTGGTTCGGGATGCCTTGGAGAAAGTCAAGTTGATTCAGGATCGGCTTCATACAACACAATCTAGATAGAAGAGTTATGCTAATCAGAAGGTTCGTGATGTAGCATTTATGGTGGGAGAGAGAGTTTTGCTGCGGGTTTCACCCATGAAGGGTGTGATGAGATTCGGGAAAAAGGGCAAGTTGAGCCCTAGGTATATTGGTCCTTTTGAGATCCTTGAGAGAGTGGGGGAGGTGGCCTACAAGCTTGAATTTCCACCCAACTTATCGGTAGTTCACCTGTGTTCCATGTTTCGATGCTTCGAAAATATTATGGTGGTCCGTCCCATATGTTAGATTTCAGCTCAGTCCAATTAGACAAGGATTTGACTTATGTTGAGGAGCCAGTGGTCATCTTGGACAGGCAGGTCCGAAAGTTGAGGTCAAAGAACATTGCTTCAGTGAAGGTTCAATGAAAGGGTCAACCAGTCATGATATGCATAGCCATTATCCTCACCTTTTCAGCACTTCAGGTATGTCCCTATACTCGTTCGAGGATGAACGCTTTTTAAGAGGGGGAGGATGTGATGACATGACCGGTCAGTTTGAGTATTGTAGCCCCGTTCCCCTATTTATTGTCTCTGCTATGTTCTATTATGGTTATGTGACTTGCTAGGGTGGTTGATTTTGGTTTCAGGCGAGTTCCAGAGTGAATCACTTAGTCCTAAAGTTGGAAGCTTAAGTTGAAAAAGTTGACTCAATTTGACTTTTGTGTAGACGACTCTGGAATGGAGTTTCGATGGTTCTAATAGCTTTGTATGGTAATTTTGGACTTAGTCGTATGTCTAGATATTGATTTCGAGGTCCGTAGGTTGGTTCGAGGGTTGACTTTATTGATATTGGGCTCCGATTGTGATTCCGGGAGTTGGTATAGGTCCATTGTGTCATTTGGGACTTGCATGGAAAATTTGAGCTCATTCGGAGTTGTCTTGGTATGATTCGACATTAGTTTTAGAGGTTGAATGTTCATTAATTCAATAGGCTTGAATTGGGGTGCGATTCGTAGATTTGATTTTATTTGATGTGATTTAAGGCCTCGAGTAAGTTCATGTTTTATTTTGGGACTTGATGGTATGTTTGGACGGGGTCCCGAGGGCTGTAGGTGTGATTCAGATTGAAATCGGGTTCATTTTGGACTTAGGATGATTGCGCTGAAGATTAGCTGAGATCTGGTACAACCGCACCTGCAAGGGGTATGATCACAAGTACAGCACCACAGAAGCGGTCCAACGACCATAGGTGCAAAATGGGGCTAGGTGAGTTGGGTCCGCAGGCGCGGAGGTCCTTGCGCAGGTGCGTATTCGTAGATACGGATCTTCTGCCAAAATAGATATAGCCAGTTGTCGCAGGACCGCAAGTGCGGTCAGGTACTATAGAAGCGGACGCGCAAAAGCGCCTTTTGGTTCATAGAAGTGGAAGCCCAGGTGCACGTTTTGTCCGCAGGAGCAGAATTCCCTGAGCCATAGTTGAAGCCGCATCTGCGATGCATTTTTTGCAGACGCGGAGTCATAGAAGCGACAAGTTTTCCACAGGTATGGATGCCTCGGCAAAAATAGAGGTGAATCGAGGGTTTATTCAATTTTTCATATTTTGAGTTAGAGAGTTCGATTTTGGGCGATTTTGAAGGGGATTTTCAAGGATTGGATCAGGATAAATGTTTTTGACTCGGTTTTGTTCAATAATCATGATTCATCATTATTTTTATCATTTAATTAGTGACCTGTGTTGGAGAAATTGGGGATTTTGTGAAAACTTTCCTAAACTATAAATTGAGGATTTGAAGGTCGATTTGAGGTCAGAATTGGATAATTTTAGTATGGTTGGACTCGTATCACAATGGGTATTGGGATTTTATAAGTTTTGTCGGGTTCCGAGGTGCGGGCCCAGGGTTGACTTTTTGAGTTGACTTTTTGATTTTCTTTAAAGATCGCAACTATATTATCCGGAATCGATTCCTATGGTTTTTATTTATGGTATTAAGTTATTTTGGCTAGATTCGAGCCATCCGGAGTTGGATTTTCGCGGGAAAGGCATACTAGTGTGTTGATTTAGCTTATTTGAGGTAAGTATGTTGCCTAACTTTGTGTGGGGAACTACCCCTTAGGACTTGGGTGATATGTGTTATCTGGATTATGTGAAAGATGTGTACACGAGGTGACGAGTGTGTACACATGCTTATATGTTGTATTTTGACCGGTTTAGACTCTTAGACTCTTTCATGGATTTAATTAGAAATTTAAATATCATGTTAGATATTCCATTGCTAAATTACTCTTACATGCTTTACTTGATGTTGTTATCCCCTTCTCTATCCTTTATTTTCAAACATGCTATTATATGCTTGAATTGCCTTTGTTATCTCTCTTATTGTTATTTTACCTCCTTTATTGTTGGTTTTTTCTTGTTTGAAGTTGTTGATTATTGAGATATCTTTCCTTGTTGAGAAATTCTCACTCATTTTGTTGTTATTGAGATTCTTGTTCGTATTGTGGTTGAGCCGTGAGCTATATGTTGTGGTAACTTTGGTATTGTTGAGTTTGGCATATTGTTATTATTTTGTGATATTGATACGCATCCGACGGTATAAGGATAGGAGTTAATTTGCATGCGGCAGCATAAGGTGGTAATTTATGTGAGTGTTGCTAGTAAGGGAATTGCTTGAAGCCACGCGGTGACATAAGGGAGCTAAAATGCGTGTAGTTATTTCAGGAAAAAATGTTTTAAAAAATATCTTAATGTAAGGCTCATGTGACGGTATAAGGAAATGTTGCGATTTTGAATTATAAAATGCGGATATGAGGTAGTACCCTAGTTGTGATTCTTTTTGTACATTCCATGTTAAAGAGGCTTGTTGGTTGAACAATTTTAGTATCTCTTTATTTTCCTTAATTCTGTTCGTATTGTTTTCTATGTTCCTATCATGTGTTCACTCCTTGATGCCTTTATTGTTTTAAGTTCCGTTGTTAGCTTACATTACTGAACTACTTTATAGTCATTTATTTCCTCGTCTTCCATTATTTGCCTATACTATATCTTGTTAAGTTTCTCTTATCCTAGCAGGTGTCTTGACTTGGCCTTATTACTATTCGACCGAGGTTAGGCTTGATACTTACTGGGTACCGTTGTGGGGTAATGATACTATACTTCTACACATTTTTGTGCAGATCCAGGTACTTCATCTCAGACTAGGCATCAGTGATTTGGCTATACATTCCGGAGACTTCAAGGTATACATGCTTGGTGCTTGCAGGCCTCAGTCACCTTCAGTCATTGTTTTTACTGTTGTTTATCTTCTACTCAGACAGTCTTGTATTAGAGGTTTTTAGACTATCTCTGTAGAGCTTATGACCCAGTTCACCAGTTTTGGGAATTTTGTTACAGATGTTCTGTTTTGGAGTTATTATGAGTTTTATCAAATTATCTTATTATCTTATTTGTTAATTCTGTTAAGCTATCAATTAATGTTAGTATTACCTAGTCTTAGAGACTAGGTGCCATCACGACATCCTAAGTTGGGAAATTAGGATCGTGACACACGAGATCACGTTATTACATTTACTACAGGAGTAAAGGCAATGATTTGACAAAGCAGGAAATTGAATCTGTGTTGGTGAAAAGTTTTTGTGAAACCCTTATGAAAGGGGCACTAATATGGTACTCTCTCTTACCTGAAATTTTAATTGGCTCTTTTGCTGAGCTTGCGGATTCATTCATAAAAACATATTTGGGAGCTCAAAAAGTAGAAAAAGAATGGAATATATATATTCGAGATGAAACATGAAAGTACAGAATTGCCCTGAGAATTCATGGATCGATTCCGGCGTTAAAGGAAGATGTTACCTCGTGTACCTGATAGTTGGACAACAATGGCATTTGCCAGCAACCTGAACGAGAGAATTTCAAAAGCTACAGGAAGATCAAAGAAGAGTTTACATGAATTTCCTGTAACTACTTGGAATGATATTTATAACAGGTATAGCACAAAGTTATGACTAGAGAAAGATAAGGTATCCCAACCAAAGGTGGAGGAGAGGTTCGGATCTAGATGGTCAGACCAAAAAGGAGATCTAGAAAAAATAGGTACGAACCTTACATGGGACCTGCGGGGCGAGATCTTAAGCCATAACCAGAACATGCACGGTTTGATCAAAGATCACGACAAAAGGAGGTAGGTTCTTCTTCTCGATTTGGAAAGGAACGGGGTATGACAAAAATCAACGATCAAAATTTTTGATCAAAAATAGGAGATTACAATTTCAACATCAGCACTTTTGATTTAGTAGATGTGTTAAGAGGCATGGGTAATAAGGTGCGGTGGCCTAAAGAGATGAGATCAGATCCTAGAAAAAGAAGTCAGGAATTCTGGTGTAAATTCCATAATGATCACGTTCACAGAATATCAGATTGCAGGATCTTATAAGCGGAGGTTGATTCTTTCCTAAAAAGGGTTATCTCACTGATCTATTTAGTGAGAAAAGAAAGCAGTCTTATATGAAAAATAGGGAAGAACCATCGAAGCCTCCATCGCCAAAAACGGATGGTGAATGTAATAACCGAGGTTGAGGAGGTTAATGGAGTTACATACATGACATCAAAAAGAACAACCAAAATTTTAGTGACCCACAGAAAGCGGATTCGATAAGTCTTGGAAGGAGATATCATAAGATTTGACGATGAGGATATAGATGGCTTGTTCATCCATCATAATGATGCGCTGATAATTTCTTTACTTGTTCATGATACTAATGTCAAGCGAGTTTTGATTGATCCAGGTAGCTCTGTGAATATCATATTACTAAGAGTGGTCGATGAGATGCAAGCAACTGATCGCGTGATACCCACAGCTCGATCTTTGTTTGGGTTCGTTAATTCTAGTGAAATAACAAAGGGAAAAATTATACTATCTATATTTACTAAGGGTGTCGTGAAAGACACCGAATTCCAAGTGGTGGATGCATACATGGCTTACAACATAATTTTAGGAAGGCTATAGATTTATTACATGGATGCAGTACCGTCAACTTTGCATCAGGTTATCAAATTTCCATCACAGTGGGGAATTCGTCAGATCAGGGGAGATCAACAAGCGTCATGAGAAACCAACGCAGTTGCTGTGGCGAGCAAACCATCCAAAGATGAAGATGAAAAATAGAAATTACATTGTTCAGCTGAGAAGAATTTATTTTCTACCTCAACTAAAAGTGCGGGGAATGAAGCAGATATAAATGCGAGACCTGACATGATCCAAGAGCCAGAGGAGAACGAAACTATTAAAATAACTATGGAAGAACTCAAAGTTGTTGTATTATTCATTTACTAGCCCGAGAGAAAAGTCTATGTTGGGAAAAACCTAAGCCCGAAGTTGAAAAGTAAGTTAATTGTTTACGCACTAACGCTGATTGTTTTGTCTGGTCGCCCTTAGATATGACTGGTATCTCACCGGAGGTAATGACTCATAAGTTGAATGAAGATCCATTACACCCTCCAGTGAAGCAAAAGAAGAGAAAACATGGAGTATTCAAAAATCACGTAATTCAAGAGGAGGTAAATAACTATCATGACCCAATTTCCCACATTAGAAACTAAGATAATAAGATAAATCGATAAAACTCATAATTACTCCAAAACAGAATATCTGTAACAAAATTCATAAAACCGGTGGAACTGAGTCATAAGTTGTACAGAAATATACTGAAAATCCCTAGTACAACACCATCTAAATGAAAAGCAAATAGTAGTAAAAGTAAGGACAGAAGGTGACTCTGAGGCCTGCAAGCACCAAGCAGTTATACCTTGAAGTCTCCGAAATATATGGTCAAATCGATGATTCCTAGCCTGAGCCGAAGTACATGGATCTGCACAAAAATATGCAAAAGTATAGTATGAGTACACCATAATGGTACCTAGTAAGTATCAAGCCTAACCTTAGTAGAGTAGTGACGAGGTCAGGTCAAGACACCTACTAGGATAAGAGAGACCGAACAAGGTAAAGTACAAGAAAATAATGGAAGACGAGGAAATAAATGACAATAAAATAGTTCAATAGTGTAAGATAACAACAGAATTTAAAGCAATAAATGCAACAAAGAGTGAACACATGATAAGAACATCAAGAAATCAATACGGACAAATACAAGTAAAACACATAAAGAGATAACGAACTGTTCAACCAACAAGCCTCTTTTAATCGACTCTCAAAATTCAAATCTTCATTTTTCAAAGCTTTGATAAAAATCCTTAATTTTCCTCTTTGATTTTCATAAATTTGATGTTAAATTTATGATATAATCATGAAATATAGTTGGAAAGTGCTTAGAATCACTTACCTAATATTTTGAGATGAAAATTCTCTCTCCAAATCGCCACTTACCGAGTTTAGGGTTCTAAGATATGAAAAATGAGACCTAAATCTTGACTCCCAACCGTTTTGATCAGCTGCTGATATAGCAATGCGACCTTGAGTTCGTGTTTGCAAACCTTCGTAATTTTGAAATAGGGATCGCAATTGCAAACCCTGGCAGCCTCTTTAGATATCGCAATTGCGACAAAGGCTTCGCAATTGAAAAGCTGACTTTCTTCGCAAAAGCGACCAATTGGTCGCAAATGAGACCTAACCCAAGCATGTACTGTAATCGCAAATGTGAAGGGAAAGCCGCATTTGCGACATCTGAGCTCCCCTGCCCACTTCACAATTATGAGGCTGGTGCTCGCAATTGCAACATCAGAGCACCAACACACCAGAAAATCTTGTTTCTGTCCAAACCTTTATGAAATAGGTTCGAAACTCATCCGAGCCCCCTTGGGGCTCCATACTAAACATCCAAAAGAGTATAAAAATATCATACGAATTCGCTCGCACGATCAAAACATACAAATAACATCTAGAACTACGAATCAAACATCAAAATGCATGAATTTCAAAGAAACGTTCAAAAATCTCTAGAATTGCAACTAAGTGTCCGAATCATATCAAACCAAATCCAAATGACACCAAATATTGCAGACAATATCTAAATAGCATAACAGACCTATTCCAAGTCCCAAAACCGAATTCCGAACCTCATAGCCAAAAGTCAACCTATGGTCAAACTTAGAAATTCTTCAAAACCTCAAATTGCCAATTTTTCAGGAAAATAAAACAAATCAACCTACGGACCTCCGAATTCGATTCCGGGCATACGCCCAAGTCCCAAATCATGATACAAATATATTGGAACCATCAAAACACCGGTCCAGGGTTGTTTTCACAAAAGCTAACCTTTTGTCAATATTTCTAACTTAGACTTCTAAGCCAAGAACCAAAGGTCCAAATAAACCTAAAATCTTCCCGGAACGAAATTAACCAACCCCGCAAGTGATAAAACCACAAATGCACGTGTGAAGCACCAAAAGGGGAAATGGGGCTCAATAATCAAAACCACTGGCCGGGTTATTACATTCTCCTCCTCTTACAACAAATGTCCGTCCTTGAAAGTGCATAGTGACATACTTGAAGTGGTGAAAAGGAGAGGATAATAACTCCGCATGTCGTGCATGGTCTCCCAGGTCACCTCCTCGAGCATATGACCCCTCCATTGAACCTTTACCGAAGCAATGTTCTTTGACCTTATTTTTCAGACCCGTCGGTCCAAGATGGCCACCGGCTCCTCAATATAAGTCAAATCCTTGTCCAATTGGACTGAGATGAAATCTAATACATAGGACAGATCACCATAATACTTCCCGAGCAAGGAAACATGGAACACCGGATGAACTGTCGATAAATTGGGTGGCAATGCAAGCTTGTAGTCCACCTCACCAACTCTCTCAAGGATCTCCAAAGGCCAATATACCTAGGACTCAACTTGCACTTCTTCCCTAACCTCAGCACACCCTTCATGGGTGAAACCCGAAGCAAAACCCTCTCTCCCACCATAAATGCTGCATCACGAGCCCTCGATCAGCATAATTCTTCTATCTAGAATGCGTTGTACGAAGTCGATCCGGAATTAACTTGACTTTCTCCAAGGCATCCCGAACCAAATCAGTGACCAATAACCTAGCCTCTCCCAGGTTAAACCAACCAACTGGAGAACGACATTGCTTCCCATATAAAACCTCATAAGGAGCCATCTGAATACTCAATTGGTAGATGTTTTTGTAGGAAAATTCTGCAAGCGGCAAGAACTGATCCTAAGAACCCCTGAAATCCATAACGCAAGCTTGTAGCATATCCTCCAAGATTTGAATGGTGTGCTCAGACTGTCCGTCCGTCTAGGAGTGAAATGATGTACTAAACTCAACCCGTGTGCGTAGCTCACCTTGCACGGCTCTCTAAAAATGTGACGTGAACTGTGTACCTCGATCGGAGATTATGGACATTGGTATGCCATGGAGACATACAATCTCTTGGATGTGGATCTGAGCTAGCTGCTCTGAAGAATAGGTGGTCACCACTGGATTGAAATGTGCCGACTTGGTCAGTCTATCCACAATCACCCATACTGCATCAAATTTCTTCAAAGTAGGTAGGAGTCCAACAATGAATTCCTTAGTAATACGCTCCCACTTCCACTTGGGAATCTCAAGTCTCTAAAGCAAACCGCCCGACCTCTAATGCTCATACTTCAACTGCTGATAGTTCAAGCACCGAGCCACAAACTCCACTATATCTTTCTTCATTCTTCTCCACCAATAATGCTACCTCAAATCCTGATACATCTTAATGACACCTGGATGAATAGAATACCACAAGCGGTGGGCCTCCTCAAGAATCAACTCACTCACCCCATCCACATTGGGCACACAAATCCGACCCTGCATCTGCAATACCTTGCCATCTCTAATAGAAACATCCTTGGCATCGCCGTACTGTAATGTGTCCATAAGGACAAGCAAATGGGGGTCATCATACTGACGCTCTATGATGCACTCATATATAGAAGACCGAGAAACCACACAAGAAAGAACCTGGTTGGGCTCCGAAACATCCAGTCTCACAAACTGATTGGCCAAAGAGTGAACATCCATGGGTTGTGGCCTCTCTATGGCCGATAAGTATGCCAAACTACCCATGCTCTCTTCCTTTCTACTCAAGGCATCGAACACCACATTATCCTTCCAGGGATGATATAAAATAATGATATCATAGTCTTTCAGCAACTCTAACCACCTCAGCTGCTGCAAATTAAGATCTTTCTCCTTGAATAGATGTTGGAGACTCCGGTGGTCGGTATAGACCTCACATGGGAAACCCTACAGATAATGCCTCCAAATCTTCAATGCGTGAACAATAGTTGTCAATTCCAAGTCATGGACTGGGTAATTCTTCTCATGAACCTTCAACTGCCGAGACGCATAGGCAATCACCCTACCGTCTTGCATCAGTATCGCGCCAAGTCTGATACATGACGCATCATAATACACAGTGTAAGACCCCAAACCCGTAGGCAACACCAATATTGGGGCTGTAGTCAATGCAGTCTTGAACTTTTGAAAGCTCGCCTCATACTCCTCAGACCATCTGAAAGGAGCAGCCTTCTGGGTCAATCTGGTTAAAGGTGCAAAAATTGATGAGAAACCCTCTACAAAATGGCGAAAATGTCCAGCCAAACCAAGGAATCTCTGAATCTCAGTAGATGAAGATGGTTTAGGCCAACTCTGAACTGCCTCAATCTTCTTTGGATCTACTTTGATCCCCTCACTAGACACCATATGACCCAAAAATGCCACCGAATCAAGCCAGAATTCACACTTGGAGAGTTTTGCTTATAACTTCTTCTTCCTCAAGGTCTGGGGCAGGATCCTTAGATACTGCTCATGGTCTTCTCAGTTGTGAGAATATACTAAGATGTTGTCAATAAACACAATGATGAATGAGTCAAGATATGGCTGGAATACACTATTTATCAGGTGCATAAATGTTGTTGGGGCATTGGTCGGCCCAAATGACATCACGAGGAACTTGTAGTGACCATACCGAGTCCTGAAAGCAGTCTTCGGAATATCCGAATCCTTAATCTTCAGCTGATGATACCCTGATTGCAAATCAATCTTCGAGAACAGTGGCACCCTGAAGCCGGGCAAATAAGTCATCAATGCATGGTAGTGAGTATTTGTTCTTCACTGTAACCTTGTTCAACTGTCTATAACCAATACACATCCGCATAGTACCATCCTTCTTATTCACAAACAGAGTTGGAACACCCAAGGTGAAACACTAGGCCAAATGAAACCCTTATCAAGAAACTCTTATAGTTGTTCCTTTAACTCCTTCAACTCCGTTGGTGCCATACGATATGATGGAATAAAAATGGGCTGAGTGTCCGACACTAGGTCAATACAAAAATCGATAGCTCTATCACGTGGCATGTCCGGAAGGTCTGCTGGGAACACATCTGGGAAATCCCTCACTACCGGAACCGACTAAATGGTAGGAGTATCAGCACTAACATCCCTTACAAAGGATAGATATGCTTTACAACCCTTCTCAACCATCCGCTGTTCCTTAAGGAATGACACAACCTTGCTAGGAATATAATCCAATATGCCCCTCCACTCCAACCGCGGCAAACCTGGCATAGCTAATGTCACGGTCTTGGCGTGGCAATCCAAAATAGCATGATAGGGTGAAAACAAATCCATGCACAAGATCATATCAAAGACTACCATATTGAGTAATAATAAATCAACTCTGGTCTCAAAACCACCTACAGCGAATAAGCATGATCGATAAACACGGTCCACAACCATAGAATCTCCCATATGCATAGACTCATATATAGGAGAACTCAAAGAATCATGAGAAATATGGAGCAAAGTAAGATGACACATACGGATAAGCGGATCCCGGATCAAATAAGACTGAGGCATCCCTATGACAAACCAAAACCATACGTGTGATGACAATATCCGATGCAACCACCTCTGATCTATCGATAAAAGCATAGAAACGAGCCTGGCCTCCCCCTCTAGGGCAACCTTTACCCGCCTGACCTTCACCCCTAGCTTGTAGGGCAGGTGGAATGGCAACTTGAGCAACAACTATGACCTGCGAACCTTGTAGGCCCTGTGGAATCCGTGGAAACTATGTAGTCTGTGGAGATACACCCCTCCAAAGTCTGGGGTAGTCCCTCACCAATGTTTGGTATCACAACACTCAAAAAACGCTCTCGGTGGGTGTGGCTACTGAAACTAACCTTGGCCTGGTCGGCTAGACTCACCACTGAAGGCATCCCATTCAAGAGGTGCATTAGAAAGTAACTGAGCAAAATAGGCAACCTGGGACCTTGGAATAGCAGGAGCACTGCTAGTAGCTAGAAGTGCTAAATAAAATGGGTGGCGCACATAGCCTCTGCCATGACGATTTGCAACTAGAGTGCGGGCACCACTATATCCTCCTGAATCGCGAGGCCTCATAGCCTCCCTGTCCTCTCTCTCATGACCTCGCATACCTTCCAACCTATGTGTAATCTCTAACACCTGTGATACAGTGTATCCATCTCCAACTCTCAAGCCATATTGAATCTAAGACCATAGTTGAGCACCTCGATAAATCTGCGGAGTTGCTCTCTAACTGTAGAAACCAAGGTAGGTGCATGTCGAGAAAACTCACTGAACCTGATAGCATGCTCTGATACTAACATAGTCCCCTGAAGCAGCTGCTCAAACTCTGTGCGCCATTCATCACGAAGGATTAGGGGAACAAACTCTCTCAAAAATATCTCTGAAAACTGATCCCAAGCCAGTGGGTCTGCATCAGCTGGCCTACCCTCCTCATAAGATTGTCACCACCAATACACTGCTCCTAACAACTAAAATATAGTAAAAGCAACTCCACTCATCTCCACAATGCCCACGGTGCGGAGAATACGATGACACCTCTCTAGAAAACCCAAAGCAATGTCGCTAGCTGTGCCATTGAATATAGGAGGATCATACTTCTTGAACCTCTCAATTCTTCTCTACTCCTCCTTAGATGCCTCTCGCCTAACCTCAGGCCGAACTGGTATAACGAGTTGTTCTAGCATGACACCCAGAACCTAATCAATGTGGACCCAGAACCTCAGGCCCTAGGGTATGAGTCACAGGAGTTTGAGCTCCTTCCCTAGCCTGAGATGTGGCTGGTGCAATGGGAATCAATCCCGCCTGAGCTAGAGTTTCGAACATGTTCAAAAACTATGCTAGGGTCTCCTAAAGTCCAGGGGCAACAACAAGTGTCTCAGGTGACTGTCCCCCAACTGGAGCTATTGGTGGCTCATCAGTCGCTGCTCGGACAGGTGCTCTGGCTGCAACACATGCCCCTCCTCAGCCTCTACACCGGCCCCAACCTCGCGCGACTCTAGCAGGAGGTGTAAGTGTCTGATTTTCTGATCCAGTAGTGTGTGTCCTCACCATCTGTGAGAGAATAGAAAGATAAAGATTCAGATTTCAAAGTCAACAAATTTGCACGATAAAGAATCAAAGGAGTGGAATTTTCTAATAGTTCTGTAACCTCTCGAAGATAAGTACAGATGTCTCCATACCGATCCATAAAACTCTACTAGACTTGCTTATGACTCGTAGGACCTATGAACCAAGAGCTCTAACACCAACTTGTCACGACCCCAATTTCCCACCTTAGGATGTTTTGATGGCACCTAGTCTCTAAGACTAGGTAAGCCTAACATTTATTGATATCTTAACAGAATTAACAACTAAGATAAAAAGATAAATCGATAAAACTCACAATAACTCCAAACAAAACATCTGTAACAAAACTCCCAAAACCGGTGGAACTGAGTCATAAGTTCTATAAAGATATACTGAAAATCCCTAGTACAATACTATCTAAATGAAGAGTAAACAGTAGTAAAAGTAAGGACAAAAGGTGACTCCGAGGCCTGCAAGCGCAAAGCTGCTATACCTTGAAGTCTTTGAAATGTATGGTCAAATAACTGATGCCTAGCATGAGGTGAAGTACCTGGATCTGCACAAAAATGTGCAGAAGCGTAGTATGAGTACACCTCAATGGTACCCAGTAAGAATCAAGCCTAACCTCGGTAGAGAAGTGAGAGACTAAGTCAAGACACCTACTAAGATAAGAGACTGAACAAGGTAAAGTACAAGCAAATAATGGACGAGGAGGAAAAAAATGACAATAAAGCAGATCAATAATGTAAGCTAACAACGGAATTTAAAGAAATAAAGGCAAAAAGGAGTGAGCACATGATAAGAACATCAAGAAATCAATATGACAAGTACAAGTAAGACAAATAAAGAGATAACAAACTGTTGAACCAACAAGCCTCTTTAACATAGAATGCACAACAAGAATCACAACCGAGGTACCGCCTCATTTCCACATTTCCCAATTTAAAATCACAACCTTTACTTATATCACCGCATAAGCCTTGCATTTATTTTTGAAAACTCCTTTCCCGAAATAGCTATACACTTTTTAGCCCCATTATCTCACCACGTGGCTTTAAGTAATTCCCTTACTAGCAACACACGTATAAATCTCACCTTATCTCACCGCATGCATATCAACCCCTATCCTTGTACCACCGCATGCGTATCAATACCACAACATAATAACAACTCGCACTACATGTGCCCATATGCCACAACTTGCCAAAATCAACAATACCAATATTACCACAGCAAATAGCCCATGGCTCAACCACAGTGTATACAAAAATCTCAATAACAACAAATGAATGAGGGACACTCAAAGGAAAGATATCTGAACAATTTACAACTTCAACCTTAATGTTATAATGGCTTCCATAACTTCAACATCAATAACCTAACAAGAAGATATTCCACGAAATAACAACTTCAATAATTTAATAATAAAGGAGTAACAAGACAAGAAGAGAGGTAGTAACTTCAACTAAAGCATATGAGAGCACTTACAACAAAAAAGGATAGAATAAACACTAACAATGTCAATTAGAGCATGTGAGAGTAAATTTAACAATGAAGGATATAACATGTTATAAAAAATTTAATTAAATGCATGAAAAAAGTCAAAAAGTCTAAACCGGTCAAAATACCACATATAACCCGTATACACACTCGTCACCTTGTGTACACATTTTACACATAGTATGATTAATACACAACAACCCAAATCCTAAGGGGTAGTTCCCCCACATAAAGCTAGGCAAGATACATACCTCAACTAGGTCAAATCAACCCTTGAAAATAGCTTTTCCCCTAAAATTTGCCTCCACACGACTCAAATCTAACCAAAAACAATTTAATAGGATCAAAAAATGCAAGGGAAACCAATTACAATAGATAAAGTAACCCCACGAGTCCATATATGTGTTTTGTTTAAAATCAGAGTCCAAATCAACTCTCAAAACTCAAATCTTCATTTTTCAAAACTTTGACATAACTCTCCAATTTTATTCTTTAATTATCATAAATTTGATGTTAAATCTAAGATATAATCATGAAATATAGTTGGAAATTAATTAGAATCACTTACCTAATATTTGCAGAAAACAATCCCCTCTCCAAATTGCCTCCTACCAATTCTAGGGTTCTGAAATATGAAAAATGAGACTTAAATCCAAACTCCCAACCCTTTTGATTAGCTGCAGATATTGCAAATACGGCCTTGAGTTCACATTCGCGAACCTTTGTGATTGTGGAACAGGTATCGCAATTGCGAACCCTGATAGCCTCTTAAGACATCACAATTGCGACAAGGCTTCGCAATTGCAAAGCTGACTTTCTTCACAAAAGCGACCAATTGGTCGCAAATGTGACCCAACCCAGACCTGTACTTTCTTCGCAAATTCAAAGGGAAAAGTCACATTTGCAATATCTAATCTCCCTTTCCCACTTCACAATTGCGAGGCTGGTGCACGCAATTGTGGCATCATAGCACCAGCACACCAGAAAATCCTATTTCAGTCCAAACCTTTTTGAAACACGTCTGAAGCTCATCCGAACCCTGCGGGCTCCAAACCAAACATCCAAAAAAGTCTAAAAATATCATACAAACTCACTCGTACGATTGAAACACAAAAATAACCTCTAGAATTACAAATCATACATCAAAACACATGAATTTCAAAGAAAAGTTCAAGATTTTCTAGAATTGTAACCAAGAGTCCGTATCCTATCAAACCAACTCCAAATGAAACCAAAATTTGTAGACAAGTTATAAATAGCATAATAGACTTATTCCAAATTCCAAAACCAAATTCGGAACCCGATAGCCAAAAGAACCTGTGGTCAAACTTGAAAATTCTTCTAAACTTCAAATTGCCAACTTTCAGCAAAACAACATAAAATAACCTACTGACCCCCGAATTTGATTCCAGGCATACGCTCAAGTCCTAAATCACGATATGAACCTATCAGAGCCATCAAAACACCGTTCTAAAGTCGTTTTTACAAAAGTCAACCTTTGATCAACATTTCTAACTAAGACTTCTAAGCCAAAACCAAGGGTCAAAATCAACCCAAAATCTTTCAAAAACGAAACTAACCAACCCTGCAAGTCATAAAACCATAAATTCACATGTGTGAAGCATCAAAAGGGGAAATGGAGCTCAAATACACAAAACGACCAGTCGAGTCGTTACAATAAACTTCTGAAAATTGGTTCAATTTGTGAGGTAAAGTACCGCGACTGGTTAGCCAATATTGTTGTAGTGCCAAAGAAAAATAGAAAGTGGGAAGTATGTGTAGATTATACTGATCTACATAAGGCATGCCCTAAAGATTCATTTTCTTTGCCACATATAGATCAATTAATTGATTCTACTGCTGGTCATGAACTTTTAAGTTTCTTAGATGCTTATTTTGGATATAGTCAAATAAAACGGATCCCCTAGACGACGAAAAAACTTCTTTTATTACATACATGGGGACTTATTGCTACAAAGTCATGTCTTTTGGCTTGGAAAAATGATGGAGCCACGTATCAGAGGTTGGTGACCAAAATATTTTAAGACTATTTGGGAAAAATAATGGAAGTCTACATCGATGACATGTTAGTAAAATCACCGTAAACAAAAGATCATCTCAGACATTTGAATGAAACCTTTGACATACTTCGCAAGTACAACATGAAGCTGAACCCAGATAAGTACGCCTTCAGTGTAGCCTCAGATAAATTTTTAGGTTTCCTTGTTTATAACATGGGATCGAAGTATATCCAGCTCAGATTAAAGAAATAGAAGAGATAACGGATGTACTTACGAGTAAAAGGAAGTACAAAGTTTAACTGGAAGAGTAGCAGCTTTGGGAAAATTCATATATAGACCTTCAAAGAAATGTTTTAAATTGTTCTTATTATTGAAAAATCAAAATCAATTTGACTAGACAGATAACTGTCAATAAGCTTTGAAAGATTTGAAATTATATCTATCAAAACTGCCTATATTATCAAAGCCAAGGGATGAAGAGATATTACCCATCTACTTAGCTGTATCAGAATGGCAGTAAGTGCGGTATTGGTGCCAAAAGAAAAAAGCACGCAATCTCCAATTTACTATATTAGGAACTCTTTGTTGGATGGGGAGACATGATATCCTTATTTAGAAAATTAGCACTCGCATTAATAATGACATCAAGATAGTTACGACCCTATTTTCAATATCATCCTATTTCTGTTGTAACTACTTTTTCATTAGGAAATACGTTACATAAACATGAATTATCAGGAAGATTAGCTAAATGGGCAATAACACTAAGTGAATATCATATTGTTTATCAGCCTCGAACTGCCATACAGTCACAGGTACTACCCGATTTGGTAGCAGATTTTAGTTCGAGCGTACCTTCCTGAAGCTGAAAATGAGGTGCGGGTATTTAGCGGATCTAATCTGAGGACTTGGACATTATACAAAGATAGATCCTCAAATGTAAAAGGAACAAGTTTGAGTATTGACTTCACCTTCATAGGAAATTATTAGACCTGCAATAAAATGTCCCTATAACTAATATTGAAGCCGAATATGAGGCGGTAATTGCAGGTTTGGAACTTGGAAAAGCGATGGGAATTGATCAGGTTGAAATCAATTGCGATTCACAACTTGTAGTCAATCGAATTTAAGGGAATTACGTGTCTAGAGAAACACAAATGCAGCAATACTTGAAAAAAGTATAGAAATTATTGCGCCAATTCCGATTGTGGAAAGAAATTCAAATTCCAAGAGAAAAGAATGCGTAAGTTGATGCATAGGAAACCTTGGGAGCAGTAGCCGACGTGTCAAATACAAAAATACAATCGTAGTGCATCTATTCCACTCAGTGCTTGATCAAGCCAAGAATGAGGTAAATTTTAATAATTTAACGTGGGATTGGAGAATTAAATTCATGAATTATTTGAATTATGGATACATGAGGATAAAAACAATCCCAATGGTTACGAATGGAAGTAGCTCGATATTGTTTAATAGAATGCAATTTGTATCGAAAGATGTTTGGTGGACCCTTAGATCGATGCCTTGGGCCCTCACAAACTGAATACATAGTGCAAGAGGTACATGAATGATATTGTGGAGATCACGCTAGTGGAAGGTCACTAGTGAAAATGCTAGTAAGAGCAGGGTATTACTGGCAAAAAATGGAAGACGAGGCGGGAAACTTTGTAAAAAGGTGCATTAAATGCTAACAATATGAAAATAATATGCATCAAACATTAGAATTGCTTTATTCATTTATCGCATCGTAGCTGTCTATGAAATAGGGAATGGATATCATAGGTCTTTGCCGCAAGCACCAAAAAGGTGCAGTTTTTATTAATTTTAAGTTATTATTTTTCTAAGTGAGTTGAAGCAGGTGCCTTCAAACAGGTACGAGAAAAGGAAGTTATCGACTTCATCCGGAGAAATATAATATGTAGATTCAGGGTTCCAAGAGAAATTGTATGTGATAATGGACCACAATTTGTGAGAGCAAAGGTCACTAATTTTTTCAAAAGATGAAAAATCAAAAGGATTTCTTTAGCACCATATCACCCCGTAGCTAATGGACAAGCGAAGTCGACAAATAAAACCATTGTCAACAATATAAAAAAGCATTTGGAAGCATCAAAAGGCAGGTGGCCTGACGTACTACCTGGGTATTATGAGCCTATAAAACAACGACAAAAAAAAGGCACGGAGGGAAATACCATTTTCACTTGTTTATGATACTGAGGCACTAATTCCAGTAGAAATAGGAAAACCAAGCCTGAGGCTTGAACTTGCAAATGACCAATCGAATGAGGAAGAACTTCAAACAAATTTGAATTTTTGCAGAATAGCGAAGGGAATCAACTTTAATACGGATGACAACGCAAAAGCAAAGGATTGAACGATATTACAACAGGAAAGCAAATCTTCGATATTTTAAGATTGGGGACTTCATCCTTAAGAAAGTGTTTCAGTCAACAGAAGTGATAAATGCAGGAAAATTATGTCCAAATCGGGAAGGACCATATCAAGTTCGAGGAATTGTTGGGAAAAGAGTATACGAATTGGAGACCATAGACAGAAAAGTGTTACCTTCCAATCGGAATGCAGTACACTTGAAGAAATACTACTTTTGAACAAGTACTTACGGTCAGGTATCTCAAAGTTCTTTATTTATTTTCTCATATAATTTTTACTAACCTTTTTAGATGATAGGCAAAAAGCTAACCCATACCAGATGATGACATTAGACCCAAAAGTTAAGCGGAATATTTAATTATTCTCAGTCAAGGTTATAACAATTCTGATGGGAAGCATTCCGCAGTCATCATCTAAAACATTACCCCCAAGTCTCGTGTGTTTCTCCTTTTTAGGAAAAGGACAGTGGAGGAAAGTTGATCCAGTGTTCAAGTTTTCATACATCAAAGCTCAAACACTAGGGGGACTATACATATGGGAGAAGCATATCTCAAGATTGTTTTCAAACAAAACTTTGAAGAAAATTTTAATTTTTCAAGCTCAAAGATTGAATGGAAAGTGAAGAATTAATGATTCAATAGAAAGCTCCAAAGAGCCATTAGGTTAAGGCTATTAAAATAGTCACGGGATAAATATACCCATACTTATAAACCTGCTACAAGAAAGCAATTATGAAAATATTGTATATGAATATTTGCTTCGGAAGTTCAAATAAAACTTCTTTAAATTACTTCATATTAATATTCTTACACCAACATGAAGATGAGACATCATTTTCATTAGTGTCGATTGCATAAAGGGGCCCTCTTTTATAAGTAAGACTGTGTGTATTAAGTCACGATATATTAAAGTATTCATTCTACTTATATAAAGCAAAAAAAGGCTCAAAAGTTAAAGACCAATTGCACACATAAAACATGTTGAAAGTTAACATTGATGTTGATAAACGTTTCCACAAAATAAATCAAAACGTCCAAAAGTATCCAGAAAACATAAAAATAATTGTTTTAAAAGTAAGGAGAATCGTGGGAAGGAGCGGAAGGATAAACTTGGGGACTAGAAGATGAAGGCTGGGGATCAACATGATTAGCCTCCGAACCGTCTTTGCTTAAATCACCATTAGAGTTTTCATCCTCGGGTGTAGAGAAACTTTGATCTTGCTGAGTAGAATCGATTTCTTCCTTTCCCCTGGCAATCTTTCGAGATCAAAGCCTTCTAGTGTCACGACCCAAAACCACATGATCGACACCCGGCACACTACCCGATCCGAGCGAACCAAACTATATGATGTACCCAAACCATATGTATGAAAACCAATTTAACTATGGAAGCTCTTTGAAAATCATATATATTTTCAAGTTAAATGATGAAATATTATTCCAATTCAAATTTACCCATGAACCCTTTCATAATAGTAATGAGATCAAATACAACAAATATCTTTTCATATATGTCGTGTACCATCCCGTTACTACAACTCATAACAACTATCTACGGAGCCTCTATAGCATGAAATATAACTGAATATTTTGACCAATGCCCGACTAACATAAAATAAGAAGACAATATGATAGCTACCACAAAATAGGAGTGGTGCCTCACTGTATACCTTGGGAAGAGAGTCACCCTAGCCATGTCTGCATGTCACGTATCATACTCCTCATTCAGAAATATGTAAAGTACGCGGAACGTTGAAGAGGGGCCCCTGAGGATTGAGTACACCACCACGGTACTCAATAAGCGTCATAGACAATCTCTAACTCAAGTTCCTGAGAAAATATTTTACAAAAACTATGCAACCAATATTTGATATAAAGTGATAAATAGTTATATAAATCGTGCTATTTGTCATTTTAAATGAAAAGACAATTGAAATGTGAACCATAATATAAGTTTTCAGAACATTTATATCAATTCAAGGTTTTAATAAAAGTCATATAAACCCATTTCAATTGCATTTGGTCACTGAAATCTGTTTCGGCTCCTTAGGCCTAAACTTAAGTAAATCATTATCTTTCACCAGGAGTACGATAGCGACACCGACATAATTAACAACTACTAGGTGATCAACCTAGCAAAAAGTATTCGACCCTACTTGTCTGGGCGGCTTTCTGTAGTCCCGTACGAGTCGACTTAACCTTATTACTTTAAGTAATAGTAATTTTCCCTCTCAATGGGTACTTCATCCCACAAACTTCTACTTAACCTTGGAATGTGACCCTACACCGACACACGTAGTTCCATGGTAAAGAACTTAATATTCGAATGAATCTCGGTAGTCTCTACTAGTAACTTCCAAAAAATTAAAATTTCAAAAATAGATTCTTAGTCTAATAGCCTCAAATGATCTATTTTTATCAAATCATAATTTTCATAGTCAATCCAAACCATTTAAACAATATCAAAAGAATAACTTTTCCATGCTAAAGCCTTTAGCAATTTAACATTAATCTTTTAAAGATACAATAAGTGCCACTCTACTGGTCAAATTTCAAAAGGCATACTTTTTCATGAAAACGTATCTTTAACATTAAAATATTTTATACTCTTATACACATATAAGTTTTAATAATACTTATAAGGTTTTCCTTAAGTGTCATCTTGCGAACAAGTTTTGAAACTAAGAATTTTATAAAATCACATGACACTTCATAAGCAACAAACTTAGAAACACATGGTGACATCCTTCCCGCTTCTCCCCACAAGTATGGATGCACATTTATAAATAATATCACATATTAACTCAAAATATGCTTTTAGAGAAAATCCTTCAAGAAGCGTAAGTCTTTATCAACTTACCTCAACCTTCAGGCTCCAAATAATGCTACACTGATTAAAATGCTCAAATATCGCCAACAATTCAATATCTATTAGGTATCCTATTTACATCAAAACAAATAAAAAAATATTAATTAATATCTATTTAGGCATCACAATTTGGCAACAAGCCTTCAACCATTCCAAATTATCTAATAGGTCCACCAATTAGCCTATTCAATTCGATTCGTATCATTAAATACTCATTCAGAGTCATTAATGATACTATATTCTTTACTTTACATCACCAAGTCACTATGCATTATCTTCTCCAATAAAACTCTATGCTCACGAACATCCAATTCTTGAACTAGTATTATTTCTTAGCCAAATGGCGATTCCCCCTTTATTTCGCCCATCAATTAGGTTATCAAGTCTATTGACATCATTAAAAAACTCAAAATCTTTTCATATATATCAACTCACAACTATTCACCTTCTTCTTCATTCAAAATATTATTTTCAAGACCCACTCTTAGGTTTGTATAATACTCCATTATAACTTCAAATAAACTTCATAAACATGCAACTCATACTCCAATATATCATCATATGTGAAGCTCAAGTAAAAAATTTTCTCTTGGTGGAAAAATCTCACTTTTCTCCTTTTGGTGTTCATGAAGATTTAACCCATTTTCTATGGATTTTGATCCATAATAATGTTAGTGTTATATCAAATGATGTTATATAATCATTCTTATACCAAATAAACATACCTTGAAGTGTATTCATGATGGGAGACTTCCTCTTTCTCTCTAGAACCCAAACCCTTGTCCAAAATTCCATCACTTTCTCTCTCCCCGAAATAGCCACTTTTATAATTTTGATTACGCTCCCTTCCTCTTCATTTCACTAGTTGATAGAATCAGCTATGCACAAGGCAGCGTAGCTACGCACAGCTCGCGTAGCTGCATGGCTACAGTGCTACCCTTCAGTAAAAAGATTATAACATCTTGTAGAAATATCCAAATGACGAACAGTTTGAAGCATTAAAAACTAGATACATAGATCTTTAATTTTATAGGTATTAAACCACATAACTTCATATATTGGGAGTTGTTCTTGTTTAAATTTAGGTCTTGTGTAAAGTCATTTGAAACTTTAGCCCATCATATAGTTTCCAACTTAACTTAGCCTTATGGTACTTCTTAGACCATAAACCATTATTAATATACATTGTAAACATATTATCATGATTAATTGGTATTATCCATATCATTAGTCCTTGTTCATACCCGAATTAATATAATTAGCACATGTCAATCTTCTTAATGGCCTTAAAATACTTTAAAATTTTCTGGGGTGATACATCTTGGCTAGACTCAGTCAAAGTCTCAAGACGAGTGTTCAGGAAGGCCCAACTCACGTCCAAAGTTAGTTTGTCCTCAAGAGTCTCGTAGTCTTTCTCCGACTGTTCAATTTCAGCCCTCAATTCTTCTTTTTCAGCTTCGGCAGCCTCATATGAAACCTTCAAAGGTTTTATGTAGTTTCAAGGAACTTAACTCTGTTGGAGGAGGTGTGAAGATCTTCTTGAGCTTGAGTCAATGCTTGGAACAGATCACCTGCGTACACTTCTTTTTGATTCAGAAGTTCTTTCAAACTTCAAATCTCCTCAGTGACCCTTGAATGCTGCTCAGCAAAGTGCCCTCCATCCTTGCTTTTTCCTTCTCTGCCTCATTTACAGAAGCCTTCATTATTGCTAACTTAGCAATAATGATCCTAAGCTATTGCTCTAGAGTATCTTTGTCGCCGGCCAAGACATCCTTCTCCAGTTTAAGGCTCTCATATTTCTCTTTCCAGTTGTCAGCTTCCGTGCTTAACTCTGCAATTTGTTGCCAAGCCAATCTCCTTATTAGCATCGTACCTGTTAAGTTGATATGCAAAAAGACGAGGGGAAAGATGTTATAAACCTAAGGAAGGAAGAAATGAAAGAAGTAAAAGAGGAAAGACATACCTTGATGGTAGAATGAATTATTTTCCTCTAGAGGGGACTGATCAAAGGCTTCAACCAAATCGCAGCTTAGTGAGATTTCTTCAGCAAGTTCATACCCTTGGGGACTTCGATCATAACTTGTTTCATACCGCTCCCAGTAGAAGGACCAGATTCATCTTGAGGGATAGCAGCGGGAGCAATGAGACTCATAGGAAGAGTAGCAAGAGGTTGTTCTTCAGAAACGAAGCCAAATTATTCCTTTCACCCTCGAATCCTTGAGCAAAATATCTTTCAACAGGATTTGAAGGATTGTTTAAGGCAGGTTCAACATCTTCTTCCTCTGAAATCTCCACAGGGATATCTTCAGGCTCATCAACCAAGTGAAAAGGCACAGAGTTTGAAGGCTGGTTTCGAGGGACATTGGATTTATCATATAAAATGACTCACCTCCTAACCCGAGGCCTCTTCAAGGAACCTTCATCTTTTTCCTCTTCATCAGAGGCGAGGGATACTTTATTCTCCCTCTTCGAAGAGGACACATTCAAAATCTACTCCTAAGCAGTGTTGACATCAAGTCTAGCTGCAGGAGAAGGAGCGAAACGTACTCCACAGATTGCAAATCCTGAAAATCAAAAAGGATTTCGAAATAAGCATAAAAAAATTCACGGCAAACTAAAGTAACATACCGTGAGTTTTGACTTTCCACTCAAATTTTAGGGATAGAAAATTCCATGATCTTTGCTCCATAGGATCAACGGATAACATCTTTTCTACCCAATTATGGAAGTCAAGAAGCTTACCAAAGACTTTTATTATTGTTGGAAAAGAAGAAAACATGAGCGATAAGGTTAGTATTCTAAGAGAGGAAAAATGGCAGAATGTAAAAATAAAGGAAAACACTTACGTGCAAAATTTTACTTTTCGGGAAAAATCATATTCATTTCTCCCACTAACGCATGTGTTGGGACATCCACTAACCGAGCATATCAGCCTCAGTCATGATCATCTTCAGGACTAATGTCACGCCCCAAAACCGAGGAGTGAGATCGGCGCTCAACCGAGTGAACCCGACCGAGTAAGCCTGTTAGATTCCTTCTACCCAAATTCATTCGTGAATAAAGAGGAGATGTACTCCGTTAATCAAATACTGAAGAGATTTTATTAACCGCTCCCATTTCATTCCCATTAACAATATCATTCAATATTTCCAAAATAGTACGAGTTTATAGATTTAATGAAAAATATGTTGCCAAATACCAACAGTTCTAATCCAATTCCCAACATCAAATACCACCCATAACCTGTCTACGGAGCCTCTAAGTACAACTGAAGAGTAATATGGAAATGCCGGCAACAAGGCCCCGGCTATACCTCAATCACAAAGTACATGAGAAACAAAAGACACATGACCCCGAAATAAAGTGGGGCTCACTAAATCAGCTGAAAGGAGTGTACTGCTATCACTGATCAATGCCACATGTTGTAGAACCACCTGCATCCATTAAAAATGCAGCGCCCCCGGCAAAAGGGACGTTAGTACTGTCGAATAGCACTAGTATGTATATCTAGAAATCCTCTTTCAAAATAGAATGCCCATATGATCTATACGTGGGACACATAATATAATGTAATTGAAACGACCCGTACAAACAAGGACAACAAAAGGGGCACTTATTGTCTACATTAATAATGTGTCTCATTAGACCGTCCTTAGTGTTCACATATCATATTATACACTTATGCGTTTCATAGACCGTCCATAGTGTTTATTCATACCGTACATCTATACCTCTTATACACAATGCACATATGTGTTTCGTAGACCGTCCACAGGATTTCATATCACAATGGATTTCATAACACAATGTACCTATGCGTTCATAGACCGTCCACAGGATTTCATATCACAATGTACCTATGCATTCATAGACCGTCCACAGGATTTCATAACACAATGTATCTATGCGTTTCATAGACAGTCCATAGGATTTCATAACACAATATACCTATGCGTTTCATAGACTGTCCATAGGGTTTCATAACACAATATATATATATATGTGTTTCATAGACAGTCCACATGATTTCATAACACAATATACCTATGCGTTTCATAGACCGTCCATAGGGTTTCATAACATATTGGAAACAAAAGTACAAATACGTACATCTCATAACCTTTCACACCATATATCACCTAATCCGTACTTTCAACCACTTACAACATTATTATTTCATTGGCTCTCTTGGCCATACATATGATTCTTTATTCATGGCGCAATGGCCGTATTTCATATTCCACACTTTCATTTCTTCCCTTTCATAGATCATCATCATAATTATCAACAAGTAGAATATTCCGGAAATTACAACTTTAAATTCATTAGTAATGAAGGCTTTAAACACAATCGATTTCTTTCCAATAAATGGAGTAAAATGATTGGCAATCAAAGTACAAGTTAAAATCATACACAATTTCCACTCACGAATATGTAAGAACGCAAAACACATTGAAAATTACTTACAAAGCATATCATTAGCTAAAACAGCCACATATGGGCATCACTTGAGTTCATAAACTTTTAGCCGATTATATTGTCGAAGTCAATTTTGGAATAGTTGAGTCAAAGCTCATTTCATAATCTTTATCACATTATTTCATTTCATTGGCACCATTGGTCACAAGTATAACTTTCACTATTGGCACGTTGGCCACACTTTATATTCCCAATTTACTGATTTCACTTCCAACCATCTATTTA
The DNA here is from genome assembly GCF_000390325.3 of Nicotiana tomentosiformis. Lineage (NCBI taxonomy): Eukaryota > Viridiplantae > Streptophyta > Magnoliopsida > Solanales > Solanaceae > Nicotiana > Nicotiana tomentosiformis. The sequence continues at coordinate 35,415,898 of NC_090814.1, forward strand.
GGTTATCAACAATAAGACATTCCCAATCAAGACTTTAGGTATACGTATGAGCAATTAAGAGTCTTCAGAATATTGAGATTTTCTCACACAATTTGGCATACTAGCTTTCATTTGAAATACGATTCAAGCCACAACATTTTAATACGCAACCCATACTTTGAAACTCACGAAAACAGTATGGAATTCAATTCCAAGAGAGAAAGTTTAGCCAACATACCTCAATTGAGCTTTCCTTAAATTACTACAACGTTCCGGAAATTCTAGCAATCCCAATCTATTTGAGACATAACAAAATTGAACCATAATTAGGAAGATATTCATGGTCTCAGCTCATTTGAGCATTTTATCAAACACTAAGTGTGGATTAAGGTTCAAGGTCCTTTTATGGAGGATTCCATCATCCCACAATCCAATCTTTATCATTTTTAGCTCAACAATCTTTCTACACCCTTTGATAACACATGCATGTAAAATAAACAACCCTCTTGCCCAGAAATTATCTTGCTTATTACCCATTTCTAGACAAAATTCGAAATTGAGGGTTAGGGTGTAGAATTTTACCTCTAGGATGAAGACCTAGTGAGTTTCCCTACTTAATCTTCCAAAATTTGAGCAAGAATTGAAGAACAATTATTGAAGAATACCTTCTCACTCTAGGGCACTCTCTCTCACTCTAAAATATCATATTATGTCTCAAAAATGGCCCAAAGAGTGTATTTAACGAAATAGGGTCGGGTTTTAAAAACCCAAAATGGAGCTCCGGAACAAGGTATGCGATCGCATAATCGATATGCGGATCACATAACGGCCGCATAATTGGTTACAAAATAGCCAAAAGAACTGTCTGTGTATGCGGTCGCATAGTCGACTGCATAGTTGCTTCCAACTGACCCAATTAACTGCCTCACTCTGCGGCCATTATGCGGTCTGCAGAGTGGTTCTGCGGTCGCATAATGGACGCAGAAATGCACTTTTTCGCCAAAACTTTTCCTTTACTTTCCGGCACCATGAAATATTATTTTCTTTGCAAATTCTACCGGGCTTTACACTTAAGTACTTCGAAATTTTCCGAGGTGTTACAACTAACCAAGATGTATTTACTTCTTGTTGCGAGTGTGAAAGCACCCGCACAAAAAGTTTTTGGGGAATACAGATGGGGGAGATTTCAAAACACGAAAGGGGCGGAAACTAAGACTGACAAGTAGCGAAGGCAAGCTACTGGCCACCATATTATCGAGCCTATTTGCCCGAGACAAACATTGAAATAGTGGCAAAACTCGAGAATCACTGGGTTAATTGGAGGCTTAAATCCTAAGGTAAAATGATAAGTGTAGATGAACGAATAACCTTCACGGTAGGTGGTTATTTAATCATCAATACTAGGGATTGTGATTTGGAAATCAGGATTCCAATGACATTCTCTATGTATGAGAGGAAGAAGACCTGATTTAATCAGGGAAGGATAGTGATCAACAGGGTTAAGTGCTGCTATGGAGGAAAATTCTTTACTCCATGCCTCATAATTAGAGATAAAAGAAAATTCTTGAGGAATAATCTTTGAAACTAAAGGTTTAGGCAGTGGTTCATTTTGATCCCTAGCTTTAGAAGAAGATCCAGGAGTGAATGTGAATTTAGATTTGGAGGAAGAAGAAGGTTTCGAAGAAGCTTCTTAGAAGAAGTAGTGCTTCGACTTGATATGGAACCTAGGCTACGAAGCCTACCACCTCTGTTCCTACTTCTAACTGAAGCCATAGTAGAAGGGAGTTCATCTACTATAATAGCACAACGAGGATCAGAGGATGAAGAAGGGTTTGAATTGGGAAGCCGTTGTTGAATAAAACAAAAGCACGAAGAGCAAGAGAGAGTTGCAAAAACAATTTAGTGAAAATGAAAGAGAGTAAAAGAAGTTTTGGAAGATGTATGATACGGTATTTTTAAGAGAAAAATGTCATCATGGACTGTCATCATGGAAGTTTCACATCGAACTGACACAACCGCAAAAACCCTAAAAAGTTGCTGCAAACTGTAGAGCCAATCAAGATAAGACACGTGTCTAGAGAATTAAAAGGAAGAGACATATATCTCTTTGCTTCTGAAGCAAATCATAATGATATCGGAAAGAAGCGATAAGATATTCCCGCCATAAATAAAATCTTCACTTCCCAAATATTCAGTTGAGAATATGCAGAAAGTGGGGGGACTATCTGTATTGGTAGAAAAATAAACTCGTAACGTGGACTAATAATATGCTGACAGGTGGAGTAGGAGTAAAAACGATAAAAAAAAGTGAAGATTAGAGAAGGCATGGACAAAACACCCATGGGATGGTTCACAAAGATACCATACCTAATAGCTGGAAAAGAGGAAATAAGTGCGAGATGGATAATTAAAAATCACGAAGGAGGAAGGTTCATTAATAGCCGCGAATATGGAAAGAAATCAACATAATCTTAGATTATGCGCAATCGGTTGTTATTAACTGTCACGACCCAAAATCCAACTAGTCGTGATGGCACCTAACCCAACCCCCTAGGTAAGCCAATTAACAACTATCCAGTTTAATGAGATTTATTAAGAGAAGAAATGATAATACAACTACTTTTATACAAAGAATTTCCCAAAGAATGGTAGCACAAATCACGAGCTTCTAAGATTTAGATTTTTGCAATTGATATAATTACAACATATGTTTGAAATGTAAATGAACAGAATTCGAATCTAATACTACCAAGGACAAGTGATAGTCATAACTGGAATACAGGTACAACTTCAAATCCAGCTCCAACCGTACACAACAACATCAACATCCAACATTTGCACGCAAGGTGCAGAAGTGTAGTATGAATACAACCGACCCTATGTACTCAATAATTAACAAACCTAATCTTAGATTGAAAGTAGTGACGAGCTGGGACAAGGGTTAGAGTCCAGCTCCAATAACCAGCAAGAATTCATAACAACATAATAAAAAAGGTGCAAGAAAAATAACTCAGGGGTATGATGCCCAACTCGTTCGCAGTTACGGGAAAATAGGCATGTTTTTCAAAGATGTGAGTAAAACTCAATTCTTTTAACCAAATCATCAAAGATGTGAGTAAGTCTGAAAACTGTGATTTTTTCCAAAAATCTTTCAATAATAATTAAGATGTTTTATTTTCAGATAGCATGAGAAAAGTATATCTCTACACCTACATGTCGATATTCAAGTGAAATCATGAATGTCACCAAAACGGGGTAGCATGAGGAAATGCATCTTTATGCCTGTATCTCAAGTACGCATGTCAAATGCAATGCATCTCAGTAATGAACTCATGTGCTCACACTCTCAGAGTACTCAATCTCGTTGTCTCGTATTCTCACTCATCAAGCTCAATACTCAGCACGCTCAGCCACTCAGTACTGTACAGGGCAGATCCAGCCCAAACATAAATAATACTCACGCTCAGTCACTCGGTATTGTACAGGGCAGATCCAGCCCACATGTAAACAAATCAAGGGTAGATCTAGCCCAAAAATCAATAGCAATTGCGCTCACTGTGGGTGTGCAGACTCCGTAGGGGCAGATCCAACCCAAGCAATATAATAAGCCAAATTCTGGAATGAATCAATAAAGCCTGTTGCGCCGTACAACCCGATCCCATAAATATCACTCACAACAGGCCCTCGACCTCACTTAGTCATTAGTGTCTCCATTCTCTCGGACTCACAACACTCATGCTAAGCAGCCCAAATCAATGACACGAGATGTGACAATATACGATAATAGTGACTGAGATATGATATGTAATGATGAATACGACTAAGTACATAACTACAATTACGCAAATATTTCAAGAACAAAGAACGACCACTGTGGGTCCCAATAGTACTAGCATATAGCCTAAACATGATTTCTAGCATATATCACATCTCAAGTGCTCTAACACATAGAGTACAGTAAAAATCTTCAGCTAAGATAGCTATACAGTTCCATGGAATCGACTAAATCATAATTTCTATGGTGCGCGCCCACACGCTTGTCATCTAACATGCGCGTCACCTAAACATCAATCACATAACATGAAATTCTGGATTTCATACCCTAAACACCAAGTTTAGAAGTGTTACTTATCTCGAACAAGCCAAATCCAACACCAAACAAGCCAAACGATGCTCCAAAAATGCCATCCGCGCGCGTACTAACCTCTGAACGGCTCAAAACTAGCCAAAACAACTCGACTACATCAAATAATGCCGAAGGAAACAATTCCAAATGATAAAGGTCGAATCTTTAATCAAAAGTCCAAAATCAACCAAAACGTCAAACCCGGACTCGCACCTTGGAACCCGATGAAACTCACAAAATTTGACAACCCATTCAATAACGAGTCCGACCATACTAGTTTTACTCAAATCCGACTCCGAATCGGTGCTCAAAACCCGAAAATGCACTTTATGAAATTTTAGACAAAAACCTTCGATTTTCTCTCTTGAAATCCTCAATCAAATGCCAAAAACAAAGATATATTCATGAAATATAATAAAAAATGAGTAGATAAACACTTACCCCAATTCATATGGTGAATATTGCTTAAACAATCATCTTAATCCGAGGTCTATAGCTCCAAATATGAATAAGATGACGAAACCCTCGATTTTAAAGCTTCTGCCCAGCCATTTTCCCTTTTGCTAACAAATTTCCGCTTTTGCGGACTCGCGTCTGCGACCATAATCTCGCTCTTGCGGAAGAGAACTGCCAACCAGCCCATCGCACCTGCGAAAAATCTCCGCTTCTGCGCAAACGCATGTGTGGACAAATTCACGCACCTGCACTGCCTATCGCTTCTGTGCCCTCATGCGCCTGTGCCATCGGAGATGAGAAGAAAACTATGCATTTGCGGACTCCTGCCCTCAGACCAGTCTCTGCTTCTGCGACCAATTGTCTACATCGACGGACTCGCATCTGCGTCCATTCTTCCGCATATGCAGAAACACCAGAACCCGCACAAACAAGCCATAACCAAAATTTCCAAAATGATCCGAACCATGACTGAAACTCTCCCGAGCCTCTCGGGGCCCCGTCCGAATATACCAACAAGTCCCATATCATAACACGGACCCACTCAAGACCACAAATCATGCATCAAAATGACGAATTGCACCTCAAATCAAACTTAATGAACTTTCAACTTCCAAAACTCGTGTTGAACCATATCAAATCAACTCGGAATGAACTCAAATTTTGCACACAAGTCCCAAATGACATAAAAAAACTATTCTAATTTCCGGAACCACAATCCGAATATGATATCCTCAAAGTCAACTCCCGGTCAAACTTATAAGCTTTCTAAACTTTCAAGTTTCCAACATTCGCCAATTCGCGTTGAAACCTTCTAGAAATATCCAAATGCAAATCCGAGCATACGCCCTAGTCCAAAATCACCATCCAGACCTAACAAAACATCAAAACTCCAATCTGAGGTCAAATTCACAAAAGTCAAACTTGGTCAACTCTTCCAACTTTAAAGCTTCAATCATGAAATTTATTCTTCCAAATCAATCCTGAATAACCTGAAAACCAAACCGATGATTCACACAAGTCATAATACATCATACAGAGATACTCATGCCCTCCAACCACCGAGCGAAGTGCAAATGCTCAAAATGACTGGTCAGGTCGTTGCATTCTTCCCCACTTAAACATACGTTCATCCTCGAATGTGTCAAGCGTCGTTCCAAAGCCATCAAATCGCCGTGTAATCTTACAAGGCACATACCCGGGGGTGATCCCACATCACAATAATCAATATAACCCTGCCGACACATCATAATTGAAGAATCTTAATTCAATCTTAGCCCATAAACCTTAGAATACAATTTTTCCAACATCCGAAATTTCCTATAAGGCCCAAATCTTGCATCTATACATTGTATAAGTCTGAACAAACTAGGTCGAGTCATAACCATAACCCAGGACACAATCACATTATATACCACATAACTCAAATACTCATAGCAATAATTTCTAATCACCGCAGTTTCTTAAAAATAAATGTGGTACTGGTAATAAACCTCATATCAAACAAAACCTCATTCAAAAACCTTCGTACACTGCAGATGATGAAATGAACACGCAGAAACTTATAACCACTCATCAGATCAACAAGCCATGGAGCTCTCTCTCGTCTGACAGGAACCAAAGAAAGTTCTGAGCTGACTTCCGATATTATTCTTCCAAACATACCGCAATCAAATCCGATAGTATCCATTCTAGGTCCAATGACCTTACCTCATCAAGAACAACTATTCCATTGACATGCCATACCAATACAAGCTAAAGTCACAACCGTGCAATCTGTGCACCAATAAGCAACCATTCAAATGTACTCAAATAAGGAAAATGACTCAAACGAGAGAACCGTCCTGCAGGTTCAACAAGTACCACCACAAACGCAATGCTATGAGCCTATCATACATGGTATAACCAAGACATAACTTCGCTGCAATACGTGACCCCATCCAAACATCGGTCCATATGAAATACCTCAAACCACAATGCTCCAAATCCACAACCACACACAATTTCAAGTACACAAGGTGCATCACCATAACCACAGAGAAGCAAATAATACAATACCAAAAACCCGAAAGGACCATAACCAAGGCGCAATCAACCATTCCACACCCCAATCACCAAATCACATAAAGTTCGCAATAAAGCCCAAAAACAACCACACCGTGTGCTCATATAGCCAACAAATTACAACCCCTCGTAGAATAGAAGAGTAACACATAGATCATACCAGATACGAATGAGATCAATTCTAACCAAATGGAATATCCCTCAACTATAGCAGTACAGAGTCAACTAATCCGGCCTAGTATAGAATACACATCCTCATTGGGCCTACCAATGGACCCCAAATCAACTCTGGTCATCAACAAATAGATGCAAAACCCTCCAAACGTCCACAATGACCTAACCATAACGCATACCATCATCTTGCTAGCTTTGGCCACATATTCATAGTCAACAACCACTAAACAGTGTGCCTCTGAGAACTCCCAGTCTCCAAATCCATAGAACACACGAGTCACTATATTTGATCCCAGCTCCACTGCCCGAATGTTTAACACATCTCTCATACATGATCATCCAGAAAGGAATACTTCTATAATTCTTACGTGCCACATAGCAAAATCTGAATATCATCAGCTGATCAACTAGGCGAGTATTACAATACCATGAAGCATCCGCAAGTCAAAACACACTGCGCCTTCTGAATATACACTCTACTCAGGTAATACCAATTAGTAATAGCATTCATCTAGTCATCTAAAACTGTCTATGTTGTCTAAGAATTCGTGGCCTTCCCTTTAAAACTGAATCTGTGACCTTACACATGCAAATGTCAATCTCACACGACGCGCCGCCTCTATTAGGCCATTATACGAAGACACGAGAACCTTATTAACACTCTGAGTCCAAACTACATACTCAATTAGCCAGGAATTTTTCATATGATCCCATCTAGTAGAAAATCACAATACGCAGCATGCTCATCGCGTCGGTAGGATATATCTATCTCAAACCGTGGTAGAAACCATCGAGAACACTTTGAAATCCATTTGCACATAATAAAGCCACGGGAACTGAATTTCTCTAACTCAACCAAGCCACGCAGGTTGCCAAGCCCAAGGGTATTGACACAAAACACCTGTTGGAACTCACCACATCATAAGTACCTAAAGGACCAATCATATCCATTGCCGTGTTGATATAACCTACTACTAAGCTGTTCCATTTATCCAAGTTCCTTCCAAATTACCCTCAAGTTGATACTTCTCCTTGCGAGAACACCACGATCCTTACCCCAAAGTTCACCATAAGAGATCTTAGCAAAAAAACCACATCTCCCTAAGTCCCATAAGCCGTATTCCCTCTTAAGCATCCCAAAAGTACCACGACCGAGACACTGACTCTGAAGAGACCTTATATGAATCTAAAGCCATTTCCCTCACCTTCCGGATACTGAAATATAGAATCTATAATGATATAGAAATACTACGAGTCTCGACACCATCCAATACGAATCTCAGATCTTAACCATATACAAATCTGGAAAATTCTCAATTGCCGCATATAATCTTGAATACATTAGAACCTTCTCGAGAGTCATCCACTCTGCTCAAATCTCAATTGCACCGCCCAAACGGGCCGGACGACCTATGCTCAATTAGCACAACACCCCAAAGAAGTAACCTTGCCTTAACGTAACTGAGCAAATTCCTACACCTTGCGCACTACTTCCATCACAAATAACAACTCAACTCATTCCATGATTTCCATATACCCATAAAGTGTAATATAACCCGTATGCAGAAATTCCCTTACTCGAGTCATCCTCGATCTCAACCTCTGTAAGTCATAACTGATTCACAAGTATACCTCAAATCAAAACCGATACTACACATAACCGTGCAATCAACTCGTCGATAGCAGACTCCCCCACTTGGCTCAAATCCATGGAATCAAACATCTGGTAACTTACAATAACCATACCGCATTACTGCCATACTACCGCAGTGAGATTCAACTAAATCCTTCATAAACCCATGTAACACAAACCATCTAATACCTCAAATCATCTGCGAATCTCGCATTCATCCTCATAACGGTCAGGTCAACTATTACAACCAATCCAAACTCAAATCGCACAATTATAACCCATTGGTAGAAAAGAAAGTCTCCACACAACATCATAAGTATCACACATCCGAAGATTACCTCGCATGTACTTAGCCTCAAACTGACATCCCTTTATACCCTTTCATAGCCACAATTACTACGGAATCACTTAATTTTCTCGAGTCTGAACTCATCAACAAGACATGAAAATCTACTTTGTTCCACAATTAAACAACATGAAAAACTTTTCAACACTCTCATAACTCGAGACTATACATCACATCAAGACAGAAATCAAGCACCCAATAGTCCTTTTCACATCTCAAGAAAACTCTTCATGTCACATTCAAACCACATGAACACATTCTGTTGTCATCATACTCATCATATAGCCATCCATCCACTCATCGAGACACGAATTCAACTCATAGGGACATAACCAGACCTATAAGTCTAAAAGCATGTGCTCAGATAACCGAAATCCTCGTGCTCAAGCTACAGTCAAAACTCGGCCTCAAGTCCTCCAGACTGGCCCATCATCAGCACATAGAAATCATATCTCGCACCTCATCCATGGAATCACCAGCCGTCGATGCGCAACTGATACCGAGCGCTCACATGTGCATACGAGTGCATGGAAGGAATTCAAAGAGTTACGCTTCAAGCTGAATCAATGCTGCACGATAAGGAAAGAAAGATGGGAAGTTTATCCTAAATGCCCTGTAGCCTCTTGAAGATAGGTATGGACATCATCATACCGATCCGCAAGACTCTACTAGACACTTGCTAATAACTCGTAGAACCTATGAACCTAAAGCTCTAATAACAACTTGTCACGACCCAGAATCCAACTAGTCATGATGGCACCTAACCTAATCCGCTAGGTAAGCCAATTAAAAACTAACTAGTTTAATGAGATTTATTAAGAGAAGAAAAGATAGCTTTTTATACAAAGAATTTCCTAAGGACAGGTAGAACAAATCATGAGCTTCTAAGATTTAGATTTTCACAAAACTGAATTGAAATAATTATAACATCTGTTTGAAATGTAAATGAACAGAATATGAATCTAATGCTACCTAGGACAAGTAATAGCCATAACTGGAACGTATGTACATCTTCAAATCCATCTCCCGCCATACACTCCAACATCACCATCCAACATCTGCACGCAAGGTGCAGAAGTGTAGTATGAATACAACCGACCATGTGTACTCAATATGTAACAAACCTAATCTTAGGTTGAAAGTAGTGACGAGTTGGGACACGGGTCAGAGTTCAACTCCAATAACCAGCAACAGTTCATAACAACATAATAAAAATGGTGCAAGAAAAATAACTCAGAGGTATGATTCTCAACTCGTTCACAGTTACATGAAGATAGGCATGTTTTCCAAAATGTCAGTAAAACTCAATTCTTTTTACCAAATCACCAAAGATATGAGTAAGTCTGAAAACTGTGATTGTTTCCAAAAATCTTTCAATAGTAATTAAGATATTTTATTTTCAGATAGCATGAGAAAAGTATATCTCTATACCTACATGTCGATATGCAAGTAAAATCATGAATGTCACCAAATCGGGGTAGCATGAGGAAATGAATCTCTATGCTTGTATCTCAAGTACGCATGTCAAATGCAATGCATCTCAGTGATGAAATCATGTGCTCACACTCTCAGAGTACTCGATCTCACTGTCGCGTATTCTCACTCATCAAGCTCAATACTCAGCATACTCAGTCACTCAGTACTATGCAGGGCAGATCCAGCCCAAACATAAATAATACTCACGCTCAATCACTAAGTATTGTACAGGGCAGATCCAACCCACATGTAAACAAATCCAGGGTAGATCTAGCCCAAAAATCAATAGCAATTGCGCTCACTGTGGGTGTGCAGACTCCGTAGGGGCAGATCCAACCCAAGCGCTATAATAAGCCAAATCCTGGAATGAATCAATAAAGCCTGCTACGCCGTACAACCCGATCCCATAAATATCACTCACAACAGGCCCTCGACCTCACTTAGTCATTAGTGTCTCCATTCTCTCGGAATCACAACACTCATGCTAAGCAGCCCAAATCAATGACACGAGATGTGACAATATACGATAATAGAGACTGAGATATTATATGTAATGATGAATGCGACTAAGTACATAACTGCAATTACGCAAATATTTCAACAACAAAGAACGACCACTGTGGGTCCCAATAGTACTAGCATATAGCCTAAACATAATTTCTAGCATAAATTACAGCTCAAGTGCTCTAACACATGGAGTACAGTAAAAATCTTCAGATAAGATAGCTATACAGTTCCATGGAATTGACTAAATCACAATTTCTACGGTGCACGCCCACACGCCCGACACCTAGTATGCATGTCACCTCAACATCAATCACATAACATGAAATTCGGGATTTCATACCCTTAGCACTAAGTTTAGAAGTATTACTTACGTCAAACAAGCCAAATCCAACACCGAGCAAGCCAAACGACGCTCCAAAAATGCTATCCCCCATGTACCGACCTCCAAACGACTCAAAATTAGCCAAAAAAAAACTCCAATACATCAAATACTGCCTAAGGAAACAATTCCAAATGATAAAGGTTGAATCTTTAATCAAAATCCCAAAGTCAACCAAAAAGTCAAACCCGGGCTCGCACCTCGAAACTCGATGAAACTCTTAAAATCTTACAACCCATTCAATTAGGAGTCCAACCATACTAGTTTTACCCAAATCCGACTCTGAATCGATGCTCAAAACCCGAAAATTCACTTTATGAAATTTTAGACAACCTCCCCCCAAATCCCCCAATTTTCTCTCTTGAAATCCTCAATCAAATGCCGAAAACAAAGATAGATTCGTGAAATATAATAAAAATGAATAGAGAACACTAACCCCAATCAATATGGTGAAAATCGAGTCAAAACTCGTCTCAGTCTGAGGTCTATAGCTCCAAATATGAATAAAATAAGCAAAACCTCGATTTAAAGCATCTGCCCAGCATTTTTTGCTTTTGCGAACAAAGTTCCGCTTCGGCGGACTCGCGCGACGACCATAATCTCGCTCTTGCAGAAAAGCACTGCCAGCCAGCCCATCGCACCTGCGGAAAATCTTCGCTTCTGCACAAACGCAGGTGCGAACAAACTTCACGCACATGCACTGCCTCTCGCTTCTGCGCCCTTATGCGTCGCATTTGCGCCTTCGCAGATACGAAGAAAACTCATTTGCAGACTCCTGCCCCTAGCACAGTCTCCGATTTTGCGTCCAATTGTCCATATCTGCGTTCATTCTTCCGCAGATGCGGAAACACCAGAACCAGCACAAACAAGCCTTAACTAAATTTTCCAAATTAATCTGAACCATGACTGAAACTCTCCCGAGCCTCTCGGGGTCCTGTCCGAATATACCAACAAGTCCCATATCATAACACGGACCCACTCGAGACCACAAATCACGCATCGAAACGACGAATTGAACCTCAAATCAAACTTAATGAACTTTCAACTTTCAAAACTCGTGTTGAAACATATCAAATCAACTCGGAATGAACTTAAATTTCGCACACAAGTCCCAAATGACATAAAAACTATTCCAATTTCCGGAACCACAATCCGAATATGATATCCTCAAATTTAACTCCCGGTTAAACTTATGAGCTTTCCAAACCTTCAAGTTTCCAACTTTCGCCAATTCGCGTCGAAACCTTCTAGAAATATCCAAATGCAAATCCGGGCATACGCCCTAGTCCAAAATTACCATCCGGACCTAACGAAACCATCAAAACTCCAATCCGAGGTCAAATTCACAAAAGTCAAACTTGGTCAACTCTTCCAACTTTAAAGCTTCAATCATGAAATTTATTCTTCCAAATCAATTCTGAATAACCTAAAAACCAAACTGACGATTCACATAAGTCATAATACATCATACGGAGATACTCATGCTCTCAAACCACAGAGCAAAGTAAAAATACTCAAAACGATTGGTCGGATCGTTACATTACCATAACCATTGCAAATCACCCATGTAACGGGTAATCAATATAATAAATATTAGTACGGGCATGAATTAAGTAGGGTAAGACAGTTACAAATTGTACCCTTATATATACCCTCTTACCATATCTTGTACTCTCATCAAGAAATTCACAAAATTATACTATCAATTATTTATATTTTTATTCTCTACTATTTGAAGATCTTATTCTCTCCTTTTGGAAGGAAGCTGGAATTATCAATAAGATTTCTTTTTTCTTATTATCTCAATATTCTATTTTTATTATTTATTATTCATCTGTATTTGAAAAAGTGAAGTAAAATTGGTTATTAGACACTCGAATTATACTTTTATTTGTTTTGACCATAAAAACTATTTTTTTATTAAACACAAACACCTCAGCAATTTGAAACTGGAAATAATTTATTTTCAATAAAATAGGTATCTTTATCCAAATAGCCGGTCGAATTTACTGTTTGCTTTTTCTAACCAGTATACCTCCTACTTAAGTGCTTAAACCTAAAATAGCCGTCGACTATATAATATATATATATCTATAAATAATATGTGTATAATCGTGTATAATTATTGTATCATCTATGTATATTACCTAAAAAGAGTAAACAACGAATTTGACCGTCCATTTGCGTAAAGATCCCTATTTTATTTCCCAAAACAGACACTTCTTCAGTCAATTATAGTCTACTCTTTCCCACTAAACCGACTTTATGTCCATCATCTTTGTAACGACCCGACCGGTCGTTTCGAGAGTTATAGTCCCGTTTCTCCCATTTCTGCTTATTTTGTGTTATTCAACATTATTGTGTTATACTGGGTTAGTTGGTTCGGGTCCGGAGTGGTTTCAGAGTGAATTGAGACACTTAGTCTCTTTGAGATAAGTTTAAGTTAGAAAAATTAACTGGATGTTGACTTATGTGTAAACAATCTCGGATTTGGATTTTAATGATTCTGTTAGCCCCGTTAGGTGATTTTGGACTTAGGAGTGCGTACGGAATGTAATTTGGAGGTCCCTAGTGGAATTAAGCTTGAATTGGCGAAAATTAGAAATTTGGCGATTTTGGTCGACAGTGGAAAATTTGATATCGGGGTCGGAATGGATTTTTGGAAGTTGGAGTAGGTTTGTGGTGTCATTTGTGATGTGTGTGTAAAATTTGAGGTCATTCGTACGTGATTTGATAGGTTTCAACATTATTTGTAAAATTTAGAAATTTAGAAGTTCTTAGGCTTGAATCCGAGGGTAATTTCGTATTTTGGTGTTGTTTTGGGTGATTCGAAGGCTCGACTAAGTTCGTATGGGGTTATATGACATTTTGACATATTTGGTTGAGGTCTGAGAGCCTCGGGTGTGTTTTGAGTGGTTAACGGATCAAGTTTGACGTTTGGAGAATTGTTGAAGTTGGCCTACTGCTGGTGTTATCGCACATGCGAGGGTATTGCCGCAGGTGCGATGCCGCAGGTGCGGTAGGATTGGCGCAGATGCGGAAGTGAGTTGGATTGGGGAAAACCGCAGGTGCGAATGGGTGTGCGCATCAGTGAGCCCGCAGAAGCGGGTAGTTTCCAGCAGAAGCAGAAGAGAGGAGGACTGGCAGTGGCCGCAGGTGCGAGGTCTTTTCCGCACTTGCGAGGTCACAAAAGTGGATAGGGAGCGCAGGTGAGGAGATGGCACTTAAGTGATTTTCCGCAGATGCGGAGATTGTTGCGCAAAAGCGGCTCCGCAAGTGTGCATTTTGAGCCGCAGATGCAAAAAGCCTGGGCATAACCTATAAATAGAAGACTTCGCGAATTTTTACTCATTTCCACCATTTTCAAGTTGGACCTTGGAGCTTTTGGGGTAATATTTGAAGGGGATTCAAGGGATTTTCACTGAGGTAAGTTACTTGAGCTCTAATACTCCTAGCTATGGTGTTTTCCCGTTATTTTCTCATCTAATTAGTGGGATTTAGGAGTAAAGATAGGGGGTTAGGGCTTGGGATTTTGGAGAGTATAATTTGAGGAACCAAATGATGTCGGATTTTGATAAATTTTGTATGGTTAGACTCGTGAGTGAATGGACTTTCAAGTTTTGTAACTTTTTTCGGATTTTGAGACATGGGCCCGGGGGCGGGTTTGAGCCAGTTTCGGGTTTTGAGTCTAATTTGTAGTTTTCCTTGTGGAATTTATTCCTTTAGCATATGTTGATAGTATTGTACTGGTTGTGACTAGATTCGGAGCATTTGGAGGCCGAATCGAGGGGCAAGAGCATCGCGGAGTAGAGATTTGCTCGGTTTGAGGTAAGTAACTATTGTAAATCTAGTCCTGAGGGTATGAAACCCCGGATTTTGTGTCACGTGACTATTTTTTGAGGTGACGCACATGCTAGGTGACGGGCGTGTGGGCGTACACCGTTGAGGATTATGACTTGGTCCGTCCCTTAGCAACTTTAAAGTTGAATATCCTGTTGTAGCTATATGCTTCCTATGTGTTTTAGAAAGATGTACTGTAAATCATGCTGGATGCCATGTTTAAGCCTTATGCCAGTATTGTTTGGATCTTTAGAGGTTTTTTCTTGCTGTCCTCTCACTGTTTTGGTTGATAATCTGTATTCAGTCATGTTCATACATTTTTACATCATAGCTCAGTCTCTGTCACTTTATTTGATGCATCATATCAATGTTGGTTGGGCTGATTACTTTGATTTCTGAGAGCCAGAGAGACTGGAGAGATTTATGACTGAGTGAGGCCGAGGGCCTAATTTGTGAGGACATTTATGGGATCGGGCTACACGCTGCAGCATGTTTTATTGATTCTGCCATGATGGGCATTGATATAGCGCTTGGGCTGAAGGAGCCCCTCCGGAGTCTGTACACATACCCAGTGAGCGCAGGTACCTACTGAGTGCAAGTGCCGAGTGCCGAGTGCTGAGTGATTGTGAGGCATGAGTGATTGTGAGGTTGGAGTGATTGGGAGGATTGGGTGATGTTTTCCCGAGGGGCGGTATATGATTTCATCATTTGGGCTCATAGATACTTTGAGTCCTTGTTTGAGAACTGTTGAAAGATATTTTTAATTGATTTTACCTGAACTGGATTTAAACAAGCTGATTTGACTTAAACACTGGTTTTAAAGCATGCCGTACCTTACTGAATTTTGTGATATGAACTATACTTGCATCTAGCTCGTCACTACTTCTCAGCCTTTGTTTACTGCTGTTACTTACTGAGTTGGTGTACTCACGTTACTCCCTGCACCTTGTGTGCAGATCCAGGCATTCTTGGCCATGGTAACGGTTGTTGATATACTCAGTAGCGGATCATCAGAGATAGCAAGGTAGCTGCCTGGCGATCGCAGCCCTGCTTTTCTTCTTCCTTATCTTCCCGTTAGTTGTATGGGTTTCTCCCAGACTATGTTAGTCTTGTTGTTATCAGATAGTTTGTAGTAGTTGCTCATGACTTAGTGACACCCCGATGTCGGGCTGTCTTTTTCGCATTTTTATTTTGAGTTGAACTCCTTTATGAAGATTCTATTATGAAAAGATTTGACTTATCTTTTAAATGAAATATTGATGTATTTTGGTAATGTGTCGGCTTGCCTAGTACCATGATAGGCGCCATCACGACATGATTTAGTTTTGGGTTGTGACAATCTTCTTCGAGAAAGAGTAATAATAATAAAAAAGAAAAAGAAAAAGAAGAAGATAAATTTAGTAATAAGAAAGTAACAACTATTGACATTTCCAAAGAACACGAAAATAGGAAGAAACTGCAGTTGATTGAATTGCCGTTTACTTTGAATACTTATCTTGGGCACCCTAAATGATTAAAGGAAAAATACATCCCGAACGCAACCTATGCGTCAAACTATCAAAGTAATGCATGCATGATATGTCTATTATATAAGATTTATTACTTAACCATAATTAAATAACATGAATCCTTTATCTACATTGATCACTTAATCATAGTAAATTACCATGATTTGGTGCTTGAGCAGGATCAAACAAATTTGTCCATGCTTGAAGTCTAAATAGACCACATAAGACATACCAAAGGTAAAGCAAGTCACAATTTTTTTTTCTCAACTGTATTTTTTTGTTGTTGATTAATTCGACGAAGTGTGCTAGCATCGAACGTATCAGCAGAAATAGTACAAACGTCACATAATCACTATCAGTTCTCAATTGGTACTTGACTATGTGAGCATGTAATTTTTGCCTCACCAAAAATACTTCCACAAAATCAATAAATAGATTTTTCTTATTTATTTTTAAGATTTTTTAAGAATTTTTGGTAATTATTTGTATTTAGTCGCATTTTTCATGCATTTTTAGCATTTTAAAATCATAGAAAATAGCAAAAAATATCTAAATCATCATTACATTGCATTTGTAAGTCTTAATTGCATTTAGAATCTAATTGCATAAGTTGAATGCACTATTAAAACAAAAATCAAAAAAACAATATTGCTCATTTTTAGTTTCTAGTTTTAAATTAGTAACTTCCTTCATTAGTTTTAAAGTAAATTAATTGTTCAAATGTAAGAAATAGTTAATTAGGGTCATTTCATAATTAAGATTTGATTTAGGACCTAATCTAGGTTTTTAATTAATTAGTTGAGGGTTTAAAATTATTTTAAAAAAAAGAAGAAAGAAGAAAATACAAAGAAGAGGAACTAAAGAAATGTGTTATAACTAGGCCAAAGCTTCAATGGCCCAAATTCCTTTAACCAAATCTCGCCCAGCTCAAGCCCTAGTCCGGTCCAAATCCCCCACCAATAAAACGACCCCGTTTTAATTATGAGCAATCCTGGCCGTTGATCCTTTTGGATCTAACGGCTCGGAACTCCCCTCCCCTAAAATATATATATATATATTGGAGGGGTTGGGGGGAGATGGAGAGTGAGGGAGTGGAGGGGTTAGGGGTGTTAGGACATATATATATATATATATATATATATATATATATATATATATATATATATATATATATATATATATATATATCCTCAACACCCCTAACCCCTCCACTCCCTCACTCTCCATCTCCCCCCAACTTACTAGCCGCCACAAAATCCTCCGATGTCGCTGCACACCGAAAACTGCCTACGGTGGCGGCGACACTCCAAATACACCCAAAATCACACCTTAAACCCCTCACCCTTCATCTCTCACCTCTCTCTAATAGCCGCCCTAAACCGCCGCCAGAAATCGCCCACGGCGGCGATCGATCTCCAAACCGCCTCAAAATCCTACCCTACAATCCCCTCTTCACCCTCAACCCAAATATACCGTTAGTTTTCCCAAATCCCTCACCAAATCCCTTCAATTTCAGATCTAAAAAAGCCAAACTCCTAGATTTTCCCCTTTTCTGATTTTTTCTTCTAATCAAACCTCAGCCCTTAACTAGTTTGTTCAAAGATCCTCCTGCCAAGATCTCCTGTCAGGGATTCACGTTCCAGACGGGTATCTTGGCAAAAGAAGTTTTGGCAACTAGACCTCTTTTGTCAAGTCAATCCGATTTAGGTATACCCTCATTTCTCTTTTCTATATTTTTTTCTTCTCTGAATCACTGATTTTAGGTGTTTAATTTGTTATTTGATTAGTTCAATTAAAATAGGTTTATTTAAGTTAATTGCATGATATTTAGTTTAATCGCATATTATTTAGATTAATTTAATTAATTTAATTAGTTTAGTAATGTAGTTAGGTGAATTAGTCGTTTGTTTCTATTTTCATTTGATCTTTGAGTTGGTTTTTGATTGTTTGGTTGCTGATGTTGAATGTCAATTGGAATTAAAAGGGTTGAAGGGGTAATAATAGAAACCTTAAGGGAGTTAATTGAAAATTAAAATCAGGGAGTCTAAATCTAGAAGTGTCTGGAAGGTTCTAGAAGATAATGGTAGGGACTAAAGTGTAATAAAATAATTGGAATAAGGTAAAATAGATAGGAAGTTTCTAGAACAGGGACAGATGTCCCAAGCTGATTAGAAAAAAGATAAGGATAAGAGTGAAATATCCAGAAATTAGACAGTTGTCTATTTTCTGTTTTAGGAAGGTGCCAGAAATTGGACAGCTGTCCATTTTTCTGTTTTGGAAGATGCCTATTTCCTGATTTTAAGGGAATACCTCTCATTCCTATCCCTTTACATTCCTGCTCTATATAAAGGCACTCACATTCTTTCATAACACACACACTGATTTATTTGAAAACACATTGAATTCTCTGCATTCTCAATAGAAAACTCTTGCATTTTCCTTTTCAATTCCTGCATTAATAGTAGAAAAAACACACATAGAATTCCTAAGATATCTCAAGTTTAAAGTTTGATTCTGGAGCTGTTCTTTGTTATTATTTGTTTGCTGCTGCTGTTTTTGGATTGCTGAGCTTTGCCCTTCTGGTTTTCTGACCTTTATTTGGTCTTGTTAAGTGCTGTTTTCTGCATCTAGGTATATTCTGAAACCTCAAATGTTGAACTTGATATTTAATGAAAGCTGGAATTCTGTTTAGCTGTGCTTATTGATTCTGTTGCTGTGTTTTTTTTAGTTAGTTAAGGTATAGCTAATTGGTTTCAAGCTAAATGATATTTGTATAAGCTTAGTTCATGATTGAAATGAGTTAAATCTGCATAACCTTTATAAAGTTGGATCTAGACTTGGTTTATTTGCATTCAATTGAACTAATTGTTATTATGAAATTTACGGCATTTTGAGTAGTGACCATTGAGCATTGTTTGAGTTAAGGACATGGAGTCAGCCCACAGCAACCCATGTGTAAATCAGAGTAAGTCATGATTGCATCAGGAACATGTAAGGTGAGAATCTGGCAAATGGAGTAAGATTCAGGAGATTGATTCTATGGGAGAGGGCTCAGCTGAAATAGAACCAGCTCTAATAAAGTTTTAGACAATTTCATTTAGTTTTTTTTTTGTCTTGTTAGGAAAATTTGATTAATGGACAGTTTGTTGTAACCTTAAGCTCCATTGTATTGAGTTTTAGAAATATGTGTTTAGATATATTAAGTGATAATTACAGTGGTTGTCACGGTTTATTTTAATTCATTAATGGCATGTAGATTAATATTAGGGAAAAACTTTGTAAATCCTACTACATTTAGCATCGTGTGAAATTCTTGCGAACTCTTTAGTACTTGTAATTAATTAAACTGTTAACTAGTAGTTTTTTTTTTCCTAATTCTCATGCTTATTAAATTATTAATTAATGCTTCTTTGTGCAATGTAATCTTCCTGTGCTATTGGGCTAGTCATGATGGCCAGTTTCATTTTAGTCAAGCTAATATAATTGGGCCAGACCCTGAAGGGTTTTTTGAGTACGATGTATTTATAAATTGAAGATTCTATGAATCTTTTTTTAGTATAACTTCAGTCCATGCCCTACAAATTTGGAATCTGTCTTAGGCCCATCCTATATACTTGGGCCATGTTGAAATCCTTAATAAGAGTTTTTCCTTTTTACCAATTCATCACCCCCAGCGGACTTAGGCGAGAATATCTGCAGTCCATCCAAAACAAATGACCTTCATGTTTTTATCTCAAACCTAGATATTAACAATCCATAAACATTGTAGTTTGCTTTAGGCGCGTAATTAAATCATCAAAACTATGGGTACGGTTCCCGTGGCATAGTCGTAATACGTAAATCCCATTTGGGTGTGGATTTCATGTGACCCGACCATAACTTCAAACAATAATTAAAATAAACACGTCGTAAATTGCGGGTGCATTTCATGTGTCGCGGTTTGCGACGTGTACCAAAACGACAAGTGTACGACATCGTGACTTGTTCCAAAATAATTCCATAAATAATTATAAGCGGTAAAAGGTTAAAAATGCACAATAGGTTTAAAACTTATAATAAATCAGATAATTAGGCCAATTATTAATGGTTAAGCGACCATGCTAGAATCACGAAACTCGGGAGTGCCTCACACCTTCTCCCGGGTTAACAGAATTCCTTACCCGATTTTTTGGTTTTTGCAGACTTTAAAACAGAGTCAAAACTTCCTCGATTTGAGATTTTAAAATAAATGGTGACTCGGAACACCGTAAATAAATAATTCCGAGTGACGACTCTGAAAATAAACAAATAATCTCAATTCGATTAATGTCACTTAAATTGGAAAAACTCCGCTATCCCTATCCTGCGGGAAAAAGGAGGTGTGGCAGATTATTTATGTTAATTGTGTTCAGTTTGTGGTCTTATAAGTACACGGTTAAGACTATTAATTAACCCTTCTGAAGCTTGGTAGCTGTGAGTTAAGTACGTTCTCTCTTGATTTGCAAGTGGTAAAGGAAGGAGAAATGTCAGAGTAATACTTACCAATTAAGCATTATTATTCAAGATTCTTTGTCTTTCTGTTCCTAAAATAAATTAATATTTGCGCACTTTAGGAGTTAAGGGCTAATCGGGGAAAAATTCAACTCTCTTGGGGGCACTTGTTACTTCTACAGGAGTTTCCACTTTTGGAAATTGGAAGTAAGACAGCAATGGGTTGGTGAAAAGAAGAAAGAAAAGGAAATAGACATCTAAAAGCGGCCAACCTATGAACATAAGATTGTTAGGTCGAATAAAACAATACGTATGAGATAGTGGAATGCTTTTAAAAGGTTACGAAAATCCATTTAACTAAAACAGTACTCCCGTTTCAATTTATGTGATGCAGTTTGAGTGGACACGGAGTTTAAGAAAAAGTAAAGACTTTTGAAATTTGTGGTCCTAAATAAGTTAAAAGAAATCCAGAGTAATTGTTTGGTTATAAAAACTTCTCATTAAAGGTATAATTTGAAGTTTAAACTAAATTGTTTCTAAATTTAGAAAAAGTTCATTCTTTTTGAAATGTACCAAAAAGAAAATAGGTTCGGAACACTACTAGTTAGGTGAAATTAGAAGCAGCTACGATTTTTTTATTTCTTTGTCTCACTTTGGATAAACAAGAAAAATAAAATAAAATAACTTCTTGCGACTATATTCAGAGGGTGTTCCAGTTATATTCCTCTATGTCTTAATAGTAAGAGAGATCTTTTTAATAATTTTGGTGGTGAACATCGATGTAGATGGTATCAGATACATATTGCTAAATAGTACTCCCTCCATTTCAATTTAGATGAGTTAGTTTCATTCTGCATGAAGTTTAACAAAAAAGAAAAGACTTTTGAAACTTATGACCTTAAAAACTTAAGGGGTAAAAACTTTGTGGGGCCATGATATTTGTGTGGTTATAAAAGCTTCTCATTAAGAGTAAAATGGGTAAAATGAATAGTTTAAAGTTGAATTATTTCTAAATTTAGAAATGTGTCACTTATTTTGGAACATACTAAAAAAAAAAGTATTTTATCTAATTTAGTGATAGATATGAACATGCGTTCATATTTTTCGATTGTTTCCTCAAATATATTTAACATTTTGGTCTCAACCTTTTATTGACAGGAGTGGAGCTAGAAGTCGATGTACTAGTTAAGTTAAACTCAATAGCTTTAGTTCAAATCATGTATTTGTATTATGAAATTCACTAAGTATATCTAAATATTAAATTCAAAACCCACTTACTAACACCGGATGATGCTATCCTAAAATTTAAAAACCATAAAGCTTAAATCCCGATTCAGCTTTTACTTATTAAGCTCTACAAACGACAATAGCTATAATTTTGTTTATTATTTTCTATTTTTTATGATCTAGCCTATCCCATCCGACATTGTCCTTCAGGAAAGAAATTTTGCAAAAAAAACTCTAAGATCATGTGTCTTAGTTAGGATTTAGGAATAAAAGTAGGGTAGAGACGATTTGTTGAAATATCAAAATAGTTAAGTGCATTAAAAGGTAGAGGTGCTTCTTTGGAAATTGAAGAAAGGACAAAGGCTGGCAAAACCAAGTCAATTTCTACATCTGCTTTTGCCCATATACTTCTTTATGCTTTCTTATACATCTAAGATATTCAATACTCATATTACTGGTTTACTACTAAAACAGTAGCATGATTTAAAATCCGAATTTATATTATATACCTATATTCCACAACTATATTTACTTTGGTTATTTTATCTTAAAATAATGGCAAAACAAATAACAATAATATCAATAGTAAAAAGGTTATGAAACTTTTTTAGGATCCAAAAAGGTCATGGAACTATGCTAATAATACGTGTGAATGCATGAAGTGAGTAGCCATCATCACCTTGCTTCTATTGTCCACACGCGATATGTCTAATCTTCCTTGAAAAAGAATTATTCTTTTGAGAATACTAAAACCATAATGACTCAACATGAGATTTTAATACTTTTTGGATTGAGTTAGCTTCCTACGTATTATGAATATAAAGTATGATACAAATCTTTTACGTATTGTCATAGTCAAGATAGTGTAGGTAATTATAAGATATGATTAGATCTTGTGAATATGTAACGGAGCAGAAATCAAGTAAGGGTCATCGTAGTAGTAAGCGACATGGGAGTTGGCTTCCATGCAGATAGCTCAACGCCAAGAAATTAGGGGCCGCTCAAGTATATGCGGGGTCAAAATTTAATATGAGGCATAAATTTTTAAAAAGAATTTATTGTATATATTTTTGTTTGAAATATTCTTCTAGCTTTATAAGGTATAAAATTGTTAATAATATTTTTATAAATATTTTTTCAAATAATTCTTTTTTCAATTGATACTCTACTCAACTCATTTAGTCTTTCTTGAGATATTGTTAATTTTAAATAAGTTATTATAGAGCAATAGAAATATAGAGCTATTGGAAGTTTAAAAGTATTGTCGAACACTTAAACTAATAAAATCTTGGAGAAAGAATGTGAGTAAGAATATTAAAGAGAAAGACAAAAAATATGTAGGGTTTTGAATATGAAGAGTGTATACGGGTAACCAGGGCTAATGAGCACCCCGATTTTTCGGTGGGACAAACGAAGCAAGGACATAACTACAAGGAATCGAAATCGAACTTGGGAACCTCTCGTATCAAGGCCCGAACAAAACACCTGCCCTCGAAGCTATCGAGACCATGTCCCGGGCCCTGTTCGAGCCCCATGACTCTGAAAAATACTACAAAGCAGTGCACACAGCTAGCGAAGGGCCGTGATATCCGCGCCAGACCGGGTATTACGATGTGAATCTCGGCCTGTATCGGCAGCAGATCAGTAATTAATGAAAAAGAAGATTTTTTACCTTTTTTAGAATTGTACTAGGGATGATACTCTCCTACTATATAAAGGAGATAATTTTTATTCAAGAGACACACTAAAACAGGCATAGCAAGGCAACATACATTTCTTTTCTCTGCTTCTAAAAGTTATTCAAAGTTCTTATTTTAGCTCATTGTTCTTCATAAATATTTGGCTCCGAATCGAATGCATGCTAATTGTTAAGCTCATAACCGAGCTCAATACTACTACTGATTTGGTTGTTTATTCTATCTTTAATTTTCTCATCTAACGTTATTAGACACTTGTAGTTAATTAGTCCACATATCCTTAAAATTGTGTATAAATTTAACTGTTATCCATTTTTAAGGGTAAAAAATTTGGCCCCCACCATGGGGCTAAGGATAGTAGTGGTAGTTTGATATAATTTTTCATAACACACTCTATTTTGCGCTTGTTCTTTGAGATTTTAATTTTAGATCTACCTAAGAATGTCAAACTCTCAGTCTGCTCACTTAAACGTTGATGATGAGTCTGTCCATCATTGCGAAAATAACAATGTAGTACCTAGAAACGAGGTGCCCCCTGCTGATCCCAACGGAGTCCCAGTTGCAGACCCGATAGATGCCAACTCACATGTTACCATCGATGCTAACCTGTCGACCGACCCGGAAAACAACATTCGCGGAGAGCCCAACCAACGACTTGAGGTACGCCCGAAGGTGAAGGAGACTGAATCAATATGCGGACGATCTTCGAAATGTTTCATGCCCAACAGGCGGCGATAGCACAACTGCAGAATCAAAGCCACACCCCCAGCAGATTTTAGCCCGAACCATCCCATGAAAACACCCAAAGAAATGAGCAAGTCACAGAAAGGCCGGGTGAAGCTGAGCCCGGGGCCAACCCCGAAAGAATAAAAATGCTTAAGGAACTGACAAAGTGTGTGAAATCGGGGGAGAAGAAAATTGAGGCCAATGGCAAACAAATGGAGACCTATAACTCCAGAGTTGATCAAATCCCAGGAGCGCCCCCGATATTGAAAGGTCTGGACTCCAAGAAATTTGTCCAAAAGCCTTTTCCTCCTAGCGCGACACCGAAGCCAATTCCGAAGAAGTTTCGTATGCCCGATATTCCGAAGTATAATGGAATCATAGATCCAAATGAGCACGTAATATCGTACATGTGGGCCATAAAGGGAAATAACTTAGAAGATGACAAAATCGAGTCAGTTTTATTAAAACAGTTTGAAGAAACCCTGTCAAAGGGAGCAATGATATGGTATCACAACTTACCCCCCAAATTCTATTGATTCGCTTGCTATGCTTACAGATGCCTTTGTGAAAGTGCATGCCGGGGCCATCAAGGCCGAGACCAGAAAATAAGGCCTTTTCAAGGTAAAACAAAGAAACAACGAAATGCTCAGGGAATTCGTATCGAGGTTTCAAATGGAACGGATGGACCTGCCTCTGGTTGCGGATGATTGGGTCGTTCAGGCATTCACTCAAGGACTCAACCCCCTGAAGCTCCTTGGCTTCACAGCAGTTGAAATAGAATTTGATACAATACCTGGCGGTAACGTAGGCCGACGTCTGTAGCAGGTGCCAGTCAAAAATTAGAGTCGAGGACGATCAACTTGGGGGCCCCTCCGAGTCTGGTTATCCCATCAGAACTAATGACAGGTCTAAGAGAGTCATCGATCATGAACCAAGACTGAACAGATACCGGTATCAACTGTATAACGGAGATCGAAGAGGTAACAGATCTAGGCTTAACACTACGAGAAACAAATAGAGGAATGATTGAGGCCACAATAGCCGGGACTCATGAGTAAAAACGGTTTCGACAGGCCACTCGGGCCAGGGAGGCACCAAGGTTAACGGGATATAACATTAATATCGATGCAGCCAGTATCATATCTGCCATCGGGCGCATCAAGGATACCAAGTGGCCTCAACCATTACAGTCTGACCCTACCCAGAGAGACCCTAACTTGATGTGTAAGTATCATGGCACTCATGGCCTTAGAACCGAGGACTGCCAACAATTAAGAGAAGAAGTGTCCTGGTTATTTAGTAACGGGCATCTCCGGTAATTTCTGAGTGATCGAGCCAAAAATCACTTCAGGAACAAGGACTCCAACAAACAGACCGAACAAGAAGAACCTCAACACATCATCAACATGATCATTGGAGGATTCGATGTCCCCAGGGACTAATACTAAAGCACACTAAGGTATCCATCACAAGGGAAAAACGAACCCGAGACTATATCCCGGAAGGAACCATTTCGTTCAACGATGAGGATGCCAAAGGCATCGTACAACTGTATAATGGAGCACTGGTAATATGTGTACTTATAAATAAATCTTGAGTTAAATGTGTGTTGATTGATCCATGTAGCTCGGCCAACATCATTAGATCAAGGGTTGTAGAGCAGGGTTTATAAGACCATATAGTGCCAGCAGTCCGGGTGTTGAACGAATTTAACATGGCATGTGAAACTACTAAAGGGGAGATAACCCTACCGTTGAACACCGTCGGGACCATTCAGGAAACAAAATTCTATGTGATCTAAGGGGATATGAGATATAATGCTCTATTGGGAAGACCATGGGTTCACAACATGAGGGCGATACTTTCAACCTTGTAACATGCATTAAAGTTACCTACATCGGGAGGGATCAAGACATTGGACGGAGAGCAGCCGGTTGTAAAGGATTTGTTTGCAGTCAATGAAGTAAACCCAGTACCTGCCTTTTGGACATTAAAAAGCAGGGAGCCGACCAGAAAGGCCAAAGTTAAATAGTAATCATCGATGCCGGTCCCGATCGGACCGGAGGAACTAGAAGTCAATGAGGGAGATGATTACGGAGTTCTTAGATCGTTCATATCTCCTGATGATATCGACACCACTAAATCTACGGTCGAAGAACTGGAGCAAGTTATATTGACCGAACACCTGACGGATTGAAATGTATACCTGGGCACGGGGTTGACCCCCAAGATGAGGAAAGAACTCATTAGTTTCTTTTAAACTAACATATCTTGTTTTGCCTGGTCCCATCTTGATATGACAGGGATCCCGTTGGAGATAACCACTCACAAGCTGAATTTGGATCAGAAGTTCTGTTGGTTAAACAAAAGAGGAGGCCTCAGTCCGAAGTCAAGCATGCCTTCATCAAAGACGAGGTATTTAAACTCCTTAAAATAAGTTTCATTTGGGAAGTTAAATACCCGGACAGGTTAGCTAACATAGTGGTAGTGCCTAAAAAGGAAAATAAATTAAGTATGTGCGTAGATTAAAAAGACTTGAATAAGGCATGCCCTAAGGACTCTTTTCCTTTGCCTAACATCAATCGTATGATCGATGCGACAACCGGGCACGAGATACTCCACTTTCTCGACGCCTATTCTAGGTACAACCAAATCTAGATGGACCCGAGCAATCAAGAAAAACTTCCTTTATCACTAAATTTGACACTTATTGCTATAATGTATTGCCGTTCGAACTAAAGAATGCCAGTGCCACTTATCAACGCCTTGTAAATTGGATGTTCAAAGAACAGATAGGAGAATCGATGGAAGTTTATAGTGACGATATTTTAGTTAAGTCCCTTCGAGAAAAGGACTATTTGAAACATTTTCAGGAAACCTTTGACATATTGAAGAGATATAATAGGAAGTTGAACCCCGAAAAATGCACATTTGGGGTCTGGTCCGAAAAATTTCATGGGTTCATGGTGTCCAATTGAGGGACCGAGATCAACCCCGATAAAATCAAAGATATAGAAGACATCACCATGGTGAACAGTGTCAAGGCCGTTCAAAGGCTAACTGGGCGCATGGTCGCCCTGGTCTAGTTCATATCGAGGTCCTCAGACAAAAGCCATCGGTATCATTACTGAAGAAGAAGAATAACTTTTCTTGTACTCTAGAGTGCCAACTAGCTTTGAAGAACTCAAACGGTACCTTTAGAGTCCACCCCTGCTCCATACTCTAAAGGCGGATGAGCAGGTGTACCTTTACTTGGCAGTACCCGAGGTGGTGGTAAATGGAGTCTTAGTCCGAGAAGAGGAAGGTATGCAATTTCCTATTTACTATGTTAGTAGAACTCTAGGCTAGGCCGAAAAAAGGTATCCTCACCTCCAAAAATTGGCGCCAGTCCGAAGGGACAATGGGACGTCCGAAGTAAAAGAGGTACAAATGCAAAGGTATTTAGACAATTGCAGGTAACGCTTCATCAATTAATGGAATGGACCCTATAACACGTGCCCCGAGATCAAAATAGTGAAGCCGATACTCTAACTAACTTGGGGTCATCGATTGATGACGATGAATTCAGTTCAAGAACAGTAGTACAACTCATGGAATCGGTAGTAGAAGAAGGACATGCCGAATTAAAATCAACAAGTTTATCTTGGGATTGGAGAAACAAATACATAGATTATTTGAAGACTGATAAATTTCCCTCTAATCCTAAAGAATCTAGAGCTCTATGCACGAAAGAGGTTGGGTTTAGCCAGTCTGAAGGGACTCTGTTCAGAAGAACATTCCATGGCCCGCTCGCCATATGATTGGGGCCAGGAGATACCGAATATGTCTTTAGAGAAGTTCATGAAGGCACTTGCGAAAACCATTCAGGGGCAGAATCTTTGGTTCGGAAGATAATCAGGGCCAGCTATTACTGGATCGATATAGCAAAAGATGCAAAGGACTTCGTACAAAGATGCGACGACTGTTAGAGACACACATCGATGATCCATCAACCCGGAGAGCTACTACATTCGGTTTTGTCCCCATGGCCATTCATGAAGTAGAGAATGGACATCATTGGTCCTTGCCGTGGGCTCCTGGTAAGGTTCAATTCATACTGTTAATGAACTATTATTCTTCTAAATAGGTTCGGCTCAAGCGTTCAAGAAATTCTAGGAAAAAGAAGTCATTGACTTCATTTGGGACCACATAATATGCTGGTTCAGGATACCACCGAGATCGTATGTGATAATGAGAAGCAATTCATCGGCAGAAAGGTAAATAAGTTTTTCGAAGACCATAAGATTATTAATATACTATCGACACCATATTACCCTAGTGGGAACGGACAATCGGAATCAACAAACACGACCATACTTCAAAACCTACAAAAGAGGTTGACTGATGCCAACGGGAAATGGAAAGAAATATTGCCCGAAATCTTGTAGGCATAGCGTAAAACTTCGAAGTCTAGTACCGGGGCCACCCCGTTTTCATTGGTCAGTGGTGCCGAAGTGTTGATACCAGTCAAAGTGGGAGAACCGAGCCTCAAGTTCCGATATGTGACTGAGGAATCAAATGGTGAGGCCCTAAGCACGAGCCTGGAACTGTTGGATGATAGGCGTGAGGGCGCCCTAGTCCGGTTGGCCGCCCAGAAACATCGGATAGAAAGATATGACAACCGAAGAGCCAATCTATGACACTTCAAGATCAGGGACTTGGTGTTAAGGAAAGTAACACTACACACCCGGAACCCGAATGAGGGAAAGCTGGGGCCGAATTGGGAAGGACCATATTGAGTCGTCAGAATTACCGCAGCAAATAGTGTGCAGCTACGGAATAATTGGAACGTGACGCACTTAAAGTGGCACTACTGCTAAGGTACAATCTCATTTACTTTTTAATAATATTATGAATCGGACTAACACTTGCAGGCAATGACCAAGGTAGAATGTTACAATTGGGATCGAAAGCATGCGTTGCACTCTTTTTTTTCTCGAACCAATTTTGTCCCAGATGGTTTTTTCGGCAAGTTTTTTAACAAGGCAACAGCAAATCGTGCTATCTTAGATTTGTAGGCTGGTCTTAAATCGAAGTCAATGGGCGCATCAACAATATCCGAGTCCTCTCAAGAACGACCTCGAATACAAGGGCAATCACCCTCGAGTTAAGGTTCTTAGCAAGGAAAGAAGGAAACATTATACTTGAATAGCTTAGGCTCGGTGGTTAGGATTTATTGTACAGGCCAAATGTCAAGTGAACCGTGCCCACATAGCCACCTTAGCCGTGATACAAGATTTTGCCCGCTTTCGATCATGTACTTTACACACAGAAATGAAAGAAGGTTTCTACATTGCTATCACATATTTTTGCCTCTTAATACATATATCTTAATCCTATTCGGAGACTATTAAGCCCAAGGGCTACCCCTACTCGGGGACTGTTATACTAATAGTCTTCAGGCAACTCGGGCTACCAAATCCCGAAGGCACAAAATCTATTAGGTAGTGCCTAAACACAAAGGCTACAACCACCCTAAAAAAGGATCAGAGACGTCCGAAGATCGTAATAAAAACATAAGGCCTTCATAAAAATTCAAAACCTGTTGAAAGGTTACCCTCGACAAAATCATTGTCTAAAATCACTTAAAATATTTTGGTCACTCCGAGTTTTCAAAGCCTCGAGCAAATAAAGTTGCATCAAAGTCAGGCTCTGTTCAGACGTCCGAAATTGAACGATTTATTACTACATTTGATTCTATGCTAAGGCATTAGAAATATTTGCAAGAATAGAAATTATGAAAAGATGCTAAAAAGGTAGAGACTCAAAATTGCCAGAAAGGGAGATTTTATATATTCCAGAATGTATTTACAAAGGCCTAACAAAAATGGCCTCAATATAAACAAAAAATATACATAAGACAAAAACTAAAAAGGTTCTAAGGCATTCATGCCTGATCTTCACTGGGGCCTGATTAGTCGCCAAAATCGTCAGAACTTTCGGATCCATCAGAACCCTTAGAGTCTTTAGCACCTTCGGGCTCGGAAAGTTTCTTCGCCTTGGCCTTAAAATTTTTTGCTTCCTTGATCTCGGCCGACATGTCAAAGCCTCGGGCATGAATCTCTTCAAGGGTTTCCCTTTGAGATAATCGCCTCATATATTCGGCATTGGTGTTCGGGGGGCCTCAGCTGCTTTGACATCGGCCTTGTACAGGGCCACCATCGCTTCGGCATCGGCGCAGGTTGTGTCCAACTTGGACTTTACTGCTTTGTCTTCTATACCGAGGGCGTCCCGCTCTACTAGAGCTGAGCTCCATTGTGCTCGGAGATTGTCATTCAGCTGGGACCGCTTGTTGGCTTTCTTCTTCGCCACCCAAAGTTGAACTTCTACCGATGTAAGCTTTGCTTGGGTGGTTTCCTTCTCTGAAGCCAGTAGGTCCATTTTGCTCTTCCACCCATCGGCCATGGCTTGGACCTCATTTATCTTGATTCGGAGCTGGTCGATCTGGTCGATCTTCTGTTAGACCTGTGAGGTTTTGTCGTTATCCACTATGACTAGTTCCTCATTTATAGCCTCAAAGTCCTTTACCTTTTCGATCAGGTCGGCATGTTCCCGCCTTAGGGTCAATGCTTCCTTCTGAGCCCTATCCAGCTCGGCCTAAAAGTCCTTGACGACATTGTCTTGTTTCTCACTGATGAGCTTGTACGTATCCTTCTTTTGAACCTGCTCTTTGAGCTCGAGTTTGAGTTTATTAACCTCGACACGATACAGGAGGAAGCTCTCGTGGTGAAGTACCGAGGCCTGCAAAATGATGAAAGTCGTGAGAGATATCAAAACCTAAGTAAAATTCAAGAAAATATAATGATGCCTTACCCGGTACTGCGCCTGCCGCCTCATTGGAAAGACACGGCACATCCACCTCGTTCATTTTTGCCCAGTCATCTTCGGTCACCAGGCATCAGACGTACCTGGCTACCCTCACGGGAGTAGATAGAACTTGGGCATCCTCCGAGACAGTGAGAATAACCGCTCTCTTGTGACCAAGGTCAACACTCTAAGCGGGAAACCGTTCAACCAGCTTTGGGCTTGAACTCGGCCCACCAGCCTCCGAAGATATATCATTCTTCGGGACTTCCAGGTCGCCCAGCCTTGAAAAATCTTCCAAAATAGACAATCCACACCATTGAAGAAGGAATGAAGTGGATCGTGTGCACCGTGGACTCCTTCATTTGATTTCTCTTTTCCTGCTTGGGCCCCCTCAAGCATGGACTCGGTGTAAGAAGGCATTCCCATGATTTCTATTACACCGGTCGCTTTCTTTGGTGCAACCAGCTTCTCGGGGGTCTCAGCCCCTGTCTCCATCTGGATCTCTTGAGTCAGAGGGTGGTTGGTCTCACGGTCCATCCCCACAGCTGTGGCCTGCTCCCTGGGAGGAGTCGATCCATGGGCAACAAAAATATCGTCTTCTTTCGACTCATTCCTGAGCCTGAGAAGTGAGTCGGAATCTGGAACCCCAGAGCTGGTACTCTTTTTGGGCTTACGAGCCACCCTCTTCTTTTTGGTCACCTCGAAACCCGAGGAGCCCGAAGATTTTCTTTTCCTCTTCTTCTTTTCCCCGCGGTAGCCCCGGGCTGTCCCGTAATAGATGGATTAATGGACAAGGACATGTCCTCAAGCCCTTCCAAAGGCCTAAGTTCGGTGGTCTTAGGCAAACCTATAAAAGGAAAAAGAAAGGTCAATATGATGTGAGTTAAGAACAAGTTAATAGCTATTCAAAGGAGAACCTTACCATGAGAATGGGCCTCACATCGGCTCTTCGAAAGCTTGCACCATGAGCGCTCGAAGTATGGCATCTACTTGCAGATGCCCTCGATCTACACCTTAGGCCGGGGGACCGCATTTGGAACCCGGGCAACAGCTGCATAACCAAATACGAATGATGAGAAATAAAATGAAGAAAAATTTACACTTAAGGAATAACCGCACTTACAAGATGCATTCCACTTTTTGTGGAATGGCATGAACTCGGGAGGGATCAGATCATCAGTCTTCATCCGAACGAAGTGTTCCTGCCAGTTTCGGTCTTCATCAATGCTCGAAAAGGGGGCCTTGCTGGCCTGACGAGTAATCTTGATTAGTCGCCCTCGAAAAATTTGGGGACTGTATAAACAGAGTAGGTGGTCGAGGGTAAACCGACGAGACTCGGTGTTGTCCATAAAATAATGGAGGAGGATTATGATCCTCAAAAGAGATGGGTGGATTTTCCCATGGCACACCATGTACCTTTTGCAAAAATCCAAAACAACCGGGTCTGCTAGGCCTAGTGTGAAGGGGTAAGTGTAAAGACTTAAATACCCCTCCACGTGGGTAGTAATAGAATCCTTGGGCCTGGGGACTACTACGTCCTTACCTTCCCATTTACAGTCCTCTCGGACCACGGGAAGGACATGTTCGGTAACAGAGCATATATACCTCGATGCACCTTTACCCCGGTCTTGTTTGGATGAGGGTTTCTTGACCTTGAAGTCGTTCGCAATTGAACAGCCCCCGGGAATAAAGCTTTTTAAGGGGGCCTCGGGGGCCGGTTCGGTGGTAGCCACTCTGGAAGCAGCCGTCTCAAGGAAAAACTATTTTGGAAGCGACCGCCTCGGTACTAACGGCCAGTTGGGAAGATGAAGAGGCAACCTGCTGAGGTACTGCTTTAGATGTTTTAGCCATTGCTATCTAGAAAAGTTTGAAAATTTAAAGAAAAAACACAAAGATTTGAAAGAACAACTTTGAAATCTAAAGAGCAGTGTATGAAGATTTGAAGAAAAGCAGGGTAAGAACCTAAGAACAACTATAAGAATTTGAAGATCAAGGATGAAGATATGAAGGTTTGAAAGAAGTTGGTGATAGCTGGAAAATTTGAAGGTGGAAACTTGATCGGAAAGTGGAAAAAGAATAGAGGATAGAAGCTTTTATAGGGGAAGTACGCGACGCTTCACATTCGAAGGCAACTAGCCGATGGTTGACACGTGTTCGAAATTCGAATGACGCGACTGATGGGACGTTTTGATTTCTTCGTCATTTCAGTTGTAACGTATAGAGGAAGGAACTAGAGAACATCTATCGTTTCTCATCGCTTCAGCAAACCTACTCTCTAAGAAACAAGGGGACTATCTGTATATGGGTAAATCAAGGGCTAATGAGCACCCCTATTTCTCGATGGGACAAACGAAGCAAGGACGTAACTATAAGGAATCGAAATCAAAGCTAGGAACCTCTTGTATCAATGCCCGAACAAAACACCTGCCCTCAAAGCTATCGACACCACAACCCCAGGCCCTGTTCGAGCCCATGACTCTAGAAAATACTACAAAGAAGTTGCACACGGCTAGTGAAGGGCTGTGATATCCGTGCGAGACTGGGTATCACGGCGTGAATCTCGGCCCGTATCGGCAACAGATCAGTAATTAACGAAAAAGAAGATCTTTAACCTTTCACAAAATTGTACTAGGGATGAAACTCTTCTACTATATAAAGGAGATAGTTTTTATTCAAGAGGCATACTGTAACACGCATACCAATGCAATATACATTTGTTTTCTCTGCTTCTAAAAGTTATTCAAAGTTCTTATTTTTGCTCATAGTTCTTCATAAGTATTTGGCTCCGAACCGAAGGCACGCTAATTGTTAATCTCATAACCGAGCTCGGACTCAATACTACTACTGGTTTGGCCATTTGTTCTATCTTTAATTTGCCAATCTAACGTTATTAATCGCTTGTATTGAATTATTCCATATATCGTTAAAACCGCGCATAAATTCAATTGTCATCCATAATGAAGGTAAACAAAGACATTGGGTAAACGAAAGATTGACTTGAACAAATTAAGAAAGGGAGACTAAAATTTTTACACGTTATCTATTGAAGGAGTAAAAAGTAAAAAATTGGAAGGTTGGGAAAACTATTTATCTACCCATTTTAAGCAAGTCATATGTAACGACCCGACCGGTTATTTTGAGTTGTGGTCCCGTTTCCCCATTTACTGCTCATTTTATGCTTAATAATTGCTATGTGACATGTCAGGGTAGTTGGTTCGGTTCCGGGGATGTTTCAGAATGAGTTGAGACACTTAGTCTCAAGGTTGGGAGCTTTAGTTAAAAAGGTTAAACCGATGTTGACTTATATGTAAATGACTTCAAAATGGAGTTTTGATGGTTTTGTTAGCTTCGTTGGGTGATTTTGGACTGAGTGTGTCTGGATAGTGGTTTGGAGGTTCGTAGTTGAGTTAATCTTGAAATGGCGAAAGTTAAAAATTTAGAAGTTTGACCGAGAGTTAACTTTGTAGTTACCGGGATCGAAACGGGGTTTCGGAAGTTGGAGTAGGTTTGTTTTATCATTTGTGACTTGTGTGCAAAATTTGAGGTCAATCGGACGTGATTTGATAGGTTTCGGCATCGAATGTAGAAGTTAGAAGTTTAAAAGTTCATTAGGCTTGAATCGATGCGCGATTCGTGATTTTAGCATTGTTTGATGTGATTTGAAGTCTCGACTAAGTTTGTATCGTATTTTAGGACTTGTTGGTATATTTAGTTAAGGTCCCGCGGACCTCGGGTGAGTTTCGGATGGTTAACAGATCAATTTTTGGACTTGGAGATTTGTTGAAATTTTCTGGTGCATTATTCTGGTTTCCTTATACACGATTACGTGGACAGGTTCGTGATCGCGTAGGCTTAATTGGGTAGTGGAGGTCTTTACTCTACGTGTTCGTGAGATAGGGGCTGCGATCGCGTAGTTGTAG
This sequence comes from Nicotiana tomentosiformis, assembly GCF_000390325.3. Classification (NCBI taxonomy): domain Eukaryota; kingdom Viridiplantae; phylum Streptophyta; class Magnoliopsida; order Solanales; family Solanaceae; genus Nicotiana; species Nicotiana tomentosiformis. Next base: position 35,451,269 of record NC_090814.1, read on the forward strand.
GATGCAGTGAATCACGACCGCACGACTAAGGTTGCGTTCGCGTAAAGTATAAGAGGCAGCACCTGAGGTCAAGGGTTTGCTCTTCGCAATCGCCTGAAGATGGAAGCGATTGCGTAGGTTAAGGAAAGCAGTCCTTCGCGTTTGCGTGAGGATTGACGCGTTCGCGTAAGGTCGAATATCTGGGTAGTTAAATTGTGCTCCGCGATCGCGAAGCAATTTTCGCGATCGCGATTAAGATAAATTAGGGATCTGCCCTGATTTATTTGTATTTGGGCTGGATCTGCCCTGTTCGGTGTTGAGTTTATTGCAAAACCTGAAAGCATGCCTAAATTCTTGTACCATTACCTGTAGATTATGAATTTCTGAGATATCACTCTCATATTTTTCGTGAATTACCGTATTGTTAATTCTTTATGTGGGCTGTAATATTCGAGTCCGTCACTACTTTCAGTACAAAGATTTGATTTGTTACTTATGGAGTTGGTTGTACTCACGCTACACCCTGCACCCCGTGTGCAGATCCAACTGTTTTCGGTCAAGGTATTTGCTTATTCACAGAGTGCAGACATTTCGAGATCATCGAGATAGCTGCTTTGGCATCCGCAGACGTGACTCTCCTCCCTATCTTTCAGTTTATTCATTCAGTTTCAGTTTTTCTTAGATAGTATTTTAGACTTGTGTTGTATAGATGCTCATGTACTCAATGACACCCTGGTTTTGGGAACTTCCATATTGAGATATGATCTTGTATCGAGTTTATGAGGGTTTTAATTATTTAAACTTGTTTCAGTACATTTTTCATTTGAAAGTGTTGGGAATGTCTGAGTTGTCAGCTTGCCTAGTACCATGTTAGGCGCCATCACGACAAATTAAGTTTTGGGTCATGACATCATATTATTAATTTATTTATATATATATATAACGAACTTTCTTTTATTTTATATTAAAAACTCTACTTTTACATTAAAAGTACTAAATATTATTTTTTAAATAGCTATAAACCTATTATTTTTTAAAAATGGAGCCCCCAAATTTGGGGGTTAATGCATAAGCCTTGCCTCTAATAATGTTAGAGCCGGCCTTGCAAGAAATGATAATTGAAGTTGTTAGGATATACTATAAACTATGCGTATTGTTATAGTATTCTTTATGGAATAATTATTTATTTATTTGTTCTATTCAATAAAGTTTTATTTTAAATAGATCATGTATTTGTCCGTGTGTCCATTGCTTATATAATAGATGATTTAGCTTATACACGGAAGATTAAATCATTGATTCTTATAAGCTATAAAGTTTAAGTTCACAACCTAATGATTGAATTGGACAAACCATGGTTGTTGCACAAGATTAAATATAATTTATCTTGATTATGGGAATGATTTAATTCCGACTTCTTGTGTTAGTATATTTTGTATGTACTGAATGGATCAACCAGAGATAAGTATTTTATACTGACTTATTAAAATAATTTCTCTAGTTCATTCAATGTACTTTTACTCTTAATCTTGATATAACTATTATTAGTTGTGTGTGTTATTTATTATTTTGATTTATTAAAAAGCGAGATTCTTTCGTGGGTCAATAAGACTGGTAATTAGACAATAATGATATACATTGGCGAAATAATAATTAGTTGATAGAATTCATGTCTCGGCTTTTGAGATTGATGATACTCCTTTATGAAGGCTTATAAATTTTCATGTGTAAGTCTGACCGGTGAATTTTATATGTGACACATGAAATCAGTTAAGCAAAAGTCTGAGGAAAGTAATCAATAAATTAAATTGTCAGTAATTTAATTTAATTGATTAGTATCTGAATCTTAACACGGGGAGTTAAATAAGGTTTTATGAAAAAATTTTGAAATTGAACTAAGGAGTGCAATTACGAATTTTTAGTGAAATAATTCATAATTTATTATGGTAGATTTCGAAATTAATTTCATAATAGGGAGCCTTTTCAATTAAATTCTGTGGTCCCTACTTGCCTAAATAATAGCAAATAAAGGAAACCTTTTCATACTGACCGTTTTTTGCACTCGTTTTTCCTTGAAATTTCGCCCACCCGAAATTTTTTCTTTCCGGATATTATTTGGATAACACAATAGAAGACTGTGGAACGTTTTCCTGAGGTCGCAGTCTTGCTACTTTGAAATTGGAGACCCATATTAATGCTTTGTTCATGCTTCAAGAGGTAACTCGAATAATCTCCGTATATACTAATTATTTAATTTATATGTGAATATGATACTGTCCGCTGTCATATATAATCCAACAGAAGTGTACTATTACCAGTTTAAACTCTTAGCCACTTTGATTTTTCTGTTTCTTGTTCACTATGAAAGAAAACTATCGAGCTAAGGAAGTTGAAAATTGATGTTTAGTAAAATAATGTTAACTTATCTTGGTTAAATGATAATATGATATGACGATGCGTATATTAATAGTAATTAAATGAATTTTTTCCCCATATTTGAGCAGATGTCATATATTTACTGATTTATTAGTATAAATATCACAGGCAATAAAAATTTTCCCGTTGGGAGAGAAGGATCATACTTCGCGGTCATAAAGAAAAAAGATGATTGTTGTACCTTTCTCCATTTACCTAAGAAAATATAATTCAACGAGAAATGGAACAAAAACTAGCTTATGAAATTAGGAGAAACATCAGCTGAAAACTCTTCTTCTTCCCTCAACAATCTCTGTTGCCTGGCGATGAAATCCTCCACTGTTCGCCTGAAATCTTCACTACTCATCTCATCATCCACATTTCTTCGGCAGACCACCGTTGCCGATCGCCTCAGTTCTCTTCTAGTCTCCTCATGCTGGGGGACACACAGCAAATTTTCTGAACGGCTCTTTCGAATTTTCCTTCCAACTTCTCTCTCTCCAAGAATGCACTGTTTCCCCTGTTTCATACTCTGTTCGCTGTAGTTATTTATACTCTGTTCTCTGCAATTGCTTATGCTCTGTTCACTGTAATTGGTTATGCGCTTTGCACATTCTTTCATATACTCGTCATGGAAATCGGTTATGATTGATGAATTATCTTTAGCATATGAGACTCTAGATTTCAAGAACAAAACGATGACAATCACATTTCCAAGCACGAAGATGAACCGGGGACTAATGAGGGCGAGCGGGAGTTTCCTGAAATACTCACTAAAAAGCTTGGAAACAAATGCCAATTGAGTGGAAAATCTCGAGATTATGACAAAAAATATGCAAATCTCCATGACACGGAACAGCGTTGTGATCCTTTGAAGCCTTTTGTACCTAAGAATTGCGTTTGCTTTCTCTGCTTTGATGTTCTTGAAATTGAAAGACTCCATTTTTTTCCAACTTTCTGATGAGAATTGGTTGGTTCAAGGCTAAGTGAAAGATGAGAGGGATTGTGGCTAACAATTGAATTCGAGCAACAAGCAAATTCAACCTTAGCCAAGCCCGTTAAAAATTACATGAAAGAAAGCATCTCACACAAAGGGAAGAAGTGATTTTGGAGTAAAACCATAGTTCTGAAAAGGGCAGAATTATTTATAACAATGTTCATCTCGAATAGGGAAGCAAATTAGAAGGAAATGAAGATGAAGGAAATAGAGTAATAAAAAAAGAAGAGAGCTTTTGATTAGTGAGTCTTCTTCGTTGTTTTGTGAACTTGGAATGGCAGAACCAGAAATGTAGTGGTATATATAGGCTATAAAAATAGACTTTTCTTTTTTCTTTTTTAGGTTTTAGTTTTATTTTTTCTTTTAATTTTTGAAGTAGATTGTTTCTTTTTTTTTTTTTTTTTTTACTTTATCACTTTGCTTCAGAGATATTGTAACATTTCGGTTATGTCTAAAATAAAGCTGATGCTTTTTATAAAGTCGTTTATTTGTACATAAACTCCTATATAAAATAGTTACATGTCAACAACAACAACAATCCGATTAAATCTCACAAATGGGGTCTGGGGATGGTAGAATATACGCAGACCTTACCCTTACCTCGGAGGGGTAGAGAGGCTGCTTCCGAGGAACCCTAAGATCAAGAAGATGAAAATAGACAATAGCATTCGTGACAGCAACAAAAATCAGAGAAATAATATTAGCATCGTAAGAAATAAAAAATCTATGAAAAAGCAATAACAACAACCAATAATAATACCACATTACTATGAAAAACGGAAAAATACTATGGACACAACATACACCTCTAGCAGTCCAAGAGAAAAGCCTAACAAACTAGCCCCACCCCCGACACAAAGATGAAAAGCGCTCGACTCCCTCCTCACCTTCAACTCTAATGCTCAACCTCCACACCTTCCTATCAAGAGCCATATCCTCGAAAATCTAAAGTCGCGTCATGTCCTGCCTGATCACCTCACCCTATTACTTTTTAGGCCGCCCTCTACCTCTTATCATACCCGCCAAAGACTACCGCTCAGATCTCCTAACCGGGGCATCTTAACTTCTCCTCTGCATGTGCCCAAACCATCTAAGCCTCACTTCCCGCATTTTGTCGTCAATGGGAGCCACACCCACCTTCTCTCAAATATTTTCATTCCTAATCTTATCCAGCCTAGTGTACCCACACATCCATTTCGACATCCTCATCTTTGTTACTTTCATTTTTTGGATATGGAAATTCTTGACTGGCTAACACTCATCCCCATATAACATGGCTGGTCTAACCATTGCTTTATATAACTTGCCCTTAAGTTTCGATGGCATATTCCTGTCATACAGGACTCCAGATGCTTTTATCCACACCACCCCTATACGGTATGTGACATCCTCGTCTATCTTCTCACCCCCTGGATAATTGACCCAAGGTACTTGAAACTTTCTTTCTTGGGGATGACTTGTGAGTCAAGCCTCATGTCCAAGTCTGCTTCCCATGTCATGTCGCTGAACTTACACTCTAGATATTCTGTCTTAGTCCTACTCAACTTGAAACCTCTAGATTCAAGGGCATGTCTTCAAACCTCCAACCTCTCGTTAACGCCGCCTCACTTTCATTCATACCTATATCATTAGCGAAGAACATACACCATGGAACCTTCCCTTAAATATGGTGTGTGAGTGCATCCATCACCACGGCAAGTAAGAACGGGCTGAGCGCAGATCCTTGGTGCAACCCCATAACAATCGGAAAATGCCCCGAGTCACCAGGCATAGTCCTAACCCGGGTCTTAGCTCCATCATACATGTTTTTTATCAACCTGATGTAAGCTACCGACACACCTTTCACCTCTAGGCATTTCCAAAGAACTTCACTAGGAACCTTGATATTACCGTCTTCTTTCATCCCTCAATATTCTTACCTTCGTTCTTCAAGTTACAACCTTTCTCTTACCCCTTACTTAAGCCAGTGTGCTTATTAGCCAGTTATCATCCTCTATCTCCTCATTCTCCTTCATAGCTTTATACCTTTTTATCCATATAAAAGAAATAGAAAAGACTTCAAAGAGCGTTCCCCAGAAAGATGCTCATTCTTCTTCTCAACCGACCACTAATGTAGAGGAGACTGCCCCAGGCGCGACCGTCGATGAACCAGCAGCCGAGCCCCCTTGAAAATGTTCGTCCACGGGGGGTGTGTTGGTCAATGATGACTTTAAGATTGAAAAACCTTATTTAGTTCAAGACCGATGCGAGGCTGTGTCACGGTACATCTGCTCTATTACCGAATCCATTCTTCCTATCGAACTGCGGCTGGGTGGATAAGGATGTGGTGATTCCCGGGCTCGATGACGATATCACTACACATGATGAGGGATATCTGAGTGTTGATACTTATCCCTTATGGCCCAGTACACCCGATCATCGTGGACTTCTATAAGAGATACAATGTATGCCTCGACCAATCCACCCATCCCTATGGAGGATCGTGATCCTCCTCCGATTTTTTATGAACAAAATCGATGTGTGCATGTTCACCATTGATTATCTAATCTTCTTATACAGTCCCCGAATCTTCCGGGAGGGACTGATAAAGCTTGTACGTCGGGCCAACAAAGCACCATTTTCAAGTATCGATGAGGATCGTGATAGGGGTTGGCAAGGATGCTCTGTCCAAGTGAAGACCGCTGATTTGATACTAGTCGAGTGGAGGCCATTCCCCGAGAAATGGAACGTATCGCGTAAGTGTAACTTCCTTTTGAACATTGATTTTGTGTTTTGCCTTGCCTTATCTTATCGGTATTTGCTATGGTGCAGCCCTTGCTCGAGTCCCAAATGCCATTCCTCAGCTCAAGGAATGGATCAGGGGCATTTGTTCGTAGATGCCTTATGCCGAGCGCTCGTGGCGCGAGCTCTCAAAGGGTCACTGGGAGGGACTAGGCAACATTAGACTTTCTGTTTTCAATACTAAGTCTTCATTGCTTCTTTTCTTGCTTTTGCAGGCTTGCCTAAGACCATCGAGCTTAGGCCCTTGGTAGGGGGCGAGGATCTACCTACTGATCTTCCTACTTTGGGGCAGCCCGGAGCCACAACTGGAGAGAAAAAAAGGAAGAGGGCCCCGAGTTCGGAGAAAAAGAAAATAAGGAGAAGGTTGGCTCATAAGCCAAAGGAAAGTTCCAGCTCCCGAGTGCCTAACTCAGACCTACTTTTATGGCTCAGAGACGAGCCCGAAGAGGACGAACTCTTTGTGGCCCGTGAGCCGTCTGTCCCTGAGGAGCAGGTGGCAGCCGAGGGGTAAACAATGGAGGCTAGTCCTCCTCAATTATTTGAGGCTGGTGCAGCAGCGATGGCCGAGACTTCTGGAGACACCAGTTTTGCCCCGCACGATGTTATAGAAATTTTAGGGTTACCCTCGTTTACAGAGTCAATGTTTGATGAAGCCCGAACGATGAAGGAATGGTCGAACGAAGGGGTCCACGGAGCGAGCGATCCCTTTTGATGCTTCGTTGATGGCATGGACTCAACCATTCAAGAAGATGTCACCGGGTTAGGTGACTTTGCGGTGTCGAGGAAAAGTTCATTCTTGGATGTTGGCGAGCCGAACTTGAGCCCGAGGCTGATTAACCGGTTCCCTGCCCCGATCACGGATCCTGGTCGGAAGCGATCAGTAGTTGTTACATTCCGAGGATTCCCGAGTTCTTTCCGCACCTGTTGAGATAGCTAGTTACCTCCGGTGCCTGGTAACCGAAGAAGACCGGGAAAGAATGAATGAGGTGGATGCGCAAATGCTTGTTCAACGAAGCACAACAGGAGCTGAGTTGGGTAAGCTCTTATCACTCTTTTTTATCTTCGGATTCAGGTTTTAAGGACTCTAATGCCTTTTGCTTTCTCCATTTTGCAGGCCTTGGTGTTTCACCATGAAACCTTTCTTCGATACCGGGATGAGCTTAGCCAACTCGAGGCAAAAGTCAAAGAGCTTGCTGAGAAGAGCGACATGTACAAGCTTCTCAGCGAGCAACGTGAAGGAGAAATCAAGAGCCTCTGAGCCGAGTTGGACGCGACTTAAAAAGAACATGCCAACCTGGTGGAACGGGTAAAGATTTTTGAAGTTAGTGATGACGAGCTAGACATAGAGACTAACAGTCAAAACACGCAGGTCCAACATAAGCTTGACCAACTCTGAGCCGAGATGGGTGTATTTAAGGCCAAGGTCGAAGAGTGGAAAAGCAAGATGGATCGCTTGACTTCAGAAAAGGAGTCTTCCTGGGAGCAACTGGCCTCGGCGGAGGCTCAACTTCGAGCGGCGTGGGAGAAAGCTGAGGCTCGGTCTCTAAATATCGAAGACCTCCAATCCCAACTGGGCTCGATTGTTGCCGAACGAGATACTCTTGCCAAGGAGCTTAAAGTGTCCAAGTTAGTGGCAGAAATAACGAGGGCCGATGCTGAAGAGATAGTGGCCCAGTACAAAGCTGATGCTGAGGCAGTCCAGGACCGCCTAAAAGACATTGTTGAATACGTAAAGTGGCAGTCCCGAAGGGAGGCTCTCGAGGATGTTCATGCCCGGGGTTTCGATCTATCGGCCGAGGTCTAAAATGTTAAGAGGATCGAGGGCTAGGCCAAGAATGTAGCATATCACGAGGACGAGGAAGGCTCCGAGGGTTTTGGCGGATCCAAGGACGGAGAAGACCCCGATAGTTCCGCTGATGAGGCGGGCTCTGGCGAAGATCAGGCTTAGGTGCCTTGTAGATTTTTCTTCGTTTTGGTATTTTATATTTTTATTGAGACCGTTTGGCCTTTGTAAAAATCTTTATTTATATATATATACAAGGCTCCTCTTTTTTCCCTTCGACTATTTTTCAAGTTTGTTTCTTGTTGCTTTTTCTTTACGATTGCAAAGATTTCGAATGCCTTAGCGCGTAATAATACGGTCTTATTCGGAAGTTTGAACAAGGCTTGTTTTCGATGTAATTTTGCTTATGACTCGTGGGGGTTTAGTATGATCTGAAGCCTTCCCTGAAGTGCTTACTTAGAATTTGTTTAGATTATAATTTTTTCGAGGGTATCCTTTGAACCGGTTTGCAAATTTTTAAGGCCTTATGTTTTGGTTACGGACATCGGACGTCTCCGAGCCATTTTTAGGATGGCCGTAGCCTTTTCAGTTCGGGTTCTACCCAATAGGCTTGCTACCCAGCCATCCGGTCTTACCCAGGACGACAGTCCCCGAGTAGGGGTGGCCATTGCCTTTAAGGTTCGAGCGCTGCCTAATAGGTTTTTGTGCCCCCAGGTTTTGACAACCCGAGCCGTCCGAGTTAATCTTGGACATAATCCTCGAGTGGGGGTGATCTCTTGGTTCCAGATAGAGGTGGACCTTGGGCTCGATGTCTTTAAGGAAAAAAATATAGTAATGTTTAGGAGACGAAATATGTATCTGCAAGGTAGAAACATTCTTTCATTTCTGTGTGCAACATACAAGATTGTAAATGTCTACAAACTTCGTGTTATGGCTTAAGTGGTCTATGTGGGCACGGTTCATTTGACCGTTTGGCCTTTACAACAAATCCTATCCATCGAGCCTAGGCTGTTCGAGCACAATGTTTCCTTCCTTGCTAAAATCATTATCCGAGGGTGATGGCCCCCAGTATTCGAGGCCGATCGTATAAAGGGCTTAGATATTGTTTATGCGATCCTCGACTCCGGTGCATAACCGATCTTCAATTTTATGTTTCACACGATCCACTATTGCCTCATTAAAAACCTTACCGAAAAACCCATTTGGGACAAAACCGGCTCAAGGGAAAAAGAGTGCAACACGTGCTTTCAGGCCTAAAAATTGCACCATTCCTTAGCTGTTACCTGCAAGTGTTAATCCAATTCATAATATATGTGAAGAAAAGTAATGAATGGGGTCGTACCTTAGCAGTAGTATTGTTTTAAGTGAGTTATGTTCTAGTTGTTTGGTAGCCGCTCGCCATTCATCGCTTCGAGTTTGTACGATCCTTTGCCGATGATCTTGATAATTCGATATGGACCTTCACAATTCGTCCCCAGTTTCTCTTCTTTCAGGTTCCGAGTGTTTACTCTCACCTTTATTAACGCCAAGTCTTCGATATTGAACTGACAGAGGTTGGCTCTCCGATTGTAATACCTCTCGATCCGTTGCTTGTGGGCAGCCAACCGGATGAGGGCAGCCTCGCGCCTCTCGTCCAATAGTTCCAGGCTCATACTCATGGCCTCATTGTTTGATTCTTTAGTCGCATATCAGAACTTGAGACTCGGTTCTCCTACTTCGACAGGTATTAATGCTTTGGCACCGTAGACCAATGAGAACGGGATGGCCCATGTACTGGATTTTGAGGTTGTACGGCATGCCCATAATACTTTGGGCAAAATTTCCCTCCATTTACCTTTAGCGTCGGTCAACCTTTTCTTAAGGTTTTGGCATATGGTTTTGTTCGTAGACTCCGCCTGCCTTTTCCCACTAGGGTGATAGGGTGTTGATAGGATCCTTTTGATCTTATGGTCTTCGGGAAATTTGCTCACCTTACTGCCGTTGAACTGCTTCGCATTGTCGCACACGATCTCGGCCGACATTCTGAATCGGCATATTATGTGGTCACAAATGAAATCAATTTCTTTCTCCCTGAATTTCTCAAATGCCTGGGCTTCCACCAACTTAGAAAAATAGTGAGTCATAAATAATATAAATTGAGCCTTATCGGGTGCCCATGGCAGAGGACCGACGATGTTTATTCTCCATTTTTCATGAATGGAAAGGGTGACAAGACCGAACGTAGTAGCTCCCCGGGATGGTAAATCATCGGTACGTGCCTCTGACATCTGTCGCACCTTCGTACGAACTCCTTTGTGTCTTTTTTCATGTCAATCCAGTAGTATCCGGCTCTAGTTACCTTATGAACCAACGATTCGGCACCCGAATGGTTCTCGTAGGTGCCTTCGTGAACTTGCCTCAAAACATATTCGGTATCTCCCGGTCCCAGACATATGGTAAGTGGGCCATCGAACGTTTTCTTGATTAAGGTGCTGTCTTCGGATAGGCTGAACCTGGCTGCATTTGTGCACAGAGCCCTCGATTCCTTAAGATCCGAGGGCAGCTTCCCACTCATTAGGTAATCTATATACTTGTTTCTCCAGTCCCAGGTTAAGCTTGTCGAGTTTATCTCGGCATGGCCTTCCTCCACTACTGATTTCATGAGTTGCACGATCGTTCCCAAGTTGAATTTGTCGTCATCAACCGACAATCCCAAATTAGCAAGAACATCTGCTTTGCTGTTTTGATCTCGAGGTACATGTTGCAGAGTCCACTCCTTGAACCGATGTAGCGTTACCTGCAAATTATCCAGGTATCTTTGCATTCGTTCCTTTCGGACTTCTAATGTCCCATTGATTCCACAAGGAAGGAGTCGTACTTATCCTGTTCGAGACCTGCAATCATGGCCTCATACTCGGGCTCGTTGTTAGTCAACTTTACCGTCCTAATAGATTGTCTAACTACATTAATTATCAGTGGCTTCAACACGATGCCATGTCCGGACCCCTTTGCGTTTGAGGCACCGTCTGTAAAGAGGGTCCAGATTCTCGAGAAAGTCCCCGAGTTCAACAACAACTCCCTTTCGACCTCAGGTATTAGGGCCGGCGTAAAGTCGGCCATGTAGTCCGTCAAAATTTGAGATTTGATGGCGGTTTGGGGTCGATATTCGGTATCATACCCGCTGATCTCCACGACCCATTTGGCCAATCATCCCGACAGCTCGGGTTTATACATTATGTTTCTCAATGATTAAGTAGTTACAACACAAATGGGATGGCATTGAATATACAGTTTTAGCTTCCTAGAAGCGCTTAGAAAAGCGATCGCCAATTTTTCTAGGTGAGAATACCTAGTTTCGACCTCGCCTAGAGTTCTGCTAACATAAAAGATAGGAAATTGCATACCTTCCTCTTCCCGGACCAAGACTCCACTTACCTCTATCTCGGATACCGCTAAGTACAGGTACAACTGTTCGTCTGCCTTCGGAGTATGAAGAAAAGGTGGGCTCGAGAGGTATCACTTGAGTTCCCCCAAGGCTTGCTGGCACTCCGGGGTCCATGAGAAGTTATTCTTCTTTTTAAATAGTGAGAAGAACCGATGGCGCTTGTCGGAGGACCTTGAGATGAATCGACCCAAAGCAACTACGTGTCCGGATAACCTTTGAAATGGCCTTGACACTGTCCACAATGGTGATGTCCTCAATGACCTTGATCTTATCGGGATTAATCTCGATTCCCCGGTTAGACACATGAATCCGAGGAATTTCCCGGACCGGGCTCCAAATGTGCATTTCTCCGGGTTCAGCTTCATATTGTATTTCTTTAATATGTTGATGGTTTCCTGCAAATGTTTCAAATGGTCCTCTGCTCGCGGGGACTTAACTAACATAATGTCAATGTAAACCTCCATTGATTTTCATATTTGTTCTTCGAACATCGATTTACTAGATGTTGGTAAGTGGCACATGCATTTTTTATTCCGAATGGCATTACGTTATAGCAGTAGGTGTCGTACTTAGTGACGAAGGACGTTCTTTCCTGATCGTCCGGGTCCATTCGAATTTTGTTGTACCCGGAATAGGCATCGAGAAAACTGAGGATCTCGTGGACGGGTCGCATCGATCATGCGATCGATGTTGGGCAAAGGGAAAGAGTCCTTGGGGAATGCCTTATTCAAGTCTTTATAGTCTACACGCAATTTTAATTTATTTCCCTTTTTAGGGTCTACTACTACATTTGCTAACCAATCCGGGTACTTAACCTCCCGAATGGGCCCTATTCGATTACAGTAGTCGGACATAGTCTAACTCTTTATTAGATTTTGTCATATGCTTCATCATGAAGTTCTACATTTTTAACTTGGTTATTTCCCATCATTGCATCAGCTGTGCATTCGGTTTCCGCATCGGTTTCATGTCTTCCTAATTTTATGACTGTATATGGTAGAAATCGGGGCTACCCGATTTCACTACTTGGTCGAGATAGGAATGCTACATCGAAGAGCTAGGACGTCGAGTCTGAAATCGAAGCCTCTTTTCAGATCGAGGTTGACATCAATCGAGGCCAGAGAGAGACAGACTTTGAATATCGTCATAGCTTTCTAACGGAAAGGGCGAGAAATTCACGATTGATCGAGGATCGTGGACTAAATCTCGGATCAAATCAAGTCTATAGCGGTTAATCAGCTGTTGACATGATTTCCTACTGTAATTAGAAATATACTTTAATTAGGACTCCTCTACTATATAAAGAGGAATTCCATTCATTTGTAATCATCATGGCTCACTGAGAAAAATATATGCAATCGTTTCTTTCATTCTTATTGCTCTACTTACTGTTCATCAGAGTTGCTCTATTCCTTTTTGTTCTTACCATATCACCTCGAGGTTACTTTGATTCGAGGTCGAGGCTTCGCTTACACACTGGTTTGATTTATTTTACAGCCTAATACATATATTTATTTTCCCGTTTATCAATTAGTATTGGAGGAAATCACATATCCTTAGAACCACAATTTAAGTTTAATTGTTATCCAAATTTTAGGGTAAACAGTTCGGCGCCCACCGTGGGGCTAAGTATAATAGTGATTATTCAGTACTCAATCCGATAACACACACTATTTTATGCTTGTTCTTGTCAAGTATTTTTGCTTTCAGGTTAAAACATGTCAAACTCGCAAAACGCGCCTAACATGGTGACAATGGCCTCGGATTTCACGGGGAGAATGACAATGTAATTGCACCAGGGGTCGAAGTGCCACAAGCTGATCTCGGGGGAGCACCGGTTGCCAACCCAGTCGACGTCAGTTCGCACGTTGCTTTTAATGTAGACCTGGGCCCAGACCCCGAAAGGAGTGTACGTAGAGAAGACCGATCTAGTGGCCAAGGTGCACAGGGTAGAGGAGATGGAGGAGTTAATCTCCAGGTAATATTTTAAATGCTACAGGCTCAGCAAGCCGCTATTGCACAGCTGCAAAATCAGCATAGAACTCTGAGTGGGGTCGAACTAGAAGCCACCCGTCGTGCCGAGCCAGTACCAGAGAGGTCGAATAATAATGAATCGGGGACCGATCCTGCAATAATAAAAATGCTCGAGGAGCTCACCAAAAGAATCGAGTTGGGATAAAAGAAAATTGAAGCTAATGATAAGAAAATGGAGACATACACATCTCGAGTTGATCATATACCGCGGGCACCGTCAATTTTGAAAGGGATGGATTCAAAAAAATTTGTACATAAGTCGTTTCCCCCAAGTGCGGCTCCGAAGCCCATTCCAAAAAAGTTTCGTATGCCGGACATACCTAAGTATAATGGGACCACCCATCCTAACGAGCATGTCACCTCCTATACATGCGCCATCAAAGGTAACAATTTGGAAGATGATGAGATCGAATATGTTTTAATGAAAAAGTTCAGAGAGACATTATCGAAGGGGGCAATGATTTGGTACCACAATCTACCACCAAATTCCATTGACTCATTTGCCATGTTAGCAGATTCTTTCATAAAGGCACATGCCGGGGCCATAAAGGTTGCGACAAGGAAATCGGACCTTTTCAAGGTAAAATAGAAGGATAATGAAATGCTGAGGGAGTTAGTATCCCGATTTCAAATGGAACGCATAGAGTTGCCACCGGTCATGGATGATTGGGCCGTTCAAGCTTTCACTCAGGGATTGAATGAACGAAGTTCGGTAGAGTCACGTCAACTGAAGCAAAATTTGATCGAATATCCAACGGTGACTTGGGCCGATGTATACAATCGGTACCAATCGAAGATCAGGGTTGAAGATGAACAATTAAGAACTCCTTCCGGTTCAGTGTATCCAAACAGGTCAGCAACTAAAAATCATAGGGACGTCGATAGAGAGCCACGGTTGAACAAAGACCGATATCCGTCGTACATTGTAGATCGCCGAAACAGCAGCCCGTGATGCAATTCCGCCCGAAATGATCGAAGAAGTGATCGATGACAGAATTCTTGGGGACTTATGAGCAAAAGTGGTTTTGATAAATATACCGATCATACAGAGGCACCTCGGTTGTCAAAATATAATTTTAGTATCGACGCTTCGGGCATTGTATCGGCAATTGGAAGAATCAAAGATACTAGATTGCTAGACCCATCCAGACCGATCCTTCCCAACGAAACCCCAATTTGATGTGTAAATATCATGGCACGCATGGTCACAGGACCGAAGATTGCAGACAGTTAAGGGAGGAGGTAGCCCATCTATTCAACGAAGGCCACCTTCGAGAGTTCCTAAGTGATCGAGCCAAGAATCATTTCAGAGAAAGGGACGCCAACAGGAAAAATGAACAGGAGGAGCCGCAACATGTAATCCATATGATCGTCGGCAGTGTCGATATTTCACAAAGGCCCATATTCAAACGCACTAAGGTATCAATTACCAGGGAAAAACGGACCCGAGATTATGTGCCAGAAGGAGCCGTATCATTCAACGACGAGGAAGCAGAAGGAATTTCTCAACCTCACAACGACGCTTTGGTAATTTCTATCTTGTTAAATAAAGTTCAAGTTAAGCGTGTTTTAGTGGATCCAGGTAGCTCGGCAAATATCATCCGATCAAGGGTCGTGGAGCAGCTCGGCCTACAAGATCAAATCATGCCCGCAGCTCGGGTCTTGAACGGTTTAAATATGGCCAACGAGACAACTAAAGGAGAGATCATCCTACCAGTGAACATGGCTGGAACTATCCAAGATACCAAATTCCACGTGATCGAGGGCGATATGAGGTACAATGCCCTACTCGGGAGGCCATGGATTCACAATATAAGGGCAGTCCCTTCAACTCTCCACCAAATGATAAAATTCTCGATGTTGGACGGGGTAAAAATATTGTACGGGGAGCAACATGCTGCAAAGGATATGTTCGCGGTTGATAAGGTAATACCAATATCGGCGACGTCAATATTGAAAGGATCGAACATCAAAGGGAAACAAGAAGCCAAATAGCAATCACAGCCACCAGCCTCGACTGAATCAGGGAATCAAGAAATAGAGGGAGAAGAAGATGAAGATTGTTTGACCCCTCGAACCTTTGTCGTTCCCGAAGAATTCGACACCACCAAATCAACGGTCGAAGAGCTGGAACAGTTTATATTGATCGACTACCTACCCGAGCGAAAGGTATACCTGGGGATGGGGTTAACCCCCGAACTCAGGAAAAAGCTTATTAAATTCCTTATCGATAACATAATTTTTTTTGCTTGGTCCCACTTAGACATGACAGGGATCCCACCAGAGATAACAACACATCGATTGAGCCTGGACCCAATGTTCAGGCCAGTGAAGCAAAAGAGAAGGCCGCAGTCTGAGGTAAAGCATGCATTCATCAAGGATGAGGTAACTAAAATTTTCAAAATAGGGTCCATTCGGGAGGTAAAATATCCCGAATGGTTAGTAAATGTAGTCGTAGTCCCTAAAAAAGGGAACAAACTTAGGATTTGTGTGAATTATAAGGATTTGAACAAGGCATGCACCAAAGATTCTTTTCCATTGCCTAACATCGATCGCATGATCGACGCCACGGCCGTCCACGAGATCCTTAGTTTTCTCGACGCCTATTCGGGGTACAATCAAATTCAAATGAACCCGGAAGACCAAGAAAAGACTTCATTTATCATCAAGTATGGAACATATTGTTATAACGTAATGCCATTTGGGCTAAAAAACACAGGAGCTGCCTACCAACGCCTAGTAAATAAAATATTCGAAGACCAAATAGGTAAGTAAATGGAAGTATATATTGATGACATGCTAGTTAAGTTCGTGCGCGCAGAGGACCATTTGATACATTTGCAGGAAACATTCAAGATATTAAGGAAATACAACATGAAACTCAACCCCGAGAAATGTGCTTTCGGGGTCGGTTAGGGCAAATTCGTTGGCTTCATGGTGTTGAATCGAGGGATCGAGATCAACCCCGATAAAATCAAGGCTATCAAAGACATCACTGTCGTAGACAGCGTTAAAGCCGTACAAAGGCTGACGGGGCGGATAGCTGCCTTAGACCCATTTATCTCGAGATCGTCGGATCGAAGCCACAAGTTCTTTTCTATACTCAAAAAGAAGAACGATTTCGCCTGGACTACGGAATGCCAATATGCGTTAGAAGAATTGAAACGATACCTCTCGAGCCCACCATTGCTCCATACTCCAAAGGCAGATGAAAAACTCTACTTATATTTGGCAGTCTCGAAAATTATGATAAGTGGTGTCCTAGTTCGAGAAGAGCAAGGTACGCAATTTCCTATTTATTACGTAAGTCGAACTCTAGGTGAAACAGAAACTAGATATCCACACTTAGAAAAGTTGGCACGTTCTTTAATAAGCGCCTCTAGGAAGCTAAAACCATATTTTCAATGTCACCCCATATATGTGTTGACCACTTACCCACTTCGTAATGTTTTTCATAAGTCCGAACTGTCGGGCCGATTGGCCAAATGGGCCGTCAAACTCAGTGGGTATGATATCGAATATCAACCCCGAACGGCTATCAAGTCTCAAATTTTGGCAGACTTCGTGGCCGACTACACTCCTACCCTCAAAGGAACTTTTATTGAAATCGGGTACATCATCGGGGATGTGGACCCTTTTTATGGACGGTATGTGAAGGGGTCCGGGCTAGGCATCGTTTTGAAGCCGCCCACGGGCGATACTATTAGACAATCCATCAAAACTTCTAAGTTGACTAACAATGAGGCCGAGTACGAGGCCATGATTGTAGGTCTCGAACTAGCTAAAAGCTTGGGAGCGAAAGTCATCGAAGCCAAATGCGACTCCCTGCTAATAGTAAACCAAGTAAACAAAACATTCGGGGCTCGAGAGGATATAATGCAAAGGTATTTGATCAAGCTGCAGGTGACTTTACACCGTTTTATAGAATGAACTTTGCAGCATGTACCTCGAGAGCAGAATCGTGAAGCCGGTGCCCTTGCAAATTTGGGATCATCAGTCGAGGACAACGAAATCGGCTCAGGGACTGTTGTTCAACTCTCAAAATCTGTAATCGAGGAAGGTCACGCTGAGATAAACTCCACAAGCTTAACTTGGGACTGGAGGTATAAATATATCGAGTATTTAAAAAACGGAAAACTCTAATCGGACCCTAAAGAATCGAGGGCTCTACGAACAAAATTTGCTCGATTCATATTGGCTGAAAATAGAACATTGTACAGAAGAACGTTCGACGGACTATTAGCAGTATGTTTGGGACTAGGGAACACCGATTATGTCCTATGAGAAGTTCATGAAGGTACTTGTGGGAACTACTCCGGTACCGAATCACTAGTTCATAAAATCATCAGAGCAGGATATTATTGGGATAGTATGGAAAATGATACTAAGGAGTTTGTTCGAAAATGTGATAAGTGTCAAAGGTACGCACCAATGATCCACCAGCCCGGAGAATAACTTCATTCGGTCCTATCCCCATGGCCATTTATGAAATGGGGGATGGATATCGTCGGCCCTCTACCATCGGCCCCAGGTAAAGCTAAATTCATTTTATTTATGACTGACTATTTTTCTAAATGGGTTAAAGCACAGGCCTTCGAGAAAGTCAGAGAAAAAGAAGTTATAGACTTCATATGGGATCACATCATATGTTGATTCGGGATACCTGTCGATATTGTATGCGAAAATGGAAAGAAATTCATCAGCAACAAGGTAACGAAGTTTCTCAAAGATCACAAAATAAAGAGAATCTTATCGACACCATATCATCCTAGTGGAAATGGGCAAGCCGAATCGATGAACAAAACCATCATTCAGAATCTGAAGAAAAGGTTGAACGACACCAAGGGAAAATGGAGAGAAATTCTACCCGAAGTCCTTTGGGCATATCGAACGACGTCGAAGTCCAGTATGGGGGCAACACCATTCTCCTTAGTATATAGCTCTGAAGCCTTGATTCAAGTCGAAGTGGGGGAACCCAGCACCAGATTTCGATATACAACGGAAGAATCAAATCACGAGGCTATGAATACTAGCCTCGAACTATTAGATGAAAAATGAGAAGCTGCCCTCGTCCGAATGGCCGCTCAAAAACAACGCATTGAAAGGTATTATAATCAAAGGACCAACCTTCGCCACTTCAGAATCGGGGACTTGATCCTGAGGGAAGTCACCATCAACACTCGAGACCCTAATGAAGGAAAACTCAGCCCTAATTGGGAAGGACCTTATCAAGTCCTCCATATCGTCGGAAAGGGATCTTACAAGCTAGGCACAATAAATGGCGAGCAACTGCCAAACAATTGGAACATCTCACTCCTCAAGCGATATTACTATTAAGGTATAACTTTCTCCTTTTTTATTTACATTTTATGCTAACTTATTTTCAGGTGTTCGGGCAAAAATATCGGAGTTATCATCAAGCAGGAAGATATTAGGACCCTAAAGCATGCGTTGCACTCTTTTTTCCTTCGACCTGTTTTTATCCCAAATGGGTTTTTCCGGCAAGGTTTTTAATGAGACAACCATTGTTCGTGCTGACTTAGAGTATCTTAGGTCTCCTTACATTCAACCTCGAATACTGGGGGGCATCACCCTCGGATAATTTATTTTCAAGGAAAAATACTTCATGTCAAAATTGCCTCGATAGGAAAACTTTGTAATGGGCCAAACGGTCGAATGGCAAAACATGTACGCATGTATGAACTATTCAAAGAAGTACTTTTCCTTATCAAATATCTGGTGCTTCAAAAAAAAAATTCTACTTTACGAGCTCCATACTTATGATTTTCTATGAAAAATGGCTCAAGGGCCGAAGTGCAATTACACCTCGAACGATCGACCCCCTACTTGGGGACTGTCGTTGAAAATCAACATGTTTGAATTATCTAAATGCGAAACCATAAGACCTCAAAGAGGCATTCCTCGATTTATAGGCCAATGCCATCATTCTCGGGGACTAACACTTCGAACAAGTTTGAAGTGTTATTGGAAAATAATCCCAAGAGACATACCCAAAGGCTACAGCCAAATTAACGCGGCTCGGAGACGTCCAAATCCCGCAATAAAAATAGGCCTTCTAATTTTTTGAAAACCGGTTAAAAAAGGCTACCCTCGACGAAATAATCAAAGGGCTTTGATAATATCAGCCCTCGAAAAACCTTAAGAGGTATCAAATTATTCAAATAAAAATTTGTGCCAAGGCACAAAAGGTAAAGGGGTTTCAATCAATTTCAAACCCTCAAAAAACCCAATGGGTAAAAAATACATGCTAAGGCATAACAAAATTTTACAAAAGTCTTTAAGCCGAAAAAAGGAAAAGGTCATATCGTCCCGATACAAAGAGCCTAAGGGCCAATGCACTTAGAGTTCGAGAATACATTATTACTCGATACGAACCTATGGGTTCCACTATCTCGAGTTCGAATAAAAACTTACTTGACTACAGATCAAGGATCCATTATTACTCAATACAAACCTAAGGGTTCTATTGCTTCGAGTTCGAGTCTTACACGAACTCGACTATAAAAACAATACTATTGTGACTTTGATCAAAACCGAAGTCTCGAACATATTATGCAAAAAACACAAAATGTGCCAAAATTTTACAAGGCACAAAGCAAGATTGAAGATAGAATTTGAGAAGGAATTCAAAGGGAAAATCTTTATATACTTGAACAAAAATATGTACGAAGACCGACAAAGGTCTTACACAGAAGAAAGAAGAAAAAAGGAAAACTATGTACAAAAGTCCTAACTATAACCGGGGTTGACTTCTTCCTCGTGGGCAGCCTCTTCTTCGGTCCCCTCGCCATTATCGGACCGGCCTTGGCTGCCTTCATCATCATCGTCATCAACGGAGGAGGCAAGCAACCTGGCATCAGCTTCATGCACCTTTGCCTGTGCTAAGTCCTCAGAGAGGTCAAAACCTCGAGCATGGATTTACTCGAGGGTCTCCCTTCGAGATTGGTGCTTGGCAAGGTCGGTAGTCCACTGAACTCGATCAAGGGCCTCCCTTAGCTGTGCTTCGGCAGCCTAGGCATCATCCAGATACATGGCCACCGATTTGTCGGCCGTAGTCTTCGCCTTCTTGGCCTCTGTTGGGACCTTAGCAAGTTCACCCTTGAGCTCATCGATCCTTTTGGTCTGAGCCGAATTCTTCTCCTTAACACTCCTAAGTTGAACTTCGGCCGATGATAGTTGGGCCAAAGCAGCCTCTTTCTCCGTAGCAAGGTAGTCCATGCCTTCTTTCCACCGGTGTAACTTGATCGACTTCCCCCTGTAACAGCTCGATCTTCTCAATTTTTTGCTGCAACCGAGACATCGAAATGTTAGTCTTCACCCTTGGATCAAGTCCGTATTTGATCAAAATGACAGTTACCTTCTCGTTCAGCTCGGCCTCCTCATTATGAGCCTTGGCCAAATCTGCTCGAATGTCCCTGAGCTCTTCATCCTTTTGTCCACAAAGGAGCTTGGGAGTATTTCTCTCCTCTGAAGTCTTCTGGAGCTTGGCCTCACAGCCAGATCGGCCCGAGACTTGGAAAAAGCCTATATGGGAAGAAATTAAGTTACACTAAAGGATGGAAAAGAAAAAGAGAACTACAACAATTAATACTTACTCGAGATAGAAGACGGTTGGCCTCTTCAAAAAGGGTGGACGCATCGTTAAGGTCAGAGGTGTCATCGAACCCGGTAAAGCAATCCCGAAAGGGATCCTCTTCACTAGGGACTCTGCCTATGTCGGGGGTCCTCATGGCCCGAGCCTCTCTTATCGCTTCCTCGGAGTAAGCCGGCAGAGAAGGTGAATGACCTGCTATCACTGCCCCGAGCGAGTCACTCGGGGCGCTCTGATCGGCTCTCGGGGTCTCAGAACTGCCCCCTCTGGTATGTTTGTGGATGGTCGAGGGACAATCTCGACCTCAGGCGATTCGGGGTCAACACCCGAACTTTTCTTGGAAGCCTCCTCATCATGAGTCTTGATCTCAGCAACCACCTCCGGTTTTGAAGGTTTGGCGGCCTCGACAGTCTTCTTGGGTCGAGCCACCAACGTCGAGGCGTCACCTTCTTCTTCTTCTTCTTCTTCTTCTTCTTCTTCTTCTTCTTCTTCTTCTTCTTCTTCTTCTTCTCTCAAACTTCGGACCGAGTCCATGGTGAGAGAAATGACCTTCCGTCTGGTCCTTCGAGCTTTGGGTTTGGGGTCCTCGGACAATGAGACCCCCTTCCTCTTCTTGCCTTTCCCCGATTTCAAAACCGGGGACTTGGCCTTTTCCTCGCCGCTCGGAGGCCTTAAAATCGCATCCTTGTTCAGGCCTACACAAAAGGAAACTTAGTCAAAAAGTGAAATATGATTAGCACCTCAGAAATAAGAAAAAAACGCTCACCATGATTCTTTGCCTCCCATTTGCCCTTTGCCTTCACACCAGCAGCGCTCGGCATAGGAGGAAGTCGAGGCCAACTTCCGAACCCATTCCTCGAGGTCAGGAACCGCTCGAGGCATCCAGGCAACCGTTCCATGACAAATAAAGACATTATATAAGTCAAAAAATGGGAATATGAAGACTAATGAGTAAGATGTTACTTACGCTCGGGGTTGCACCTCTCGGGGGACGGCAATTTTTCCTTTGGGATGAGGTCGCAGGTTCTCACTTGAACAAATCAGCTCATCCAACCCCGGTCCTTGTCCTCATCGACGCTCAAGAATAAAGCCTTGGTTGCACGGCGCTGGAGCTTGATCAACCCTCGTAAGAGTCGGGGTCGATATAATCGCATAAGATGGCTGAGAGTGAACGGCAGCCCCCCGACCTTGCTGGAAAAGAATAGGAGCATGATCACGATACGCCAGAAAGAGGGGTGAACTTGGCCGAGGGTGACCTGGTACCTCTTGCAGAAGTTTATGATAACTGGGTCGAGGGGACCCAATGTGAAGGGGTAAGTGTAAACACTTAGAAACCCCTCTACGTGGGTGGTAATACTCTCTTCAGGAGCGGGGATATGTACCACAACTTCGGCCCCCTAATTACAATCCCTCTTCACATCCTCGAGATATCCCGCTGTTATCGAGCAGATATATCTCGACACGTGCTCACATCGGCCAGGGACCAATGAAAGTGTCACGCCCCAAAATCGAGGAGCGCAACCGGCGCTCAACCGAGTGAACCCGACCGAGCAAGCCTGTTAGATTTTATTTTACCCAAACTCATCCATGAATGGAGATAATACATATTATCATTAATTAGGCAAAAATGTGTTCATGTCTACAATACCAATTCATTTCCAATAGTTTCATCAATTTTAAAGTCTCAAATGGACAAGTAATACGTCCACAACATAACATAGTTTGTCTTTCTCCAGCACCAATACACAACCCACATTATGTCTACGGAGCCTCTATAGATAAAGAAGAGTACAATGATAATGCCGGCAACAAGGCCCCGGCTATACCTCAAATAGAATACACAAAGTACAAAAGATTCATGACCTCGGAATGAAGTGGGGCTCACCAAGTCAGCTGGGAAGAAGGTGCACTACTATCACTGACCAATATCTTCTGCTGTGGAACCACCTGCATCCATTGAAAGATGCAGCTTCCCCGACAAAAGGGACGTTAGTACTGTCGAATAGAACTAGTATGTATAACTAAACACTCTCTCAATAGAATGACAAATAATACAAATAAGATTATCATAATATCAATGAAAGCCTTAATCAACATCAAACCTCAATTTAGGATCAAGACAGTGTTCAAATTAATTTTCATATCTCACATTGGGAAATGTTTAGTATCTATATACCATTGTCCACAATACCATTATTCACAATACTGGTACCACCGTACTCTTAGCACGGAGTCCGATCACGACCCGATCGGCTAGGCCATCTCATTAGAGACATCAACCACAATTTCTCTCAATATCAATACCACCGTCTTTAACACGGAGTCCGATTACGATTTCAATTACAATTTCAATTACCATTTCAATTACAATTTCCAGCACAATCACCACCATGTGTGCGCGGCATGGTGTCCGATCACGACCCGACTGACTAAGCCGTCTTATTTGAGACATCAACCCTTTTGTATCAATCATCGCATTTCATAATACTTTCACATCTTATCATTTCATTGGCACTAGTGGCCATAATTATAAGATTATTCTTGGCACGTTGGCCATATTCAGTATTTCATGCTCACATTATCAATTTCAATATCATCCTCATCATCAACAATAAACACAATTCAAATCAAAGTGTGTAGTACACATGTGAGCAATTTAGAGTCTAATGCACATAGAGATATTTCACAAAATTTGGCATAATAGCCTTCATTTGAACTTGACTTAAAGTCGAAACATTATTAATGCACAACCTATATTTTGACACATCTTCAATTGGTAACATAACATGAATAGAGCATTTGGGATGCTTGTTGAACATATATCTTCCAACCCAATCTTACTCGGAATAGCCAATTTCATAATAAATCACTTGGGACCTACATAATTTACATGAATATCGCGGGATTCAATTCTAAGAGAAGAGTTTAGCCAACATACCTCACTTGAGCTTTCTTACACTCTAAATATTTCGGAATTCTTAGCAACTTCAATCTATTATAGAAATATAACAAATTGAACTAAAATTAGGAAGATGATCATGGTTCTAGCTCACTTGAGCATTTTATCAAACACTAGGTGTGCATAAGGTTTCAATGTCATTTTTATGAAGGATTTAATCATCCCACAACCCAATCTGTACCATTTTTAGCTCAACAATCTTCCTACACCCTTTAATACATGCATGTAGAATAAACAACTCTCATGCCCAGAAATTTATCTTGCTAGTTACCCATTTTCAGAAAATTTCGAAATAAGGGTTTAGGGTGTAGAATCATACCTCTAGGATGAAGACTTAGTGAGCTTCCCTTCTTAATCTTCCAAAACATGAGCAAGAATTGAAGAAAATTTATTGAACAACACCTTCTCACTCTAGGGCACTCTCTCTCACTCTAAAATATCAGATTATGTCTCAAAAATGGCCCAAAGAGTGTATTTAACGAAATAGGGTCGGGTTTTAAAAATCCAAAAATGGAGCTCCAGAACAAGGTATGTGATCGCATAACCGATATACGGACCGCATATCGGTCGCATATTTGGTTACAAAATAGCCAAAAGAACTTCCTGTGTATGCGGTCACTATACGGTCTGCATAACTATTATGAGGTCGCATAATGCACCGCATAACAGTTATGCGGTCGCATAGTCGACCGCATAGTTGCTTCCAACTGACCCAATCAACTGCCTCACTCTGCGTCTATTATGCGGTCCGCAGAGTGATTCTGCGGTCGCATAATGGACCGCAGAAATGTACTTTTTCGTCAAAATTTTTTTTTACTTTCCGGTGCATTGTTCAACCCAAAAAGTCCGAGCCCTTGCCGCGAAAAATTTCTAAAATCCTCAAACACGTAAGCCTAGTCCGGCACCATGAAACATTATTTTTTTTGCAAATTTTATCGGGCTTTGCACTTAAGTACTTCAAAATTTTTCGGGGTGTTACAGAAAGGTTCTCTACTTTGAAGTTGGATTTTAAGACATATGGGCCGGGAACATACTCATGAGGGAGCGGTTCCATCGGCGCTTTATCACTGGCCGGCCGGGAAGAAGAAGAGGAAGCTTTCTCCTTTGTGGAACGGTTTTGGAAGTTTTTGCCATTGATTCAAGCAGAAGAAAGCGGAAAGTGTTGAAGTTTGGTGTTTTAAAACTAACAAGGCTAACTCAACGAGTGATGAAAGAGAAGAGATGGAGAGAGTCTGAAACTTAGAAGGATTGATGAGAATGGAAGTAAAAGTTTTGTTTCAACAAAAGAGTCCATATTTATAGAACTACGGTGACGGTTCGACGACGCTAGTGGCCGACCGCCCACTGACGCGCATTAATGGTTTGGGAAACTATACCGACGGGACGTTTTGGTCACTTCCATCGCTTACGTCTTGGGGATGACATCACTGTTTATCGAGGTCATAAGAAAATCGAGGCTCAAGTCGTTTCTTATCATTTTATTCTAAGAAACGAGGGGACTATCTGTATACGGTAGAAATCGGGTACCCGATTTCACTATTTAGTCGGGATAAGAATGTTACATCTAAGAGCTAGGACGTCGAGTCCGAAATCAAAGCCTCTTTTCAGATTGAGGTCGACATCAATCGAGGCCAGAGAGAGACAGACTTTGAGTAATATCGGCATAGCTTTATAACGGAAAGGGCGAGATATCCGCGATTGATCGAGGATCGTGGCGTAAATCTCGGATCGAATCAAGTCTATAACGGTTAATCAGCCGTTGACATGATTTCCTACTATAATTAGAAATATATTTTAATTAGGATTCCTCTACTATATACAGAGGAATTCCATTCATTTGTAATCATCATGGCTCAGTGAGAAAAATATATACAATCATTTCTTTCTTGCTTATTGCTCTACTTACTGTTCATCAGAGTTGCTTTATTCTTTATTGTTCTTACCATATCACCTCGAGGTTACTTTGATTCGAGGTCGAGGCTTCGCTTACACACTAGTTTGATTTATTTTACAGCCTAATACATCTATTTATTTTTTCGTTTATCAATTGGTATTGGACGAAATCACATATTCTTAAAATCACAATATATGTTTAATTGTTATCCAAATTTTAGGGTAAACAATGACGCAGAATGTAATGATTTGATCAGTTATTTTGTGTATTTGAGCCCCGCTATCCTATTTGATGCTTTCCATATGTTGGTTTTGTAATTTACGAGGATGGTTGGTTTGATTTCGAAAAGTTTTGGGAGTGAATTTGAATACTTAGTTCCATTTTTAAAAGTTTAAGTTGCTAGAATTGATCAAAGTTTGATTTTTGAATAAACGACATCGGAATTGAGTTTTCAAAGCCAACAAACAACGTAAAACTTGACAATTTACAAAAAGAAGAATTCTGCCAAGTATAAAATTTACTGATAGTGAGAACTTATGTAATCGGCAGTCGAAACTTTAAAATTAATAAAGTGTAGTAATTATTGTTGTTGTAATATTTGAGAAAATTTATATTTGAAAAAACATGGGTTTATTAGTTAATGACTCCACATGGGGAAAATAAAAAAGTTAAAAGGATTCTACGAGGGAAACTTCCATCCATGGGGAGGACCCTTATTATAATTGGACTCTCCATCTCCTTCCTTACTAAGATATTCTGGCATGACCATTGGCCTCTCCTTTATTTTGTCTGGTAAACTTTCACTTGTCAGTCTCACTCACAAAGAAAAAGCAATACCACTTTCAATTACGGTGTGCTCAAATCTCACCATGGTCAGAATTATTTTACGTATGAAATGAGAATTCAAATAAGGATTGTTTTGTTTTTTGGTTTGGGGAAAGTTCCTCCTAGCAATTGTTTTTCATGTTATAGTAGTTAATTTATCTCATTTTCAAATTTATAAAGTTACATATATGTAGAATGTTCGGATAGTTTAAAAGAATTTTTTTTGATGTTGTGGATACATATAATATAAGCTGTACTCTTCATAATAGCAGCACCTTTTCTCCAAAAATGCAATATAAAGGGATAAAAACTTATCACATTTCATGAATACATAAAATTAAATCGATTTATTATGGTTAATTAAGTGATAAATTATATATAATTTATTATAATTGAACACATGATAAACTATCACACCCCTTAAGGTGCGGTTCTCTTTCGGACCCTACATGAATGCGAAATATCTCATGCATCAAATTATTATTTTTTATAGTTAAATAATATTAGTGAATATATAAAAGACGGTATCATGTATTTATTATTGCAATATAAACAACGATGGATATAACGAAAATGAAATAGTTAGTACATTTTTTGGTATAGAGAAAAAGGAAAGGACCCCACATACTTTCGACCTTTAAATTCCACCACTACATGAGTTGAATCATGGAGCTTGGACCCCGTTTCTTCTTCTCTTTTTTCAATAGACACAATTAGTTGACCTTTTGCTTTGTCGTGTAACTTGATCTGCATAAACAATAATCAAGTGTGAAAGTAAAGTACTAACATCGGTACCAGTAACTAATACTATCAAACTAAGGTATACGCTATCTCGCTCCAAGTATTATTCATAAAAATTGCTACTCTTGAATTTGAAAATTTTGTCAACATAAACTGCAATGACATTGGTTTATTAAGCATTTTAAATTGGGATCGCTTAGGTTAATGACTAAAAATATTATCAGGCGGGGACCTTGACTAAAGACAAAACTCAGGAGTTGGGAGAGAAATTGCTGGCTATGAGGACCGGGAAGAGCAGTGGGGACGCGAGTAGTATTAAAGAAGTTGCGAGAGTGGTGTTAGGAGTCTCAAAGAGTTACACTAGAGGGCATAAACGGAATTGGTGGTGGAGTGAAGAGGTTCCCAGAAAAGCAAAAGCTAAGAAAGCGGTGCTTTTGAAGCTAGTGGAGAGCATAGACGAGGTGGAGAAGAGGATGAACATGGAGTGGTATAGCAGGGCTAAGAAGGAGGCGAAGTTAGCAGTTATTGCGGCTAAGATTGGAGCGTTTTGACGTTTGTATGAAGCACTTGGGGTCAAAGGTGAGGACAAAAAGATGTACATGCTGTACAAGGTGAGAGAAAATAAGGCTCATGATTTGGATCAAGTGAAGTGCATCAAAGATGAGGAATCAGAGTTTTGATTGAAGAGAACAAATTAGACGAAGAAGGCAGACATACTTCCATAAACTCTTGAAAGAAGATGGGGATAAACATATTGTGTTGGGTGATTTGGAGCACTCCGAGAGTCGTCGATATTTTGGGTATTGTATGCTCATAAAATTTGAGGAGGTCTGTCACGACCCCAATTTTCCTCCGTTGGATGTCGTGATGGCACCTAATCTCTAAGACTAGGTAAGCATAACATACATTCGGAATTTGACTAAAATAATGAAGAAACTTTCAAATACTCAACAATTAACATAAAAGAAAACTTCGTAGCTCAATAGAATACCCTTCCTAAAATCCGACGAAAATAAGTCACAAGCTCTATAAGATAGTACTGAACATCCCTATATATCAATGTCTATAAAAAGGAAAAGAAAAATAAAATAAACTAGATAGAGGGTGACTCCGAGGCATGCTTACGCCGACATGTATACCTTGAAATCACCGAAGCTAAGCTCGTCTCACTATTGTCTAAACTGATAGGAGGTACCTGGATCTGAACAAAAAGATGTGCAGAAGCGTAGCATGAGTACACCACAACGGTACCCAATAAGTGCCAAGTCTAACATCGGTAGAGTAGTGACGAGGTCAGGTCAAGGCCCTACTCAAATAAATAAGAAACTGAACGAGTAATTAACAACGTAATAATAACAATGGAAATGAAACAAGTAATACACCAATATTGGCTACACTGAACTAAGGCAAACAATGTATCATGGAAGAAAACAAGGAATGTTACGCCACGGAAACAAAGAACAACCAAAACACAAGTGAAGTAATCGAAAAGTATTCACAAGAGTCACTACTGAGGTACCGCCTCGTAGTATCAAATCACAACACAATTCATAATCTTTCTTTATATCACCGTGGGAGTCTTGCATTTAGTTTTGAAAATTAATTTTTTCGAAATAGCTTCCCGCGTTTTAGCTCACCTTATCATACCGCGTGGCTTCAACCAGTTCTCCTACTAGCAACACGCGTATCAAGCCCACCTTATCTCACTGCATGTGTTTCAACCCAAAAACCTTATACCACAACATGTTTATCAATATCACAACATATCACAAATTGCACCTTAAGTGCCCTATATCACAACTTGCCAAGAAAACCCACAACACTAGTATTTTCATAATAAATAGCCCATGGCTCAACCACAATATGCACAAGAGTCTCGCAATAACAACCGGAAGTGAATAACTCAAAAAGGATAGTATTTCACAACTTTATAACTTTGCCTCAATGTAAATCATGGCCATTATAACTCAATAACAATTTCAACAACAAGATATTCTAAAAATAAAAACTTCAAGTAAAGAACTCAATGGTTAAATAATGATTAAGGAATAGAGGAAGCAATACTTCAACTAAACATGTAGAGGCAATTAAAAAGTAAGGGATAAGACAAGTAGAGCATGTGAAGATAGAATAACGATGATGATTATAACATGTTAAGGTAACTCAATTATGGCATGAAAGTAATATACATAGCTAAAACCGGTAAATTTTCACATTTAACTCGTGTACACACTTGTCACCTTGTGCACACGGCTTTCAGATATCACAGTTAACGCAAACCAACACCAGTCCTAAGGGGTAATTCCCCTATACAAAGTAAGCCTTTCCCTCGATTATCCAACTACGAACGGCTCGAATCTAGCCAAAGCAACTTCATTCCATAAATATAAACAATAGAAAACTATTCCGAACAATAAAGTTACGATCATTAAAAAAAAATAAAAAGTCAACTCAAAAATTCAACCGGGCCCCCGTCTCGATACCCGACCAAAATTATAAAATCCGAATATGTATTCGATAACGAGTCTAATCATATAAGAATTACTCAAATCCGACCTCAAATCGCCTTTCAATTGCCCAAAATTTAGCCTAAGAAGTTATCACAAATGTTTCCCAAATTTCTAACTCAAATCACTAAATAAATGATGAAAGTAACAATGGATTCGTGTAATATAACCAAAACCGAGTTATAATCTCTTACCACTATGAATTTCATGAAAATCACTCAAACAATCACCACAAAATGAGTTCTCTAGGTCCAAACTTTGACTAATGAAATCAAACCCTCGAACTTAGCCCTTTTCTGCATAGTGATTCCGCATCTGCGGTCACTCAGTCGCACCTGTGACGCCGCACCTACGAAAAAACCATCGCAGGTGCGGTTCCGACTTATGTCCTGAGATTCCGCTGCTGCGGACCACTTACTCGCACTGCGAGCCCGCTTCTGCGGAGAAAACGACCGCACCTGCGGTCCTGCCCAAGGCCTTCCCCCAAATTCCTCTTCTGCGAAAGCAAGGTTCGCTCCTGCGGAGGCGCACCTGCGCCTAGGTGTTCGAACCTACGAGCCCAGACCTGGGCTGCCCCTCTTCTCTTATGCGCTTCACCACTCGCATCCGCGAGTCCGCACCTGCGGCTAATCCCTCCGCAGGTGCGATGATACCAGAAGGGCTGGAACTTCAGCAAAAAGTCTAAGTCCAATTTGGTTCCGGATTCAATCCGAATCACACCCGGGGCCCACGTGACCCCGTCTGAATATACCAAAAAGTTCCAAAATACATAACAGACCTACTTGAGGCCAAAATCACATCAAACAACATTGATTTCACGAATCGCAACCCAATTCAAGCCTATTAAAACTATGAATTTCTGATTTTAAAAACTACTGCCAATTCATACCAAAACAACTCCGATTGACTTCAAATTTTACACACAAGTCATAAATGATATGATGGACCTATTCCAACTTTCGAAACCATAATCGGACCCCGATATCAATAATGTTAACTCCCCATCAAACTTTCCAACCTTCTAAACCTTTAACTTTCTAACTTTCGCTAAATCAATCTGAAACGACCTACGAACCTCCAAATCAACATCCAGACATGCTCCTAAGTCCAAAATCACCGTATGGAGCTATTGGAACCTTGAAAAATTCAATCTGGAGTCATCTATATAAAAGTTAAACTACGGTCAACTATTTCAACTTAAGCCTCCAACTTATGACTATGTGTCCCATTACACTCTGAAACTCACCCGAAATCAAAACCAAACACCCCGGCAAATTACATAACCATAATAAAACATAGATGAGGCAATAAATAGGGAATTGGAGATAAAATACTCAAAACGACTGGCTGGGTCGTTACATCCTCCCCCTCTTAAATCAAACGTTCGTCCTTGAACGAGTATAGAGACATACCTGAAGTGGTGAAAAGATGAGGATAACGACTATACATATCATGCTCGGTCTCTCAATTCGCCTCCTCGACTGGTTGACCCCTCCAGTGAACCTTCACTGATGCAATGTTCTTCGACCTCAACTTTCGGACCTGCCTGTCCAAAATGGTTACCGGCTCCTCAACATAGGACAAATACTTGTCCAACTGGACTAAGCTATAATCTAACACATGATGGATCACCGTGGTACTTCCGGAGCATAGAAACATGGAATATTGGATAACTGCAGCTAGACTTGGTGGTAGTGCAAGCTTGTAGTCTACCTCTCCAATCCTCTTAAGAATCTGAAAAGGTCCGATATACCTAGGGCTTAACTTACCTTTCTTTTCGAACCTCATAACACCCTTCATGGGTAAAACCCGGAGCAAGGCCCACTCCCCAACTATGAACATAACATCGCGAACCTTCCGGTCCACATAACTCTTCTGTCTAGATTGGGCTGTGCGAAGCCGATCTTGAATAAATTTATCTTTTTTCAAAGCATCCTGAACTAGGTTAGTACCAAATAGTCTAGCCTCGCCCGACTCAAACCAACCCACCGAAGACTAGGGGTGGCCGTTCGGTAGTTCGGTACGGTATTTAAGAATTGCGGTACGGTATTTCGGTATTTAATTTATCAATTGTGCATACCAAATACCGTACCAAAGTAATTCGGTACGGTTCAGTATTTTCTTGTTTGTTTCGGTACGGTTTCGGTATCACACCAAGTCTTGAACGAGTAAGTAGTGAATTCTAATTAATTAGAAATTACATAAATATATGAGAAATTCTAATATAATGAAGTCTATACTGTCCAGTTGCATAGTTCTGGCAACAGAAAGAAACAAATTCAAGAAGTAACACTAACATACAACAAACCGTTTTGTTATATAATCTACTGTGACTCCTAGTTATGGCTTATGGCAACAAACAAAAAACAATTCGGCTGAGTGACCTTGGACTTCTAAGATTTTTGCAATTCCGAAGAAACATTACGGTATGGACAGAAGTTGGCGTAGAATCCATCTCGAATAGTTTTGCTTGAAAATTGAATAGGCTAGTCATGTTGTCCTAATTAATCATTCCAACTACTTTTATGGGAGTGCTTATCTTTTTTGCTTAGGTTAAATAACTTGTCAAGTACTATTTGTCATGAACTATTTTGTCAATGTAAGAGAGAACAAAAGTTGCTTTATGTATAAAGTGGAGTTTTATAATACACCTGAAGCAGCTTTTAACATTGGGGGTGAAATACCCGCGGCTGATCAAATTAAATGAAATTCGGTCAGAAAGCAATTAGATTCCACTTTACTGCTAAAGCTCTCAGACCAAAATAAGAGACAAAGGAAAAGGGAGTAAGGGTAAGGGACTAAGATGGGCTTAGTCTTATTTGGCTACTGGTGAGGGGTACTAACTAACAAGTTGAAACTTTGGGTTGGGAATTGATAAGTATGGGTTGGATAGTGAAGGGAGGTTTAGTTAAAAAATTCGGTATTTTGGTATACCGAAGTATCGAAAGTTCAATATCGAAACCGTACCGAAGTAGCGAACTCCCGAACAAATTATACCGAATTAAGACCGAAGAACTGAAGAACCGATATCAAAATACCGAATTAATTCGGTGCGGTACGGTTTTCGGATTTTCAGATTTTATGCCCACCCCTACCGGAGACCGACACCCCCTCCCATACAAGGCGTCATACGGAGCCATCTGAGTGCTCGATTAGTAGCTGCTGTTGTAGGAAAACTCCACAAGCACCAAGAATTGATCCCAAGAACCCCCGAGCTCCATAACACATGCACGACCCTCCAATATCTGAATAGTGCACTCGGAGTGTCCATCCGTCTGAGGGTGAAATGCTATACTCAACTCAACCCGTGTGCCTAACTCACGTTGTACGGCCCTCCAGAATCGCGATGTTAACCGCGTACCCTGGTCAGAGATGATGGATACTTGTACGCCATGAAGTCGAACAATCTCGCGAATATAGACCTGACCTAACTGCTTTTAAGAATAAGTAATCACCACTAGAATGAAATGATCAGACTTGGTCAATCTTGTTACACCCTATATTTTCGTATGTAAAAATGCGTCGTAAGCAAACTAATGTAGGACAAAAAAATGAGATAATATTTAAAAGTATATAAAGTAAGTTAATCATGTTACCTCTGAGGTTACAAATATTGAAGATCATGAACAACAAGTACAAAGAGGGTTGGACAGTTCAGAAGCTAAAGCAATTAAATAAAACAATGTTTCATCGAAAGTCGACAAGTTGGGAATGTTATAACATGTACCTTTGGGGTGAGACTAGGGTGATTAACATGATAAAGAGATTATGTTATGATTTATATTAGTCATATTACATCCGTGTGTTATGTTTTTAAGTCAAGCGAGTTGTGGAACAAAAGTCGATGAAAGTCATCACAAGTTACATTCATAAGTTTTACTGAAACTTTGGGTCAAATGTAACTGCAATTTTCTCCCAATATACTTAGAGTTATGGTGTGTTCCACCCATCCAATTAAAGATCTATGAGTCTATTTTCCAACGCATTAAACCATTTATCAATACGACATCGGAGTAGAGAGATATGTGCATTTTTGCGATACTGCGCAAGCTGCTAGGTGACAAGTAGGTGTGTCACCTACTTGCTTAAATGAAAGCCCAAAAATGGGCCATTTCGGGTCGTCCAAAGAGGCCTTTTAAGGGCCTATTTTCTTCATATATTAGACTTAAAATAGAGCATAATAACCAGACATAAGCTCTGCAAAGAATCCTCCCAAAAATTTCCCACAAACCCTAATTGATTTTCTCTCCCTTTCAAGTTCCAATTGGAGGTAAAACTTAGAGTTTGAAGAACCAAGATAGGAGCTGAGTTATCCAACAAATAAGGGTGAGTTTACTGCTCTCTTTCATCCATTTTTTCTTCTGTAAATTCATGGTAAGTCGTTCTATACTTGTAAGAACTCACGGGATGGTGATCGGAAGCCGTGAGTTCGAGTTATTCACTTGTAGCGGACTATTTTGTGGACTGTTTTGTGTTGCTGTTGGGCTGCGTGTTTTATTACTATTTTGTGGAGTTTTGGAGGAGGAAGGGGGTTTATAAACACCATATAAATGTAGGGTGGTTGGCTGGTCGTTCGTCATAATATTTTCGGGTCGTTTGACACTACTACGGTGGTCGTTTTGTGTACGAAGAGATTGGGGTGTGTTGGGCTGTTTTGTAGTATTTGATGGTGTATATAGGGCTGGAAAATGATGTATATATGTTGTTATTGTTCTGTCCTTGTATTGTTGGTGTTATCTTGAAGTTGGAGGAAGGGCATATTATAGGGGAGATGCTGCCCGTTTTAATACAAAATAGGTTTGTCGTTCGTTGTGCGATAGTACCTTTCGTAACTTAACGATAGTATTATTATCATTCTTGTAGATTAAGGTGCGAAGAGGTGAGTTCAACTTGGTGATTGAAAAGATTGTGACAAGGTATGTTAAGGCTAAGCCTTCCTTCATTTTGGCATGATCTCGTAGCTACATGTGTTAGTAATGAGACAAAAAGAGAAGTTCATATTCATGAATTTATTCACACTATTCTAGTCTCATAAGTTACAATATTATTCCTTATCGAGACTCTATATTCAATTTTAGTATTGTCTTCTTCCAGTCAAGAGAGCAGCAAGCCTATATATACAGTATTACAGTATTTTCATTACCATCGAGCTATAATCGATGGGCAGGCCCCTATTGGGCAACCTCTGATCAGATGGAAAGTTATATACCGAGCCTACTGTGGCCGAGCGCCTATGAGCGAGCCCAGCATGGTCGAGATACATAGCCTAGTATGGCCGAGCGCCTAGAAGCGAGCCTACTATGGCAGAGCAGTTATATATACCGAGCCTTATAAGGCCGTACAATTATTTTACTTACTATATTGAAGGAGTTGAGTCAGTATCAGCAGGTAAGTATATCTCCAGATCATCTTTGACTCCCAGTTAATTTCAGTTATCATATTATCAGTTCAGTTTCAGATTTCAGTTATTTTATTGCCTTACATACTCGGTACATTATTTCGTACTGACGTCCCTTTTTTGGGGGCGCTGCATTTCATGCGTGCAGGTTCAGACAGACAGACGGGTAGACCTCCTCAGTAGGTGTTTCCCGAGTTCCGCCTGATCGGTAAGCTCCACGTCTTTCGGAGTTGCCAGGACTAGAGTTTTGTGTACATCTTATGTATATCTGTATATATGTTATGGGTAGGTCGGGGCCCTGTTCCGATCACAGTACATCTATCAGTAGAGGCTTGTAGGCATATCCTGTTGGTTAGTGCAGTATGTTGGGTTTGTATAAATTGGTGGTTTGTCAGCTGTAGTAGCTATGACGGCCTTGTCGGCCTAGCTTTATATTGATATTTAGTTAGTACTAGTTTCCATTCAGTTTTATATTTTGCTTCGCAAATTGTCTTGCAAGGTGGCCCCATGGCCAAAGTATGACATTATGTGTTCAGAGTCCCTTAGTCGCAATTTGGTACGCCAGGTTAGGTGAGGCACGGGGTGCTTGTCTCGCTCCTAGGTTCGGGGCGTGACAAACTTGGTATCAGAGCAGTTCTGTCCTAGGGAGTCTACAAGCCGTGTCTAGTAGGGTCTTGTTTATAGATGTGTTGTGCACCACATTATATAAGCAAGGAACTACAGGGCATTTAGGAGTTGGTTACACTTCTTTGAAATCTAAATCGTGCTATAGAACTGAGTTATAGGAAATTTGAATTAAACTTATGTGTTGGTGTTTGCATGCACAGATGACGGTGACTAGGAAGACTACGGCTAGCCAGAGGAGAGATACAGTAGTAGGTGAGGGGACCAACAGGGTACCCCCAGTAGATGGGGCCCAGTCTGAAGCTCAAGGGGAGACCCCTACTCAGCCATTACCGGCTCCTCCACCAACTACAGAGATTCCTAGGGAAACCGCACATCCAGTTCCCCCTCCACTTCCATCAGATCAGGACTTAAGGAGTGCGGTGCATTTGTTGACACAGTTGGTAGCTACCCAGCAACATGCTAGGGCATCAGCTAGTGCAGGAACTTCTGAGGGGTCTGGGAGTTCAAGGGTCCGAGAGTTTATTGCTTTGAGTCCCCCAGAGTTCACGGGGACAGATCAGAGGGAGGACCCGCAGGATTTCATAGATCAGCTTCACAGGATCTTTCGTGTTATGCATGCCACGGAGAAAGAGGCAGTTGAGCTAGCAGCTTTTCGACTCCGAGATATAGCCATCCTTTGGTATGAGGGATGGGAGAGGTCCAGGGGACGTGATACACCTCCAGCTATTTGGGAGAATTTTTCAGATGCTTTCCTTGACCAGTACTTACCGCGGGAGATCCGACAGGCTCGAGTCGATCAGTTTCTAGCCCTCAAGCAGGGTAATATGAGTGTTCGAGAGTATAGTCTCCGTTTTGACTCATTGGCCAGATATGCACCATCCATAGTTTCTACTATGCGGGACAGGATTCACAGGTTTATAGCAGGGTTAGCCCCAGAGTTAACCGAGGCATGTGCCACCGCTGCATTGCAGGATAGTATGGATATCTCTCGGATTCAGGCATTCACCCAGAATATAGAAAGGGGTAGGCGTCGGCAGCAGGGTACAGAGAGGGCTGAGCAAGGGCAACGTAAGAGGATGAGATTTCCCAGGTCTCAGGAGCAATCTCAGGGTAGTTATAGGACCCAGTACTTCGGACGACCACCTAGGCCTCCGCCACCTCAGTTACAGGGTTACGGGTATGACCGCTATACTAAGTCAGGACCAGGTGAGAGCTCACGGGCGTCGGGTTTGCAGCGACAACGAGGTTCTGCGCAGACATGGTCATTTCCTCCGCGGTGTGACATCTGTGGTAGAGGACACTTGGGTCAATGCCGAGCAGGTTCTGATGCTTGTTATACATGTGGGCGTCCGGGGCATATGATGCGAGATTGCCCAAATAGAGATTCTGGGGGAATGGCACAACCAGCGAGTTCAGCAACAGGATCGTCTATGTCCGTGCATCCTTCAAGGCGTGAGTCTCAGTCTTCGGCTGGTAGAGGTCGAGGCAGAGGTAGAGGTTCCAGTTCAAGTGGTAATCAGAATCGTATCTATGCTTTAGCGGGTCGACAGGACCAGGAGTCTTCACCAGACGTTGTGACAGGTATATTAACCATTTGCTCTCACGATGCTTATGCTTTGATAGACCCAGGATCTACTTTATCGTATATTACCCCATTTGTCGCGAGGAAGTTTGGTATAGTGCCTGAAATACTAAGTGATCCTTTTGCGGTATCTACACCGATCGGAGAATCGATTATTGCTAGACGGGTTTACCGAGGTTGTACGGTGACAATTTGTAGTCGTCAGACCTCAGCTGACCTAGTTGAGCTAGAGATGATGGACTTTGATGCTATCATGGGCATGGACTGGTTGGCAGCTTGCTATGCCACAGTTGATTGCCGAGCAAAGGCAGCCAAATTTCATTTTCCGGGTGAGCCAGTCCTTGAATGGGTAGGTAATACACCAACACCCAGAGGTAGGTTTATTTCCTATCTGAAGGCGAGGAAAATGATCGCAAAAGGGTGCATTTATCATATTGTGCGAGTTAGAGATGCAGATGCTGAGATACCTACACTTCAGTCTATTCCCATAGTCAAAAAGTATGCAGATGTGTTTCCAGATGAGCTTCCAGGTATTCCTCCAGAGCGAGAGATTGATTTTAGCATCGATTTGCATCCAGGAACTCAACCAATATCCGTCCCTCCGTATAGAATGGCACCTGCCGAATTGAAGGAGTTGAAGGAGCAGTTAAAAGATTTGCTGGAGAAAGGTTACATTAGGCCCAGTACCTCACCTTGGGGTGCACCGGTACTATTTGTGCGGAAGAAAGACGGCTCGCTGAGGATGTGTATCGATTATAGGCAGTTGAACAAGGTAACTATTAAGAATAAGTATCCACTTCCAAGGATCGATGACTTGTTTGATCAGTTGCAGGGAGCTAGATGCTTTTCCAAGATTGATTTGAGGTCGGGGTACCACCAGGTCAGAGTTCGGGAAAAAGATATTCCGAAGACAGCCTTCAGGACCCGATATGGCCACTTCGAGTTCCTTGTCATGTCCTTCGGGTTGACTAATGCACCCGCTGTATTTATGGACTTGATGAATAGCCTATTCCGGCCATTTTTAGATCTGTTCGTGATAGTATTTATTGATGATATTCTGGTTTATTCCCGTTCAGAGGATGAGCATGCGGACCACCTGCGAGCGGTACTCCAAACCCTCCGTGATCGTAAGTTGTATGCTAAGTTTTCTAAATGTGAGTTCTGGTTGAAGTCTGTAGCATTCTTGGGGCATATTGTATCAGATGAAGGGATAAAGGTGGACACTCAGAAGATTGAGGCCGTGAAATCTTGGCCTAGACCTACCACTCCGACAGAGGTTCGTAGCTTTCTAGGCTTAGCAGGATACTATCGGAGGTTCGTAGAGGGTTTTTCTTCCCTTTCGGCACCATTGACGAAGTTGACACAGAAAGAAACTAAGTTTCAATGGACAGAGGCTTGTGAGCGGAGTTTCCAAGAGCTTAAGAACAAGTTGACCTCAGCTCCAGTTCTAACACTTCCAGAGGGTCTAGAGGGTTATGCCGTGTATTGTGATGCATCAGGTGTCGGGTTAGGATGTGTCCTGATGCAACATGGGAAGGTAATTGCATATGCTTCAAGGCAGTTGAGGAAGCACGAGAGGAATTATCCGACCCACGACCTCGAGTTAGCTGCGGTTGTCCATGCACTTAAGATATGGCGGCATTATTTATATGGTGTTCATGTTGATATATTTACTGATCATAAAAGCCTACAATATATTTTCAAGCAGAAAGAGTTGAATTTGCGACAGAGGCGATGGCTTGAGTTATTGAAAGATTACGATGTTAACATTCTCTACCATCCAGGGAAAGCTAATGTTGTAGCAGATGCCTTAAGTCGCCGATCTATGGGTAGCTTAGCACATGTAGAGCCCGAGAAAAGACAATTAGCTAGAGAGATTCATCAATTGGCTTCGTTGGGGGTTCGGTTAGTAGATTCTGAGGATGGTGGAGTTGTAATCCAAAACACTGCAAAATCATCCCTCATAGCTGAAGTCAAGGAAAGGCAGTACGAGGACCCAGAGTTGGTCGAGTTGAGAGAGCGAGTTCCGCAGCAGAAGAAGCCATTGTTAGAGCTCAAGGGAGATGGGGTTCTCAGATACAAGGGTCGTTTGTGTGTTCCAGATGTAGCAGGGCTACGAGACAGGATTATGTCAGAGGCACATTATTCATGGTATTCCATCCACCCTGGATCGACGAAGATGTATCATGACATTAAGGATATGTACTGGTGGAATGATATGAAGAAGAACATTGCTGAGTTTGTCGCCCAATGTACTAGTTGCCAGCAAGTGAAGGTAGAACACCAGAAGCCCGGAGGGCTAATGCAGACTATAGAGATCCCGACATGGAAATGGGAGGCGATAAACATGGACTTTATCATGGGTTTACCTCGTTCTAATCGTAAGTTCGATTCCATATGGGTGATAGTCGATAGGCTCACGAAATCAGCTCACTTCCTACCGGTCAGATCTGCATATACAGCAGAAGATTATGCAAAGTTATATATTAAGGAGATAGTGCGGCTACACGGAGTACCAGTTTCTATTATATCTGACCGTGGGGCTCAGTTTACAGCACATTTTTGGAGGTCATTTCAGAGAGGTCTAGGGACTCAGGTGAATCTCAGCACAGCTTTTCATCCACAGACTGATGGACAAGCCGAGCGCACAATTCAGACGCTCGAGGATATGTTACGAGTATGTGTGTTGGATTTTAAAAGAAGTTGGGATGAACATCTACCTCTTATCGAGTTTGCATATAATAACAGTTACCACTCCAGTATCCAGATGGCTCCGTACGAGGCTTTGTATGGGCGTAAGTGCAGATCTCCTATAGGGTGGTTTGATGTTGGAGAATCTGGGTTACATGGGCCAGACCTGGTTCAGCAGGCCATAGAGAAAGTAAAGGTTATCCGGGAGCGACTGTTGACAGCTCAGAGTCGTCAGAAGTCATATTCTGACGTGCGGCGACGAGACTTAGAGTTCAGGATTAATGACTGGGTATTCTTAAAGGTATCACCTATGAAGGGCGTGATGAGGTTTGGCAAGAAAGGAAAGCTTAGCCCACGGTATATTGGGCCTTATAGGATCATTCGGAGAGTGGGCCAACTAGCTTATGAGTTAGAGTTGCCCTCAGAATTGGAGTCTGTCCATCCGGTTTTTCACGTATCTATGCTACGGAAGTGCATTGGCGATCCTACCCGAGTGGTGCCCACGGATGATGTACAGATTAC
The DNA here is from genome assembly GCF_000390325.3 of Nicotiana tomentosiformis. NCBI lineage: Eukaryota > Viridiplantae > Streptophyta > Magnoliopsida > Solanales > Solanaceae > Nicotiana > Nicotiana tomentosiformis. The sequence continues at coordinate 35,492,040 of NC_090814.1, forward strand.
AGAGGACTTGTCATATGAGGAAATTCCAGTTGCCATCCTAGACCGACAAATCCGCAATCTACGAAATAAGGAGGTAGCTTCCGTAAAGGTTTTATGGAGGAGCAAGAATGTAGAAGAGATGACGTGGGAATCGGAGGAAGAAATGAAGTCTAAATACCCCCACCTATTTCAAAATGAAGATATGGTTCGAGATGGGACGCTACAACATAGCTCTATGTAGGCTAGCAGGTCATCAGGTAAGCTTTTATTTTTCACTTTCAATATTTATGATTTACGATCGGTGAGGCAAATTGCTGCTATTTATAAAGATTGGCCATGTGTGGCATGCATAGTATGTTTCTGGCTACGTGCAGGTTGGTTTTAACCTAGTGTACGAAGGATACTCTGGAAAAAGTTTCCAAAGTCTCCAAGAGTAAACATTCGAGGACGAATGTTCCCAAGGGGGAGTGATGTTACACCCTATATTTTCGTATGTAAAAATGCGTCGTAAGCAAACTAATGTAGGACAAAAAAATGAGATAATATTTAAAAGTATATAAAGTAAGTTAATCATGTTACCTCTGAGGTTACAAATATTGAAGATCATGAACAACAAGTACAAAGAGGGTTGGACAGTTCAGAAGCTAAAGCAATTAAATAAAACAATGTTTCATCGAAAGTCGACAAGTTGGGAATGTTATAACATGTACCTTTGGGGTGAGACTAGGGTGATTAACATGATAAAGAGATTATGTTATGATTTATATTAGTCATATTACATCCGTGTGTTATGTTTTTAAGTCAAGCGAGTTGTGGAACAAAAGTCGATGAAAGTCATCACAAGTTACATTCATAAGTTTTACTGAAACTTTGGGTCAAATGTAACTGCAATTTTCTACCAATATACTTAGAGTTATGGTGTGTTCCACCCATCCAATTAAAGATCTATGAGTCTATTTTCCAACGCATTAAACCATTTGTCAATACGACATCGGAGTAGAGAGATATGTGCATTTTTGCGATACTGCGCAAGCTGCTAGGTGACAAGTAGGTGTGTCACCTACTTGCTTAAATGAAAGCCCAAAAATGGGCCATTTCGGGTCGTCCAAAGAGGCCTTTTAAGGGCCTATTTTCTTCATATATTAGACTTAAAATAGAGCATAATAACCAGACATAAGCTCTGCAAAGAATCCTCCCAAAAATTTCCCACAAACCCTAATTGATTTTCTCTCCCTTTCAAGTTCCAATTGGAGGTAAAACTTAGAGTTTGAAGAACCAAGATAGGAGCTGAGTTATCCAACAAATAAGGTGAGTTTACTGCTCTCTTTCATCCATTTTTTCTTCTGTAAATTCATGGTAAGTCGTTCTATACTTGTAAGAACTCACGGGATGGTGATCGGAAGCCGTGAGTTCGAGTTATTCACTTGTAGCGGACTGTTTTGTGGACTGTTTTGTGTTGCTGTTGGGCTGCGTGTTTTATTACTATTTTGTGGAGTTTTGGAGGAGGAAGGGGGTTAATAAACACCATATAAATGTAGGGTGGTTGGCTGGTCGTTCGTCATAATATTTTCGGGTCGTTTGACACTACTACGGTGGTCGTTTTGTGTACGAAGAGATTGGGGTGTGTTGGGCTGTTTTGTAGTATTTGATGGTGTATATAGGGCTGGAAAATGATGTATATATGTTGTTATTGTTCTGTCCTTGTATTGTTGGTGTTATCTTGAAGTTGGAGGAAGGGCATATTATAGGGGAGATGCTGCCCGTTTTAATACAAAATAGGTTTGTCGTTCGTTGTGCGATAGTACCTTTCGTAACTTAACGATAGTATTATTATCATTCTTGTAGATTAAGGTGCGAAGAGGTGAGTTCAACTTGGTGATTGAAAAGATTGTGACAAGGTATGTTAAGGCTAAGCCTTCCTTCATTTTG